>NC_068943.1:82571734-82910610 GCF_026419915.1 Harpia harpyja
TGTACTTGGCTATTTCTATTTTTTTCTATTCAATGACAGATTGCAAGCTTTAGGATTCTTTTAGAAAGAGCATGTGTGTGTGAATGCCCATATATAGAGGAAGAAGGGGAGAATATTGTCAAGAAATTTAGGAGGTAAATCATGTTTTTCTAAAAGTGGCCTAGATGTTTCGGTTTGGATTCTCAAAGGCCCCATTCCTCCTGTATCCAGCGTGAATTAGACGCTTCAGCGTCTTTGAAGACACGGACCTGAGGACCTGGTTTCATTGCCAATCACCTGCTTTGAGAACATTCCTCCCCTGCGCTTTCAGAATCTGGGAACTTTCCCTAAGATTAAACTTCATAGAAACGAGTAGGAATGTTCCTAGGTGTGTTTAGGCAACTGATAGCATCCTCTTTCCTAAAGAAAACATGTACTCTTTAACTAGGTCCTTCAAAGATGGTGAGAGCAGAGCTAAGCAGGCTGGAGACTCGCTTTTCCCTGTGACACCAGTGGGGACCCACCACTGTGGTTCTTAACACCCTCCAGATCCAGCCGAGCTGGGGACACCCACGAGCAATGTCCCCTGTGCCACCATCACCCGTGTCATTTGTAGTGCTGGAGTCTTGTCATCACCCCGTCCTTCTGCAACCTCCTTTGTATTTCTTGGGAACAGCCATAGGGATTGTAATTTCTTCCTTCTCTCTATCTTCAGCAAATGATTGAATATTCTTGATGCTAATTGTAATTGTGGGACTAAGCAAGCTGAGATCTCTTTACTTGAAAATGAATTGTTTCTTGTTTAATGGTGACAAACCCAGATTAATAATTGCAGCCCTCTGGGACTACTTATTCTCTTGAAACTATTGCACTAACTCAGCTGGGTGTGAACGTGAGAGATGGTGAGGCAGCTGCTTTAGGTCTGTGAGTGTTGGGCAGAAGCTGGCTGTGTGGTACCTGTTTGTTCAAATAAAATAGGGAAATCAATGGAAAGGATTTCTAAAAGTTTAAATTTTGATCGCTGAGCAGAGACTTCAGAACTACAGTGTTGTATTGGCTTTTGGGGAAATAGTTGCAGTTCTCTTGGTCACAGTGTATTGTCTATTTGAGCACAAGCATTAAGTGAAAAGCATCTGATGATGAGTGTGTAAAATAATGTGTTTTTCCGCCTCTGTGTTACAGCATGGAATATAAACCTTGGTCTTATTTACAGCTTGCTATGGCAACTGTATATGAATTGGCTTTCACTGCACTGCTTTATCTGGAGATGCTTTAGGGGCACCGTCAGCCTTCGTTGCACAACAGCAACTGGCTTACAGGTTAATTTGGGGATATTTTCCTGTCTCTTGGAGGAGCGGCTGGATCTCTGGTTGGTGGCACTGCCGCTCAGGCAGTCAGCCACCTGATGGTGCTGCAGTGTGGTTCATCTCAGGCTTGCTCCCATAAAGACAGAGCTTCTTACCTGCACGGAGCTACATGATACCTGTGGGTCTCATTGGTACCCTTGTTTTTCACAGATGTTAGTTTGGATCATTGTTAGCAGCCTGCCATTTTCCTTACTTAATAATTTCAGTTATTTGAAAACGCTGCAAAATCACGTTGTTTTGTTATGTTTTGGTACAATGCTCCCAATGCAAACGTGTCTTGGATTGATGCAATTGTGCGTGTGATGATTTGTGCCGACTGCTTCAGTCTGAACAATGAAACCTGTCTCCAACCGAGAAGGGGATGCTGCAGCTTTAAAGCATCCAAGGGCTTACAGCCTTTTAGTATAAATTGTTCCCAGAATCCATGTCACAACTCCTTATATGGTGCTGCTTTTTTTCTCTTAGTTGCCTAGACAACAGCAGCACTGCACCATTCATCAGCTCTGGTCCTGGGCTGCATTGCTAGCCCTTCGGCTTACTCCAAAATGTTCAGGAGAGCATCAGTGAATCATTCACTCCGGTATACTGCGCCATTATTTACCTATTCTTCCAGCAGTTTGCTCTAACAAAAGAGCAAATTAAACTGCGCCATAGAAAGAAACTGTAAAAATACTTCATTTTTCCCCCAAGGGAGGCGTATAGTCTACATTTGCTGCAGCATTCTGGAAGGAAAGGCTCTTTAATGCCGAGAGACTTAACGAGGAGAGAAAGCTCTGTGTCTGTAAGCTTTTCTGAAATCATCTTCGAGCCTGCTCCCCGGGGACAGAGAAGATGCAGAAGTGATGCTTGTTAGGGGCAGTAGGCACCGCAGGGAGGTGGTGGTTGTGCTTTTGGGAACCGAGCTTGACATCAGCAGCGGGAGGTGTCACCTGTAACATCATCCTGACGTTGTGAGCAGCAATATGGAGCTAGCGCTAGGGAGAGGTGTGGACCAGAGGAGGATCTTTACTGAAGTGCTGCTCTCAAGGCATTGGTACCCGTGAATTAACAGGCTTGCTGACTGCCTGCTGCAAGATCGCACGCTCTCAGGTGATGGGGAGAGAAAACAAAGCCTTGTGAGTATTTGGACAATTTGTCTTGCATGGACTTTGATTTAAATTGTGTTAGGCGTTCCTCGGCCTCCTTTAACTCTGCAGAAAATCAATGTAGAATAAGGGATTCTGATGCTCCTAGTTTACAAGGAAGCCATTATTAGAAGGTGTTTAGTATCGGTAAGGGTTATGCTGCTTGGGTTATTTTTCTTTTAGTTGTTGTTGCAATACTTTTACATAATCTGAGTTTGTCACCTGCTTGCTAGGTTGTGCAGAATTTCACGTACAAAATATAAAATGAATGTGCAGTGAAAAAATTCCACTTTTCAGCATTGCTAGAATAGAACTACTGTGGAGTGAATTGAAGAATACTACAGATACCAAGAGTGTTTTGGTTTTAAAATTTTAGAACAATGGAGTTGAGGTAAGGTTTTCCTTTTGTATTGCAAAATGACCGCAAATTAGATTTGAGTGCATTATAAAACCCCTGTGTGCTGAGGGAGAGATGTATTTCCTTCTCACTAAAAGAGTGAGATTTTTAATTCTATGCTACTAGAAGAAATACAAATATATAAACAATCGTTTTTGAGATACAATTTGAGGAAAGGGTATTCAAGTGCCTAGTGCTCATGTTGCAGCTAATTTTTGAGGGGTGTTGTGCTTAAATTTTTTGGTGTCAGGACAGACTTTCATCCTTTTTAGGGATTTTTATATCACACTGTTTGCAGTATGCTTACATTTCTTTTTATTGCTTTCTTTAAGTGTCATACTGTCAGCATGACATTGATCTGAAATTCGTGTTTTTCATGTAGGAGTGGAGGCTGGATTGGAGGCCCACTCTTGCATTTCTGAACTGCACAGGAATGACAAGGACTGAGTTATCTGTAAAGTGCCATTAGACTGAGGTGTTTTTCAAGATGCGTGATGTATTTTTTTTCTGGGCATAATTAATTTTCCATTTAATTTTCCCTGATGCATTGCAATCTGTGGCTATCCAGAGGTTTAACAAGTAGAAAACTTGTATTTTGCCAGAATTATTGAGTTGTCTCTTTTAAAAAAATGATGTAAAACACATGCACACACAAAAAAGCAACATTTCATGGTGGTTTTGGCACCTGTGTTTATAGTCCTGCCTTGTACTCTTGTGTGGCAAACCCTAACATCTCCAGCAATGAAACCTGCTGGAGAAGGAGGATCCTCTTTCACTTACAACGATGTATGCTGAATATTTTTTTCTTCTTGTGTCAGTTCTTACTATTCATTTTTGGGATGCTTCATCCATTATTTTTGGACTTGTGATTTGTTTTGACAGGCATATACTTAAATGGAAACCAACTGGGCTTGCAGAAATAAAACAGGTGGATGAATGTGTGTCTGCGCATACCCACATGTGTGTATTTATCTTTATTAAACAAACATAACTATTTATGTGAAATGGGTAAACTTCCCACTTAAGTTTTTTGGGGCTCCAAAACTGTCCCTGAAATTTATACAGATAAATAGTGCCTCTATTTGTGACTTTTTGAATTAAACCAAATCCTGTGTTGAAGGCTTTTCTTTTGTTGGATACCTGTCAAACTCGTGACATTTTTGCCTTAGTTTCAGGATGGTTTGGATGTAACTTTTATTCTTTAAATGGAGGGAAGGAAAAAACTGGCCTGTCATATTTATTGGCTTTTGAAAGTCACTAACCAGTTCTAGCATGGATTTTCCTGAATGCTGCTTACAAGACGAACCCTATTTTGTCTTGTTTTGACACACAACTGCCTTCCATATTGACAGAATAGAAATCATAATAGAGATATGCAGAAAATCCCACATGCTTTCCCTTGATGTTTGCATGTGAGATTGCCTGCCTGCCTACCAGGCCTGCAGAACCTTTATAATTTGCTCTTCCCCAGGATTTTTTTTTTTTGCATCGAGGCTGTTGAGCTGCTCAGACTTGCAGATTCTGGGGTAAACATGTCATCACAGCAATATAGCTGGGAAAAGGTGATAATAGCTTTTCATATCAGATATTTGTATAGATGCTTAAACAAAGGGAGAACCCCGAAGGTTTATGTTTAGTGCAGATAACATTAAAACGGCAAGCAAAATAGCCTTGAACCTCCATGGCTTTTCAGAAGCTCAGAGCTAGAAGTGTGTCCTTATTTCACACTGGTGCTGCACAAAATGGAGCATCTGTCACGATTACACTTCTGGTGTGTGAGAATTTTAATTTTTAGACATAGCTGGGAGGTTTCTATAGCAAGAGAAGGTGGTGTAGGAAGCCTCCTGTGGAGTTAAATCAGGCCATTGCTCTTCCCTTCGCTACATCTTTCCTCCTGCTCCTAGAGCATGCCCTTAAAGATGTTCTGTGCACTTGATCGTGCTGCTCCTTGTGAGCAGAGGGGTCTTCACAGGACACACTTTTTTGGAATAAGGCCTTATCTCCAATTGGGCTGCTTGTTTTCTAAGAAAAAGCCCTCATCTCTAACTGGGCTGCTTGTTTGCTAATCCTTTCCTTCTATACCAATGAGACAACCTGTTTTGGAAAGTCTTTTTCCTGTGTCCTGCGTGATGACGCTGGGTTGTTGGGTTGGATTACTCGTCCGAAGACTGACTGTTACTTTTGCAAAAGTTAATTTCTGATGTGATCTGTAACTGCTTGCCACTAATCATGTAGGAAGCTTTGGTTGGGCTCATCAAGACTCATGGTACTGCCAAGTTTGGAGTGATGCCACATATTACAAGTTCCTGCAGCACGTGTACAGCATTATGACGGGGTCACATATTGCAGAGCTGCATGCTGGGTTTTCGTCACAGATCCCTGACCAATGCCCTAAACCAGCAAGCTGAGAATTGAGATGGGTCATTGGCTCTGGACCATTGCTTTGGCACGTGCTATCTCTTTCCTTGCTCTGTGGTGACTTGCCTTGAGTAGCTGTTGGTGCTGTGTAATTCCATTCCTGGATATATTGCTGATTTAACAACATGCATATGATTTGAAGTTGTATCAAAGATGTCTTTGGCCCAACATTCAAGCTGTGTTCCTATATACCTGTATGCCTTCTGTTGCCAGAAACCTTTACCAATGATTCTTGCACCCTAAAATATGCAATAGTGTAATCCATCCCTTTTCCATGCACTTCATTAAGAAATAACATATTGTTTGTTACCGAGATATGATTCTTGATTTACTTCCAAGTACATATTGTGCGTATACATTTCTGAATGAGCTGCTTTCTTATGCCAGCATCAGCTTTTTTAATAGTTTAAATAATAGCCCTCCAAGTACCCAGTTTCTTGAACAACAGCTACAGCTGATAGGCCTGAGATTTTTATACTGCATGTGGAGATGGGCATTTTTTCTGTCAACAAAGAAGAAACATCCTATAGCTAAATGAAATGAGAAAACAAATTAACCCTAACTGTTTTGAAATGGTAGTTTGACCAAAGAAAAAAAATAACCCTCACTTCCAATATTTATTTGGTTCAGTACCTTTGTATTTATTAAACCAGGTATTCAGGGTCCTGACATGTTGTGGTTTAACCCCAGCCGGCAACTAAGCACCACGTAGCCACTTGCTCACTCCCCCCACCCAGTGGGATGGGTGAGAGAATTAGAAAAAAAATAGCAAAACTCGTGGGTTGAGGTAAAGATGGTTTAATAGGACAGAAAAGGAAGAAGAAAAAAAAAAAGGAATTGGAATGTACAAAACAAGTGATCTACAATGCAGTTACTCACCACTCGCCAACCGATGCCCAGTTAGTTCCCGAGCAGCGATCCACGCGCCCCCCAGCCCCCAGCCAGCTCCCCCCAGTTTATATACTGGACATGACGTCACATGGTATGCAATACCCCTTTGGCCAGTTTGGGTCAGCTGTCCTGGCTGTGTCCCCTCCCAATTTCTTGTGCCCCTCCAGCCTTCTTACTGGCTGGGCACGAGAAGCTGAAAAGTCCTTGACTTTAGAATAAACACTACTTGCAACAACTGAAAACATCAGTGTGTTATCAACATTCTTCTCATACTGAACCCAAAACATAACACTATACCAGCTACTGGAAAGAAAATTAACTCTATCCCAGCTGAAACCAGGACACATGTGCCATGTTGTAACTGAGTGCCACTTCTCTCACAGGACCCACAGGTCTTCACGGTCCGAAATTGGCTGGAGCTTGTGATGTGTGCCCAAGCGCCTCTTCCCTCAGGACTTTGTCCCATGCAGACGCTGAGACTTCTGATTAGTTGTGGGGAGCATCTTGGCTGAAGATTGCAATATAAATGCCTGGTTTCACGAGTGATTTTGAAAGGGTTCCTGTTGGCTTGTTTGAAGGAGCTCTGCGTGTAACAGCAATTGCAAATTGCATTGAGCCTGATGCCTCACCAGGTGCTACTTTAGGTCTTGATAGTTGACTGTTCTTCAGGATTTTTTAGACACACAATTATAATTTCTTTATCCTCTCCTTCCATCCCCCCAGTTAGAAAAGATGCTTTTGGAATCGTGTTCCCAAATCAGCCTGGTTATACAGGCAAAAGGCAAGGCAATGGGAAATGAAAATTTTCTGAAATATTAGAGCATTTCTAAAAGCTTTTCTGTTTGTGTTTTGCACAATAGAAATGAATGATGTGGATCTGTACCTGTTGCTGGTACTGCTCTGGAAAATAGACAGATTCTTGCTGCCCGCTTAATCTGAGGGCAGGTTGCATAAGTGGATGAGAATGAATAACTTCACATTGTCTTCTAGTAAAGGAATCACTGCTGCAGAACATATTGGCTTAGTTTTATCTTGTACCATATTTGTTAAAAGTTTATTTTTGGACAGAAGGCATTTATGCATGTATAAATACATTGGTGTGCTGAAACGTTCTTTTTGATTGCCAAATACCCAGCACTGCTATGCAATAACCATCTAAACATTGCACATTTGATTTGTTTATACACACAAGATTAAATTTCTGCTTTCATGTTTGCATCAAAGTAGTACTTAGTATATAGCATTGTGTTATAGTTTGATTTCAGAAATAAGTGATTTTGCACTATAAATATTTCATTATGTGATAATCATGCAGTTATAACTTAGCTTTGTGTCAAGTTTGTTCTAAAGCTGTAGTGCCCTTTGTTCTACAATGTCAGATACCATAAAATTTAAGCAGAGGAAATGTATTGGTCAGCTATTGTAAATCTGGATTGGCAGGTGCTAATTTAAACCTAACATTGTTCTCTCCCAGTGTTTTAAAATTTCGCCTCTTAAGAAAACAAAGACTTGTTTATGTACCTTTGTTTTCAGCAGGATATATTTGAGTATCACGTTGGTTCATGCAGAGGTGAAAGATGTGGACTGTTGCTTGCTCTTCTACATTCTTCTGGGTTTGCCTGTTATTCTTTTACAGTGTTTCTGTGATTTTTCTCCATAAATGTAACAGACAAATTTTTTGTATACAGATTCCTGTCTACCCTATTTCTTTAGGAAGCAAGACTTACTCTTTTCTTTCTGTTCAGTGGTAGAATCTTTCAGATCAAGATCTATTTAGGCAAGTTGGTGGTTTAAGTTCCTTGTGTGGGGTTTTTTTTCCTATTAGAATGTCCAATTTTCTATTTAATGAGTACATGGCTACAGAGAACGATTTCTGAGTTAATTTAAACAGCCCCTTAAACTTTAGCTTTTGTCGAAGGTTTGCATCTTCATTTCATTTAATGAAAAAAAAAAAAAAAAAGACTAAGCACTTTGCTTTCTGCAGTTTTTCCTAGGGCATGCTTTGAAATTTCTAGAAACAGTTTGAACAGGTGAATAACCTTGTCCAGCACTTTGCTCATAAGAGCAACAGTGATATGAATCATGTAAATCTGAATGACCTATACCAAAATCCAGCCTCTTGCCAACCTGAGCTTCTACTATAACCACATATTTATGAACAAACCAGGTACTTTTTAAAAAGAACTAAATGCAAAGAAAAATTAGCTTCAACAAAACCAATCAACTGTCCCCCTCCAAAAAACCCCCAACACTACCTTTAAATAAATTATGATGAGCACTGTAATTTTGTATGTTCTAGCTGTTAAATTATTATTATTGGCGATGGTGGGGAAGCTTTCACATTGTAATACCCAACCTGAAGACTTTCCAGTGACAAATACAAAAACCACTGGGGAATTGCTGTAGGCGTGCACCAGAACATTGCACCAGGTAGCATTGATGTAGAGAAGGTTGGCACCGCAAGAGCTAAGGGCCAAGGCAGTGAGCTGTCGGACTTAGTGGGATTTTTCCTGTTGTCTCAGCGGCATTCTTAGAGCTTTTGTATTGAATTTCTGTCTCTCTGTGTGTTTTCTGATTCTGCAAAGTATCAAACCTGTTTAGAGGGTCTGAAAGAGGGCTGTAAAGGCAGCTTGCCTGGCTTGCTTCTCCTGATCTGCTTTGGAGTCCTCAAAACGGGCAATAGGAGAGTGAGCAGAAGAGGAGAGATGGTGTGGTAGGGGCCAGTTGCAAGATGAAGGCATCAGCGTTGCGAAGAGATGGGACAACTATCAGATACTGTGAAAGCTGGACAAGGAGCAAGTAGATGGAAAAAATGATGCTTCAATTCAGAGGGGGAGAAAGAACACTCAATTTGATAAAGATAAAGCAGAAAAGGGAAGATAAGGTGCTGAAGATGCAGAGAAAGAACCGAGGCAGGTGTGAGTTGGGATAAGGCAGCACTTCTGAGGCAGGTTACAAAACAAGTGTTTGTTCGGGGAGTTGCCTTTGCGGAAAATAGCACGCTCGGGAGCTTGCAGAGGAGCAAGTGTATCTTTGATCCTTTCATCGTGATGCCTGACTTTAAAATTTATGATATGGGTAGGAAGATCCTCAGCAGAGGAAGGAGGAGCAGCAGCCGTGCCCGCTGTTGCCAGTTCCTCAGCTGTTGGAGCTGGACCAGGCATCGCTCTTGCATTACAGGATGATGTTTAATTTCTTCTTCTCCCCCCCCCCCCCCCGCTTTAACAAATCTGTACCTAACGGAGCTTGATTCTTATCTCAGGCACAGAAATGGCACCTATGGCTGTATTTTGTAAAATCAGCCAGCAACCACGGGTGTTTAGACCCAGGGATGGATGGTGTGTTGTGGAGGGAGTTGTGGTCCTGCGTGTCCGAGATGAAGAGTGCAGCTCCTTGGTTTGGTACCATTTGCAGGTTGTGGAAAGTTGAAAATTGGAATTTCTACAAGGTTTTTCTCTGCAAAGGTGAAGCCAGACTTAGGAGAATACAGGGTTTTTTTTCCCCTGTTATACTTTTCTTTTCTTTTAACCTTCTCAGTCATGGAAGTGAATAGGTGTGAGAAAATGTTTCTTGAAGGAAAGCCACCAGATTGGTGCATTTCTTTCAAGAAATGGTCACTGGCCTTGTTGAGTGCTATGACTGTCGCTTCTTCAGCTTAGAAATGGGCACTGAGAGCACTGCCTTCCCAGCAAAGTTAACATTATTTTTACTTAAAGGACTAGACAGGACCCGGTCCTTTGTGGGACATCTTGCTGCTGTGGCAGGATGCACATGCCGCCAAAGCCTCGTAGAGATTGCTGGGTCTTAAATCCCATTACACTGAAAAACATTGCTCACTGGTGTCTGCCTGTGTCATTGACAGAGGCAGGTCCAGTTGGTCTGCTTCTAACTGTCTGTGTTCACACAAATAATCACAGGTTCATTAGATAATGTAATTGAATCATTTAGGCATGCCATGTCTCCTTGTCCCTGTTCCTCTGTGGAAGGAAAGGCTGATGAGCAGTCATCGCTTCTTAAAACAGAAAGTTCTAACAGCTCATTTACTTCTACAAGTAAATAAAGAATTTTAAAAGCAAAGAATAAACTACTGAAAACTAAAGGTGGCTGAATAGCAGCAATTTCCGTAGGTAAAAAAACACCTTGCAAACACAGCATAATACAGTTTCTCAAGTGTTAACAAACAAGTTCAGCTAATTCAGGCTTGTGTCTTCCCAGATAAGCAGCTTCATTTTAAGGATATAATATTCTGTGAAGCTCCTACCAGCAAAGAAATATGGATCCTAAATACAGTTTCATACAAATTGAACAATTACGCGTACATGCCAGTGTAATTACAGGTCTGCCTTTATCAGCTAAACCAACTAAATTAGTTTTAGCATAGCAAAATTGGAAAGGCTGACACATAAATAAAGTCACCTTATCTAGTCACATCTTTTGCCTTAATTTTAAATGCTGTTATCAAGTACTGAATTTATATTAGCTTGTACGCTATGTAGTCCTGGTCATAAACAATGGTCTTGTATAGTGAACAGGATCTAGTCTCATATGTGCTTTAACATGGGATTACTTGGGCTTTGAATGGTAGGGTATTTTACAATTTAGCCTTCTCTTTTATCATGGTTACAGTATCTTGGCATGATCTTAAGGATATGGTGGGAGAATGAATTAGATTTTGTTTACGTGCAACTTAGGCTTACTCCTGGCTTTGGCCACTGCCACTTCTGTTCAAATTTAATTTGACTATACAATTTGATGCCTACCTTTGATCGTTCTTGGCTGCTTGTAAAATACTTAAACAGCTTTCTTGCAGCAATGTCTAGAGTGAATAATTTCTTTTAGTTGTTCTTTTTTCAGATCCCTTCCAAGCCTAGTGCAGTTTTTAATTTTTTACTGCTATAATAACAGGGGAGCACTAGAATTCAGAACAGCCCAAGCTGACACGCAGCCGTAGCAGAGGCAGCGGGTTCCAACCTCGTCGGTACAGACGCTGCAAAGAAAGAATGACAGAGAGGTGTGTCTGTCTCCGATGGCAGCAATGGTAGAGCAGGTCGTAAAAACAAACTGTGACAAAGCATGAGGAGGAGAAGGTGTTCAAGGATGCTGAATTACTGTCTTTGGTGGGTAACCTCTCATTTATAACTTCCTTAACACCATGCGGCTGAAAGGTGGTTATTATGGCATCAAGTACCAAAAAGGGCTCTGAGGGAGCTCTGGGAAACTACAGACCTGTTGGCCTGAAGTCTGTATGGAGCAAGTTAATAGAAATTGATCTGAAGGTCAGAGTTAGCGCTCACCTGAATAAACAGAATATATTAGGAAAAAGTTAACATGAGTATTGCCTAACCGTGTTAAGCTCCACCAGTCTGTCGGGATGTCTTTGGAAGAGTCATCGCCCGTGCGGAGGGGAATCCAAGTTTCCCCTGAGCTTTCAGAAACGAGGTCAGCAGTGCAAAACTGGGAAGTGGTTTTTCAAACTGTGTAGTTAATTTGCAGGAAGCTGTGCTGCAAGGTGTTGTAAATGCTGAAAATCTATCTCAAAAAGTGACTGGTTATATTAAGGGAAGATGAATTTGTTGCGGGCTTTGGGGGATAACACCTCTGGCTCAAAGTCCCTGCATTGCAATGTGTGAGAGACTGTACGGGGCGCTCATTGTCCCCCTTTTCCATGCTCTTTCCTAGGTGTCTGGTGTTCTTGCTGAGCTCAATGAACCCGATACTCCCATTCTTACGGGAAGGACAGCAGTTCACAAAGGCACACCATTTCCTGACTCTCCTGTAGCATCACAAGCACTAGAAAAAATGTTGGTGTAATGGGGTAGGAGAACAGTGATTCTGAACACTTCCTAGTTTAATGTGGCTTCACAGCTACATGTTGTGATTCAAATTTTATTAGTCAAATCTTAGTGTAAATAAGAACAGAGAGAAGAGCTGTGCAAAAGAGGAAAACATACGCTACCAGGAAGATCAGCCTGATTTTGGAAGTGGTTATATTACACTTGCTCTTTTCTTCTGTGGGGAGAATCTTCAGTTAAATATATTTTCTTTTTTTCTAGTGGCTTGAGATAAATTAAGCTGTGTTATAAGTTCAGACAGGTTTCTACAGCCTGACTTGTTCAACATGTACAATTTCAAAAAGTCGCATAAAACAAAAGCCCCTTGTTGGGACACTGCAGCAACCAGGCATTTTTTCTCCAAGGTTTGTCTTACAATCAGCTTCATATTGTGGAGGAAAATGTGCTTGCTTCAGTAGTTGTTTAATTAGTTTCTGATTTATCTCATGAATGTTTATCTTGAAATCAGAGCACTGTGTTTTGATGAGTCGGGCTTTATGTGTAGAAAACAGTGAAACGGTTTCTTTCTAAGCAGTGAATTAACAGGGTTACCTATAGTTTGAGTAAAGTGACGAAGCTCTTGGCTGCTTTCTTTAGAATAAATGTCCTGTACGGTATATCCAGGTCTTTTTTTGACACTTTTTCTCATTTTTAGTGCTAGTGCAATATTTGAGTTACCGAATTGCTGAAAAAAGAACTCCAGGATAGTAGGAGATTGAATGAGAATAATGCAATTCAGCACTCATGTTTTGTTGCATTCTCCTCTCATCTGTTTTAAATTTAACATTAATGAAATAAAACTGTTGGGAAAAGGGATGTGAGGGGTTGAGGAATGCTTTCCCCTCCAGCTCTGCCTTGTCCCGTTTCTGCCATTTGGGAAGATTCTTTGAGTATTTGAGCAGATCTTACGTAGGCTTAAAATTTGATGACATGATTTCATCCTGTAGTCCCAGGTCTTCATTTGCTCTATTTTTTTTAGTGTAACCAAAGTCTGAAACTTGAAAAGGAAAACTGACTGCATCAGAAATCTATGAAAAAAGTCAGTGGGTGAATTGCTTATTTTTGTAACATGATGACTTAGAAGGCTGGAGCAAGTGATGCTGACTTCCTTTCTCTTCTTTCATCCTCCTCCTCTTATACACAAGTTTCTACCTTGAGTCACACATGAGGAATTTCTACTAAGAGAAGCAATTTTAAAAGACTTTTAGAAGATGCTGAAAAGAAGAATTTTAGATGGGAAATGACGTGGAGAAGTCTACTACTGTGACACAGCTCTGAGGAGTCAAAAACAATTTGACAAGTTTGAACAGAAAGATGAAAGTACCATATCCTCCTCCTGCCATGTCTATATGTTAATTAAATAACTTGCTTCTCCTCAAAGCTGTCTTCCCTACGGGGATAAAGACTCTTTGGCAGCCCACGTTGGAAATAAACTTATCTACAGGGAGAGAGAGAGCAGGTTTTTTTTCTTTCTGGGATTGTTAATAGGAGCAACTTTCTTCCTAAAGGCTTGCCAGAGTATTCCAGGCAACAGCTGCTCAACAGATTCATGCTGGGATGCTCCGACTGGTCTAACCTAAAACTAAAACATTTGGGCTGACCGAGGATAGGGCTGGTGTGCTGTCTGTTGTCTCCAGCAGTGATAAGTTTGATAACAAATTGCTATTCCATTTGCTCTAAAGGACAGAAAATAATTGCATAGTAATAAGCAAAATGCAAATTGAGCTAAAATTCTTTCTGGAAGTGCAGATTGCATACAGGTTAGTATTTTAAGGCGAAATTATTTTCTTTCTGAATACGCAAATTTATTGCAAACATCATTGTACTAGCCATTATTGAACGCTTCACACAGAAATCTGTATTATGTTATTCTGTATATATTAAAAATACATACAAGCCTTTCAAAACCAAGTTATTTTCTCCCTTGAAAATTGGTTAGGAGTACCTATTCATACAGAAGGCGATTTTGACCAATTGTTTGTTTGTATTTGGGAGAGGTTGTAATAATTTAAGTAAGATGAGTTATAATTTGATTTAACTAAAATAATTTTCAGAAGACTCATTCCTTTCTGATGTCACTGAACATCTTTTTGTAACATTAGTGCTATGGCTTGCTATTATTTTCTGTGCCTTGAACAGAACTGTTCATCTGGAGAGAGACAGAGGGTGAAATAATTTTCCAGTAGGTCTCTGTGGTCCCACAGGGTTGCAGAATCCACTGCTCTGGAGAAGGTTATTCCTCATTTTTAGAGAAAGCATTTTCGGAAGCAGTAATAGGCAGAACCTTCATGTTACAGACTTCTTACAGTTTAAAGATGAATTTTTTAATTAAGACAGGTTTTGATAGTTGCTTATTTTAACTCTCCCTTTCCCTTGCTGTTCTTCTATTGCCAGCTCGCTGGACTCCTTTCCGGTTGGTTTTTTTCTTTTTTTTTTTTTTTTTTTCTCTTTTCCTCTTTCCACTTTCATTTCCTTCAATTTTCTTGTTTCGGGACCTTATCTCCTAAACTAAACACATTTTGTGAAAGTTTTGGAACAAGTATGATGTTTCCAGACAACACATTGTTCTCACTACTTGTATGTTCTGCCCTGCCCATGATGCTGCGATAACTGGGTGATGAAAGGAGAGAGGCTTTAAAATGTAATTAAAAAAGCTTTTATACTCTCAAATGAAGGGAAAAAACTGTTACTGTTACACATTGGTTTCTGTAAAATAATGCTGGATTATCTAAAAAAGGATGTCAGCCTGTGATTTCACTATTTTAATTTTAATTTTTTTTTTTTTTTAATTTATACCTAAAAATCTTAATTACACATAGCTGGTATATTAGTGCCACAGCAAAAATAAACATGTGGTCTGTAATTTCGTCTTTTTACGACTCTTACCTCAGCAAAATAAAGAGTCATTTGGGATCAGAGGCAGCACTGAAAGCTACATCTCTCGTGTTTTGGGTGTAGTCCAGCTGTGTTGAATCTGACAGTTATTTGTTCCAGGAGCTCTGTGGATCAATAGCACTGCAGCACTTAAAACATTTTAGTACAAGGGAGACTTCAATAAAATCTACTTTCCGCAGCATTACGTAGCCATTGGGCAGCTTCCAGCACGTGAATCAGCCTTTGGCACAGCAGCCGTCATTATTAACTAAAGATGGGGAGCGGATGATGCGCAAAGCGCCCACTTTTACTCTCTTTAAATACAAGTTTTCTGAAGTTTGCTCTTCAAACTGGTGCTCTGGCTCTTCCAATCACAGCCTAACTTGGGCAGGTTTTTGTAAAACCTTGTACATTTGGGGATTGCATTCTCTCCATACAGAATTTATGTTATAATATTGTGCTTGCAATATTTACAAATACAACGTTTAGGTGCAAAATTCAGCTTTTCTTCAGCTGAACCAGTCACAAGAGATGAGCACGCAGTCAACACAGAGCGGTTCACTCGTTTTCATCGTTGGTGGCACTCTTTCGTCTCATTCTCTAGCCTGTGATAAACCCAGTATTTTTACACAAGGACAGCAAATTTCATTAGTTCATCCTCTTCTGGCAGAGGAAGGCTCAAAGCATATTTAAAATTCAGCTGTACTTGTGTGTAAGGCAGGGAGAGGACAAAACTGGGGAGAAAAGCTGGTTTTGAGCTGAGCTCCTTGGCCGGACCCTGCCCAGGACCTGCCCCGTTGGAGCGAGTTGAGAGAATTCAGGCATGCGGCCGCGACGTGTTTGTATTTATAATGATGAAGCGTGCAAGTCTGTGTGATAGAAGGCTGTAGGGGTTTGCATTAACGCAGTTCAGGACACCATAACGTACATTTCCATAATGCTTATAAGGAGCCGATAGAAGGAGAGGCTCGCAGGTACCCTGGGATGGTCAATCCATCGTTTGTGCTGTGGGAAGAGTCGCTGTTTCTTCCAGCATCTTCCTTGTCCGTAGATAGATTGGTTTCTTGTGTATCTTTATGGGTGTACACACAAAGGTATGGGTGTGTATATATTGTAGTCAAACCATGGAATGAATTCAGATCTACTGAAATAACTGCCTGAAAAAAACGCTTTGTTCAATCAGGTCATTAGATGTTAATAAACCTTTTTTAGTGAAACATTCCTTTCAGAGCTGAAACTGAATTTAGTAGATGAAGCCTTTTGCTAATCCATGATAATTTCCTTTTATCAATGCATTTTAATCTAAAGCAAACCTTTTTTTAATTAAAATACTAACTCATCTATAAATTACGTGACAATGAAATGGTAACAGAAAATGCAATAGCATTAGGAAGCTCAATAGGCTGAACTAGAGCACAATGCTAATATAGATAAAATGATTATTCACACAATAAACACATCCTGGTTTTTCTTTGGTTTATTTTTATTTGGTAGTAGATTAGATGCTTGGCGTTGATCACAAACAGCACCAGCATTGATCCTAATGCTCCATGCAGATGTACGAAAGGATAAATCATCATCAGCTCCTGATATTGGAAGTGTTTTCTGTGTCGGATGGGCTGTGCAGCTCTCCTGTACCGCTCGTTCAAGCCTCTGGAATGAGAACTTCAGGAATAAGTAGTGTGGGCATACAAATTTGAGGAATATTATGGATTGGGCTGATGGGTCCTGTTCCTCAGGTGGGCATACTTTCCAAATACTCGGAATCTCTGTTTTTAAAGAGGCACTTAAAAAGCCAGTCTGCAGACTGCTTGACATTGCAGCTTCTAATAAAATACTTTCCCTAGTCTTAGTTTAACGGGGCTTTATTGCAGTCCTGTCCATCTATTCTAAATACATGTTTGCTTATGTATGCTTTTTAATTCACACCTAGCTGTAGTGTTAGGTGACAAGGTTGTTTCTCTTCTGTCATCAGAGGAAAGAAAACGGAGCATCTCCCATCTCTGCTGATAAAGAGGTGTTGTTGGGGCTCAGCTGGTCTTCGGATTTTATTGATTGTATCTTCCACTGTATGGCGCTTCTAGTGTAAGAAGCTGCCTATGGGTTAATAATCAACAGGCAATCCTGAATCCCAGATAACAGAATTCTTCCTTTCTAGAAAGGCAGTTTCTCTCAAACGTATACTTTTTCTGAAAAATATATTATATACAGTTTTTAAACGGTTTTATATTCCTGTCTGTTATTAGTGACAGTATAGTACTTACAGTGTTTGTGTGGATATTAAGAAGAATTAGCATGAAAACCAAGAAAGAAATAATTTATATCTTTGTCCCCACTGGAAGATAGACCACCTGCTGCAGAAAGTGTCATAAATGAGCCATCTAATTAAACTTTCTGAATGCCTGCCCTGGTAATTGTTTTGCATTACGTGGCTAATTCCTACCCTAGAATTAGCATCGCTTTCCTTGTGCAGGAAAAGTTGCTGTCAAAGTCAAATGAGAATTTTATTTGGACTGAAAACTGATTTTCAGTTTTGCTCTACTGGTTTGGATACCGATGGGGATTAATATTGCCAAGAACTGCAGGAACTAGCCCCAAAAATGTGCAGTATTTGTTTTAAGTAACTTCTCTAGCTATTTAAATTTAAGTTCCTACATTAGTAGTAACAAGTCAGTTCTTGTATGACGCCAGTGTTGTGTTTGTCATCGAGCCCTTGGGAGCAGGACTGGCCGGTTGAGCGTACGTACAGCACGGGCTGCTGCCATCAGCTCTTGGGCCGTCGTCAGTGAACGGGCGGTGGGACCCAAGTGACGGGGTTGTGACTTCAGGCTACCTGTAATCAGTGCGTTTTTCTGAATTAAACGTGCATTTTGCAGTTCTAGAAAGACGGTGTTACTAATTACCGACCACTTAATTTGTTGTATTTTTATAACAGCTTACAGAGCTGGTTTTTAGCTTACAGAGTTGTAACAGATGGGTCAGTATAGAAGAAATACTGTTCTCTGCTCAAAAAATTGCAGTTGTGTAACAGGAGAGGCTATTTTGATGCTGTTTAATGCCTAGAGTCGGTCTGTTTCATACAGAAGATCTTAAAGAAATAAGAGGCCTAATGGACAGAGGCAGGTATAGAATACTTCAAATAATTTCTTCATGCTTTTGTTAGTTTTTATAGTACGTGCCAAATGCTTATCCTGTGACTTTGATCATAGGATTTGCCTGTGCTCACGGGAGGATGTTCAGGACCTAGGCAAACCGTTGTGCATGGAAAGTCACTTTTATAAAAAGATCAATATTATCCTTTAACATTTGGCTAAAAAATGGCAAAACAGATTTCTGAATTCATGGCATTTCCATTTGTTATTTATTCCCGTAGAAAACTAATGCCCAAATATGAATCTGTCAGGATAATCATCATTTGGACAGGAGTCAGGAGTGCTTAATTCTTTTACGTGAAAATCCTCCTTTCGTGTAATTGGGTTACATATGAGTTAGGAGAGCTTTTTGTCTTTTTCAGGTTCAGAATATCTGAAATAAAAGAAACTATTGCTCTGTGGCTTTTTCCCGATCTGCAGTTACGCTGAGAAGATTGTATTGACTTGAGCCTTTTAAAATAAACTGTTGTCTTTAAGTCATGTTGACATAGCGTATCTTGTCTGGTGGTAACATGCGTTTTTAAGACTTAAGTCATGCTTTTTAGGGAACAAAAACATAACAGCTGTAAAATGATGCATATGACTAAACTTGCAGTACATTGAGAATTCACCACATTGTTAATAAGAAGTTCTTAGTTGTTCTCAAAAAAAAAATTAGTGGATCAGCTTGTTGAATCCACAACCTGATCACTTCTGCTGTTGTAGGTCAGTTGTTTGGAGAAGGCAGGAATTAATCGGGCGATGGGGTCAGCTCCTCAGTGAGGAGTAAAGAAGATCCAGAAGAGATGCAGAAATAAAACCTGTGCTGAAATGGGAGATTCCTGTATGCGTTCTTCATGGCCGGGAGCTGACCTGTTAGGTGCTGATCTATCGAAATGTGCAGGTTCTGCATCTTCTGCAGACTTCTGAGTCCGCACAGAAAGCGGCATAGTCGGTATCGTCAGCCCTCTCTTTGTTTTTTGAATTTCTTCCTCTTTGGGTTAGTAAGTCAAACAATCTTTAGTGCATTATCTTCTGGTGACAATCCCATTGCAGTCATTAACATCTCTTGAACTATGAAACCCCCGTTTGTTCTGTATTTCAGAACAAAATGAGCATTGCCCAGTGTCGCATTGGATGATTTATGGTTTTCATGTTAGCCAGAAATGATAAAGAAAGAAAAGATGAGCTATCTCTAATATATATTGTAAAAATGACCGTTACTGGGGCCATGGTAAAACATTTGAAATAAACATATTTGTTAAAACTGCAATTACAAATGAAATATTAGTAGATTGGCCTGTGCAGAATTATTATTCTAAATAGTTTTCATGTCATAATAATAATAATCTTTTCAATATTTACGTGCTTTCTTTACATCTGGCACGAGATCATTGCTGTGAATAATTTTTTCACTGGTGTCGGCCAGTTTGCAAACTGATAGGGTGTGTGCACGTATGGGGTTTTGGGGGGTTTTCTGTACAATTGACTACAGGCTTGCGGTGTTTGGCATCAGGTTGTACGTCTGAGCGGGGCTGCACATCCCTGAGCTTCGTGTGGCGGTGGGACGGCAGCAGGTCCGGGGGGAGAAGGGGGCTTCAGGCTGCCCTTATCTCCCGTCAGTCTCGCGCACATTCCTTTTGCCTGGCATGGCTCATGTTACACCGGCCCCTATAGACTCCGGAGGGGAATGTGCTGTAAATATATCTAATATTCAGCTAGGATTTTCTTGTGCAAAATGGTAGCGTGGTACCTTTTTTGACTCATCGGATCAGATCTCCTGGGATGGATCGTGAGGAGAGAGAGAGTCAGGAGGGTGTTTAACACCTATTTTGTACAGAAAGGGGGGTCTGATTCCTTGCCTATATTCAGCCTCACAAGGACTTTGTGTTGAAAAAACATACCCTAACCTTTATCTCAGTTTTTCCCCACCCCTCTTTTAAAAATTCCTGTGCTCGTTTATGTACCAGCTCAGCTAGCAAGAGCCAGCTAGTTGTGTGTAGTCTTTCTGGTTCCTCGTCATCAGAATTGCTAAGCCTTTTCCAACTGCAGGGCCAACCGTGTTGGCTGCGTGCAGGCTCCTTAAAAGCAAGAGATTTATTGCTGCCTCAGAGGTCATCATTTGACCTGTTGAGCTTTTATTACAGGAGATGCATGAGAACAAACATCCCCCCCATCTTTAGTTTCAGATCCCAAATTTAATTTGCAGGACAGAGAACTATAAATATAAATTATGTAAATTGAGGCTATTATGCTGGGAATCAGAGAGGCATGAAGCATGCTGACCCATGATACTGTCTGTAGAGTGGATTTTCAAATTAGTCTTTCACTTTAATGGGCATGTGAGTTTAACTTTGAAATGCAATACAATAATCTCTGCATATAATTTACTCGCTAGTTCTATTTCTCTGGTCTGGCAGGAATATCTGTTTAAAAACTTATTAATAAAAGTGGTTTAGTAATTATTTTGTTACAGACAAATGTTGCACAGAACTTCATGTGCTTTAGAGTTCAGACTGTTAAAACTTGCGGAAAAATCCCATTTCTCTAGCACTAGTCGTCAATACTGCTTTGTTACAGACAGTTTTACCTTTTCCCTGTTCTTTATTTAAGTCTCTCGCTTCTTTTCTGGATTTGCAAGGATAAAAGTGGAGTGCTTGTTTTTTGTCTTGGACAGCATTAGCTTTACTCTGATCTTTTGTGTTGAACACCAGATCTGTTTGGTCAGACATTCAGAATGTTTTGGAATTGAAATTTTATGTCCAAAGGAAACAATTACTGAACACAGAATTTGTATATTCATTTTAGATATTTATAGTTAAGTATCTTAAACCCTGATGGGCTCTGTGTACCTCTCTATGATCTTAGCTTTTGTACAGTTGCTGAATCCAGGCCCATTTGCTTCCTATAAAAAAAATAAAGTAGGAAAAAAGGAAGTGTTTAAGAGTATCAAGAATGTGCCTCAGTACTTGCACACTTTCAAGTAAGACTGTACAGTTTGAAAGCTTTAACAAGAGCCATCTCCTTGTAAAGAATGCAGATAATTTTTTTTCTGGCAAAAAAAAAAAAAAGGGTAACCTGATATGAGTCTGACAGTGTCGTTTAGTTAAGTGCTTCCATCTGTTGCTTGCTATTTCCCTTACTCATGACCTCTCTTTCTCTCTCCCCCTCCTTCTCCTTAGCCCCTTTGAGGAAAGCAAAGTTTGTTGAGAGCCCTCGAATCCCAGAGTCTGAGCTTGGCTCACCAACACTTTCTTCAGCACAGAAACTGGACGTTGATGCATACTGCCCTGGTAAGCTGCATGCAAAGGCTCTGCGCTAAGAGAGGGAGAACAGGCAATTCCGGCCCAGATGTATTTTTAAATGTAGTACGGCTGCTTTTTATAGATGGTTGATTGGACCTTCCCTAGCCAAGTTTCATTGACTTGGAAGCTTGAATAAGTGTGAGTTTCTAATTGATACCCATTTATGTTTGTTACTTGCAATTTTGTGTGTGGCCACTTTCCCCTCAGAATAATTTAGAAGATCTAGAGAGTTGCTTTTGAGAAGATAAAAATGATCCAATAAACATACTACTTTAAATTTAATTTTTAATGCTGGTCTTCAGAGAGGCTGGAATAAAACCACATTTCAAAAATATTAAATCAACTAATGCAAAACCATGGGATCTTGTTTACCTGCATCCAAGAATAATTGCTTTATTGAAATTTTTTTTTTTTTTTTTTTTTTAAGAAATAGCTTCTAATTTATGTATCCTGTACTAATTGATCTTAAAAGTATACATCTTGCTAGAGGCCTCTGGTTGAAACATAAATAGAAGTGGGTCGTGTCCCTCCCTGGCTTAACCCCGTATGTGTCTGACGGTTCGGGCAGGCAGTTGCATAAATACCTTCAAGCCCAGACAGACCTCATGCAGATGTGTGAGTGCTGTTAAATCTTTATATAGCTGCATCTTGCTGCCAACTCAGTATCATTGCCCAGATTCTTCCTAACTTGGAAGTGGCAACCTGGGGAGGGCTGGATGCTGTGGTGGAGGTGCTGCCCTTGGAGGAGGCTGGGACCGGCACCGTCTTAAAGCAGCAGCAAGTGTTTCAGTGGATTTTTTGCCAAATTCTGCAGTTTTCTCCCCTGGCTTTCCCTAGTTTATGAACCAAAGGGACCCATATTCAGTGTAGGCTTTGGATGGGGTAAAAGGATGTCAAGTGTTTTGAAATGGCATGCAAATATGTGAGATCTGCCTCTTAAATCTATAGCTACAGTAGAAAAGGTCATATTAATAAATGATTCTGTGAAATCAGGGTATCGTTTATTTCTGTGGATGGTGAGCTTATGGAGTATTCACAATTGGAGGAATTAATTGAAAGTTGTCCAGAGTCCTCGTGCTTGGAAGTGCCTCCTTTGAGGCCATAGTTGCTGTGAAAAGTGCTCCTTCTTTTTCAATCATTATGAATGACAATTAAAATTTTGCTGTTGCAGCCCTTTCTTCTTCTAACTAAATAGCTTCTACTGTCATGTTTATAATTGTTAATAATTATAAACTTATTATGATTGCATCCACAGAGAATTATAATTGCATTGTAAATTTGGCTTAAAAAGCATAAATTCCACATTCCCATGTCTTGCGTTACGTCTTGCAGGCATGCGTGCACGTGTGGCTCTTCCCCCCTGCCCCAGCTTCGCTTGCCAGGGTGTTTTGAAGGACAGGACTCCTGCCAAGCCGAGGAGCGGGCTCTGACAATGGGATCTGTGATTTTTTTTTTTTCTTTTTCTTTTTGATCTCCTTCTCTTGCTGATAGTGTAGTGATCTGAAAGGAAAAGTAGAGTTTCTGACTGCCTTGAAGTATTATTAAAGTAACATGAAGCATCATTAAGGAAGAGAAGAAAGTGAGAGCAAGAGAGTTGTCATAGTACGTGCTAGTGAACAGCACTAACTTGGAGTAAAGGTAGAAACTTCAGATTAGGGGTTGCAGATTGCTTCAGGCTGCTAAAATGTGCATGTCAAGAGAGCTGCTGGGGAGCCCCTCTCTCCACCACGTCCCTGCGTGCTTGGTGCCCAGGACCTCGTCTAGCTGGGAAGCCTGCGTTTGCCCAGGTCCAGGGACTGCAGCTCCTGAAGAGCCCAGCCAGGTTTTTGTTAGCAGGGTGAGACAGGCAGGTGAAGAGGGGACAGAGGAATGGGTTGGGGAAGGGTTTCTGAAGCTGTTGGCAGAAGGAAGTTTGTGGCATGCGATTTTCTTCTCGCAATGCTGCAGCTCCTCCCTTCTTCCCCCACACCGAGAGGTACAGCGAGGCGCTGGCGAGCAGTCGCCCCATGGGTGTTTACTCATCTTCTACGGTACAAATGGATTATGCTTCACGTGCCTGGATTTACGGTAATGTGATAGTGGTAATGTGAGGGCTGGAGATTCTGCTGGGTGAGAAGGCTGGATTAAAGGACCTCAAGAGATGAGACCTTGGAAAGAAGAAGGTGGCTGGGGAAGGATCCTTCTGTAAAGAAGAGAAGAAAGAACAAAGATCTGGACAACTCATAGGGACGAAAGGACTTTGGGTCTGGGCTCAGAGTCCAGCTCCTGATGGGAAGGTGGAGGAAGAGGGGCTGAGTCCTACTCTGGACTGTGGCAAAGCCTGCAGGCACTGCCTGTGGTCAGTGTTCCAAGGAAATACAGCTAGTTTCTTCCGTGTTAAGCTTGGTTTAACCCTCTTCTGAAACGTATGCATCCTGTGAAGGATGTTAGCACACAGTGTTAAATCCCGAGTGTCTCCAGGAACGATGATATGAGTTGAAAAGGAAAAAAATAAGGCCGAAGATATGCTAGAGTGTAGCAATTGAGTGGAGGTGGAGTGGTTTGTAAAGTGATCCCTGACAAGTAATGTAATTAATTATACACTTAAAGGCAGTTTAAAACACTAAATAGCAATGAGGAGAGAACATTATCTACTCTGCATTTAGAAATGATTATTTCAATTTGAGATGCCTAGAGATGAAATTTTGCTCAATGCTAAAATGTTTATTTTAAGGCTTCAGGCAAATTTCAGCACATTCCAGGGAGGTGGTTTCCTGAGCAACCACCGTGCCACCGCTTGGCCTCTCGTGCTGCTGCGGGGAATTATTGCTTTTGACATCTTGCAGTGTGAATCAGTGTATGAGATGATGCGCTCTAGACATTTTAACATTGAGGAAGGAAAAAGAAGAATCAGGTGGCTAGTCTCTTTTGAGGGAAGTTTTAATGGGAAGGTCATACTAAAGCTTTCAGCTTGATATGATTTTTTTTTTAATTATATTTTTTGCTTTGCCAGTGAAGGCCATTAAATTCTGAGATCAATTTAATGTATTTAAGTGAAAGCAGAAATTGGATCACATTTTATAGTTGTTGCATTTAAGATGATGACAAAAAAAAGCTGTTCGTGGCTTTGAGAAACTCATTTCTATCAGAATTACATTTCTGTAAAAGTTTTTGTGATTGCAGTGGTCATTTAGAGTTCAATCAAGCCCTTTTTGACTTGGAGTGTCTATGGTGGAGAAGTTGTTCTTATTTCTTGACTTAGCAGCGACTTTACAAGGAGGGTCTGAAAGGAGTTTAATCCATCCTCCCTCCCTGTCTCTGCTCCGATCCTACAGGCACTGTTTGGCAGAGGCGTTTGCATTTTCCTTCTTGTTGGACTTTCTAAGACAGTGGGACAGCTCGGGGATGACAACTTCACAGCCATTATCGCTCTTTAAGGGGGATGACATGGAAGACGAGGAGTTGACTTTCAAACCTCTGTTGTTCAACTGTTAAACCTTTTCTGTAATGATCTGGGGACTCACAATTTAATGTGTAATATTTTTTTCCCCCCAAATTTATCACACCTCACTCCCGCCTAGTGGCACTGCTTCTGTAGTGGATGGTGTCCTGGCTTCTTGATTCTGCTTAGTTGTGTATCATGAGGGCATCTTTCTTTGAACTGCTTTTTGTTTTTAGCACGGTAGCTAAAACATGTTTTGACTTGCAAGTGCTCAGGAAACCTATTGGAAACAGTCTGAGATGGATAGTGCCTTCAGGTAATTGTCTTTTGTCTTAGATCAATGTTTACAGTTGCATTTTGCGTGATTTATTACCTTGTCATTATGTTTCAAAGGCTAAGTATGTTATGACATTATCTTTTAATTTGATTAAATTCTTCTTCCGAAATTTTGGGACACAAATCTTAAATGTCTGGTCAGGGGATGTTTGCTTGTTCCACATTATGCTGGCAGGCATCTGTTTCCATCCTTAATTAAGTTAGGTGCTGCAGCGGTGCCACCGCCACGGACAGTGAAGGGTGATTTACCATCACAGCATCATTTATGTTCATCTCATCACTCCTTTTTCTCTTTCTTCGGTTAAAGAATCGTTGAGGTTGACATCTGCTTGCTGCTGCTGCTGCTTTCTTTTCATCATGTAAAACGTGTATTTTTCAATTTACACAAACCACACACTTCTCTTGAACACAACAAAACATTTCTCAGGTGTTAGAAAAAGGCCTTTAACAGGGAATGCATGAAACGGTGTTGTACTCTGATTTTTCATGGTGAAAATACAGGCAATGAGCCAAAAAAACCCCACAAAACCCAGACAAATTCAGCCAGCAGGATCCTTGTCCAACCTCTGTCATACTGGACAGTGATGAATTGGGAGGAAGGCAAGGGAATAATCAAACCAACCATGGCTTGACAAATGGTTTTACTGTTGAATCTTGTGGTTGTCCCAGCATTATCAAGCCCACTGACCTGAAGGGAATGGGAAATCGTTGTGATCAGCCCTAATTGCAGAAGAGAGTCATGGCAATTCGGTGCGTCGGTTGCTATGGAAGCGATTGACTTATCTCATGCTTCTCTTGGGAGGACAGTGCTGTTTTCTTCTGATGTATTGAGAGATGGAAACAGTTTCAGAATAAATTCCTGGATTAACCATCCAAAACTTAACCCCCTCCAACTAAAACAAAACAAATCAACCCCCACCCTGGTCTGAAATTCTGATTCTGAGCAAGGAATAATGAAGGCGGTTTTAGAGTTTCAGCTGTGCATCTCTTTGGGATTAGCCATAGGCAACTTGCCGTTAGGTACAGTTGGGTTTGCTGCAAACTGGAAGTTGCAGCTTGGAGAACAGCGGCTGAGTTTACAATTTAGGGTTTATTGAACCTTCTTGTCAAAGGGGAGATGCTCAAGAGAAGAACTGAAAATAATATGAATTCCATATACTATTGCCGTATGTTTTAACTGTTAAATAATTTCAGATAACATGGTATTCTTGAAGCTTCCTGATGTGATCTATTAACAACCAACTTCCCTTTACAACCTAGGTTTTGGTTTCATCCATCTGGGGGAAAAACAAAAAGGGAAAAAGGGAGGAAAAAGGCGGGAAAAAGGGAGGAAAAAGGCGGGAAGAAGGCTGTAAGTGATCCAAATTCTGTTTATGTGAAGAACTGTCCAACTTTGAAGTGTTGTGGCTACTGCTAAAACATATAACCTCGATGGTCCCTGAAGTGTATTTCACATCAGGTACTTTAGCAGCAGAATTTCCTGCAGCCTAGCACCTTTGGCTGCCCGTCGGATGGATCCCAGGGAGTCTAACAAGTTGTTTTGCCTTGTCAAACAGGAATACTTGCTTTCAGTTGGCCTGTTGGGAAACAGTAACTTTTTTGTGCTAATACTTCGGCTTACTGAATATTTATAGCTTTCTGTCTTGCCAGTGAGTAAATATGTACACAAGCAATCCAACCATGTTGATTTTGAAACTGTCGGTGGTGGGCCTACAAGGATCAGTGTAAAGCCTCCTTTTCTTCCACATCTGAGCAGGTGGGACTAGGTGCTTGATATGAGACTTTCTTGTATGGATGGAGCATTGGAGACCTTCCCTGTACTGTGTGCTTACCCTTTTCATTGCTGATGGACAACATCAGACAGGGTCAGTCTTCTCATTGAATGAGAGACACCTGGCAGAGGAGTTTCCTCTTCTAGTATATTATTTTTAAAAACAAAGGCAGCCTGCGCTGATGCTCCCAAATATCACAGCTCGGGCAGGATGGCTGCAAAAGCATGATGGTCTTTGAGGCAAAGTACTCTGAGTTACGCGGATTAGTCAGGAATCAGTCACGTTGGGAAGCTGATGTGTAGGGTTTGTCTTTGTTACTGGCATAGGTCACTGTTTTGCTCCAGGATTGTATTCCGATGATGACCATCCATGCCACTCAGCTGTCTTTGGGTGTAGAACATCGTGCTTTGGCTGCAGGCAAAACTGAGGATTAGGTAAGTTCAGGGGCTGTTCCGGTAGGCAATGTAGGTGGAATGATTGCAGGTCTTGGACCCTCAGCCCAATGCAGACTTCCAACACTGTCCCAGTAGTCCTTGCGTGCTCAAATGCCCTGTTATCACCTCGTCTGCAAATGGCTTCATCTTCAACTCCGTGGTTGTCCTAACGTATCCATCTGTAAAACAAAATTAACTATTAGGGATGGGACAAAGACATGGCTAATAATGAAACATGTCGCTGTATCTTTCACCAGAGTCTTTGGACCTTCTAATGACGGATAATTCACCTAGAATTTCAGTCTGAAGCACCTTCAGTTCTGGCTTAGATGATAGGACATTGATGTATCTCTAACCTAACGTATTTTGCAAAGGTACAAAGTATCCTGTCTCAGACCAAGAAATCATTCATATTGAAAAGTTGGAATGGATTTCCCACCCCCCCACCCCCCCTGCAGGTAACAAATCTGTCTCTGTGCTTGTCTTCAGCTTAATTTCTTTTGGACCTATTTATTGTGCTTGGTCAGCAAAGGCATCTACTGCCAGTATCATCCTACTGAAATCTTCAGCTGTTTCTCCACCTTCAGGATCTCAATTTATTGCTGACAGAATTGGTAAAATGTGCCTTTTGAACTCCCAGCAGTGTTGGTCACTTGTTGCTAGAGACTCTGGTGTTTCTCAATGTCTTCATGAAGTGTCACAGGAGCACTAGTCTGCAGTCACATTTTATAATTATAAATTCTAGCCAAAACTAAATCATTGTTCCCAGATTTTCCTTTGGGAGAAAAGACTCTTCAATACTTCCAATTTGGGGAAGATACTACCTGTCAAATTATATTTGGGAAATCTTTTCAACTTTGTTGATCTTGTGGTAATTCTGTTTCTACTCAGCATCTGTCAGGCTGAATTAGCCGTGCATCAGCACGTGGGCGGTGTTAGCTGCACAGGCAGAATCGGAGGGTCCCAGGGCGATGGCAGCCCTGACCTGTCTGTGACAGTGCTGTCCTAGTTGTCTTTGGGCTCCTGCTTGCAAAGCTGTTGATGTCTTTGCACAAACCTAATCTTCCATCTTAGCTCCTGCAGCCATTGATTTCTTTAGGCTGAGTTCAATCTGAAGTTAGCCTTCACCTTGCATTTATGCCTGTCATAAGTGGAAATACTGGGATGCTAAGCAAGGCAAAAAAGGAGGAGATGATGGTTGCTGGAGTTTTTCATCATGGTTGTGCCGATTAGTCTTCCCTTTTTCCTTCTGGCTCAGATATTTATTCCCAAATACTTTACAGTCTAGAGGAAGTGGTCAATAATTCTACTACTTTTTTTCCTACAATGTTTTGAGATACTATTATTTTGTTTCAACACTTTATGGAGGCAAAACCCTCAATATTCATTTTACCAGCTCTAACAATAGAAGGAGGTGTGGTTGCATTTGTAGAAAACCGCTCAATTCTTTTATAAGCCTGGTTCCCATGTCTTAATGCGTACATGAGGCCAATAGATGCCTTTTTTTTTTTTTTTTGTCCTATGCAAAAAGTACTTTATCTTCAGTGATGCTATGGAGAGCTTCTCATAAATGAAAATATGCGGCGCTCTGAAAGCCACACCATTACTTCTGCACTCTTACCAGTTGCCTTGACTTCCTAACCCTCCTCAGGACTGCAGAACAAGTACTTCTTTATTCTTATCCAGCATGAATATTGTTCCCCTTGCTGTAATTTGTTTTGATCATCGTATTCCCCTCGTCCTGTCTGTTCCTTTTCTCTTGGGCAGCACAGCTGCACTTGTACACTGAAGAAAGGAGATCAATTTGCTCATAACCTCCTGCACCACAGTAGATTGTCTACTTTATTAAGCAGAATTTTTGACATTTTATGTCACTAATTATTTGATTCCTAATCACTTGAAAAATAATCGCTTTGAATCCAAACATGAAAATTTTGGCTAGCTGCCAGTTTGAAAGTACAGCCTTGCGGGGAAGCATTGATTATACCACTGTATCTTCAAATTCCTCCAGTGGTCTGTAACTTACTGCAGGGTCCAAAATTGTTGTGTTTGGTCTGAGACTGTAGCAGCCTTCCTCTCAGACTCCTCTACTTGCTGTATTCAGTTTTCTCTGAGTCGAGTCCCCAGTGGCTCTTCTGTATGTTCCCGTGGGAAGTTCCCATCCCTCCGGGGAAGCGTTGTCCCACCACATGTGTTGGCATCTGGAGCAAGTCTCTTGTGCTGCTCTTCACTGCTGGCTGCCAGCAGAGCCTGCCTGGAGAAGCGTGTTGGGCACCGTGGTGTTCCTGGGCTCCCTGCTGTATTCCTGTCTCTTCTTGGCATCTGTTTTGCTTGCCCGGCAAGAGGAGATGTGATGATGTTTGTGGTTACCTGCATGGCTGTCACCTGTGCCTTCCACCCTTCGGTAACTTCAGTGTTGTATTTCCACCCAAATTATATGGGTGAAGTTGCAGATCATACACTGTGTAACTTAAACACACTGTGAGGACAGTGTGGTTCGTTTTATTTTTGAGTGGTGTAAGATTTTCATTAATACGGTTTACACTTTAGAGAAACAACAAGTTTTAAATGGATTTCATCCAAATGGACAGTAGGGTTTTCCCCCTCTAATCATTGGAGGGATGCTAGTTAGCAACAGCCCTAGACATCGGCTCTGTTTGAAAACAGTACTGAAAGCATGGGAAATACTCTGTTACATTTA
Source organism: Harpia harpyja (assembly GCF_026419915.1). NCBI lineage: Eukaryota > Metazoa > Chordata > Aves > Accipitriformes > Accipitridae > Harpia > Harpia harpyja. The sequence goes on from NC_068943.1 coordinate 82,601,716, forward strand.
TGGTGGCTACTAGAATTGCCTATAACAGTTTTACAAAAGTCCGTGCGAGTACTGGAAGTGATGGAGTTACTGCATCTTAGCCCACTACTGGATTACCCAAGAATATTTCAGTTTGCAGTTGTACCACATAACAGCATGCCCCGTCCTTCAACTTCTGATGGTGTGAACATACCGTGTTTCAGCTTTGTGGGATTTTTTTATATATATGAATTAATTTATGACATATAAAGTAAGAATCAACCGATAATCTTTTATGCTTGATATTCTAGTAAGTGGTAGCAGTAGCTTATTACAACTATGTAGTAGTTTTTATATCTGAACAGTACTTTTGAAATCTTATTTACGTGTATAATGGCAGTAGGCTTTAGAGATTGTTGCCAGTGTTGTATATGCAAAGGTCATAATTTAGTCTGATTTGCTTTTAATAAAATTTATTCTGGGAATGTGCTAATATATCATGTATAGGAAAGACAAGGCTTTTATACTGTCGTGGTCTCTTCTTGCTCTGTTAAGCCCACAACCTCCCATTTAACAGTGGTTAAAGGCTAAAGTGTTATCATTTGCCTTACTACAGTTATATCTCGTTATAAGCTAGTTGTGTTTTGACCTGGCAGAGCTATCTTGGGAGAAGAAAAGGTGTTTGTAAAAATTTGTAAAAAATCCCCTTCTGCATATTTTTCTCCCAGGAAGCTCAAACGCTGAAATGGTGACTGGATACTACCTTGGGGGTATGATAAAAGGATTCACAGCAGCCTCTGCCACTGTTGTAGCTGCTGAGAATGGAAATGAGTATGGTCTTTGCAGATGAAAACCTAAATTGATTTTGTACAATGATGGAAACGTTACATACATACATACATATATATATATATATATATATATATATATATATTTCTGAAGGTTTCCTGCAACTTTATTTTTGCCACTGTTGGTTGAGCAGTGTTGGCTTGACCATGAGTGAGGAGGGAGCAGGCTGCCCGTGGGGGAAGCCGCCCGCAGAGGTTCGGTTGGACACCCCCTCTGCGGAGGGCTGCACGCTTCGCACAATTCCCCCTGCAGCTAGCATCATCCCAAAACGGTCAGGAGGAGAGAGTTTTTCCAAGCTTCTGTTGAAGCTGTGCCGCCGTCTGGTTGACTGCGTTTGCACCGTGAGCTTAATTGTACACCATCACAAAAGTAAAACTTGGTACTAAAGTTGCCTCATAGCAGAGAAAAGCCAGCTGCTGCTTTTCATTTTCATCGCGGTTCGTAAGAGTCGTGATGCGTAACGTGTGTTTGTGAGATTTGTATCAGGTTTATGATGTGAAAAATGGTAAGAGGAGGGAATGTGAGAGGTCTTGAAAAACTATTGCTGAAATGAAAAAAATGGTTTGGGTGGATGCTATGCGACATGCCTAATACAGCAAAATGAATACTTAAACAGTATTTTGCACAGATTTTAGCAAACAAATAGTATTTGAAGGGAGTATTTGTTCTTTTTTGGTTGTGAATCATATTAAAAAAAACACTGGTAAGATACCATCCTCAAACCTGTCTGGAATAAAAGGTCAGTTCAAAGAGCTAAAAAACAAATACCAAACAACTTTATTTAAGAGTCAAGGCCTTTGATCAGTCAGTGTTTGCTGAGAGGTTGTATGTTTAGAGCCAGGAGCACAGACCCTATGTTTATGATCAGGGGATGGTTTAGAGATAAAATGCCAAAACTGTAAAGAAAGAAATAATTGCATCCCTGCTTTCCATCATTGGGGGACTTGCAGTCTTGGTCATGTTGTCCTTGATATGTTAAAGAGCTCAGGAACCTTTTCAGGGGTCTAAGTGTAATCCAGCTTTTAGGAAATGTTCCGCATACCCAGGCTCATATTTATGATAAATGTGGCCTTTTTCTTTTTTTTATGTATATATATGTTCAGTGATCAGTGCACTGAATGTCCCTCATTTCCCCCATTCCCTTTTCTTTGGTACTTAAATGGGAGCTGAAATCCAGGAAAATTCATCCCCAAACGTGCATGCAGAGTGTTTGGGTTTTTTTAAATCTAGAACATGAAATGTGTTGAATTAGATTTTATGGTAGCGTTGAAATTACATTTACTGCCTATCTCTGGCTCAGTATGGTTTCTGATTAAAAATAACTGTCTTTCTGACAGTCTACTTGAAGGAATATCAGAGGACATCACCGGCAAAGGCAGGGGGAAGGACTGGTTAGGAAGCAGTATTTATGTGCAGTGCAGAGGAGAATTTCTTTTGTTTGAATTTCTTCTTAGATGAAATGTCTGTGAAACTCGTGCAAGAGACTTAGTGGAATTAGTGATGGGAATTTTTGCAGTTTCTTACAGAAATTGTTGGATGGAGCAGGAACAGCCACTAAAGCAAGCAGAGCTGGAGCAGTACACAGTGGGCACAGATTGAGTCAGAGCCGCAATCTGAACACCTTCATAGTTCAGTGTTATTTTTTTGGCTAGCTAGAGGGCCTTGGTATCAGTAAACAAGGAGAATATATTTCCTTTGCCACTTGTCTCTGGTGTAATTGAAGTTGGTGGGGACTGTTTTCCATTCCTCTCACAGAACTATTAAGTATCTGAAGAGCAGCAGTACAAAAATAGACATTTAAAGCAATGTGTATGGGGTAGCCTTTGTCTCTTACTGGTTAAATGAAAAAAAAAGGTCGTCTTGATGTAAACAAGACAAATGAAAAAACCTTCCATTAATTCTGAGATTAGGGGGATATGCAGAAATGGTCAAGGGCGTTTTCCAAATATAGCTCAAGTGTATCCAGAATAATTTAAAGCAGATGTATATTATAACGGGACAGATTCAGGGCACATGGAGAGAGGGAAGTCATTAGATAAAACTCTACAGTTATGTATTTGAAGATCAAAATCATAAGTGGTTATCATTTATTTCTGGTATTCCATAGGTGCTCACTCTCTGCATATAACTATGCTATTTTTTTCTTTGCTAATACAAGAATTTTTGATTTTTAAGACAAATCAGTTTCATATTCAGGTAAATTCTGTGATGGGTGCCACTGAGTGAACTGTTACCCAGTTCTTCTTGTTAGACACTCACTGAAATAGATTTCAGATGTAACTTAAATTATATTTGGAGTCTGGTTTTGGAAGTAAAAGTATAACCATTAAACCAAAAATATTCTCCGGAGTAAAGACACATTGTTAGTGTCTCCCAGGGGCGCTACCCTACATCGTTTATCTGAAAGATTAGACAATGGTAGCTATCAAACAAGTCACAGAATTACAAAATAAATCATAAAGAAATTTCATTTGCTTGTAAGCAATTGCAGCTGAAATACGTGGCAGATTTCATTATAGGAACTGAAAGGACGGAACAGAAACAGTATTTTAAAATGATAATGTTCAAAAACATTGTACGTTTTGAATGCTTTCTTGAAAAGAGCAAACCTAATAACTGTGCATATAAAATGATATATTTGATTCTCAAGGAAATGCTGTGAACATTTATGAGCACTTATGAACTCCCCCTGGGGAAAAAAAAAACCCAACCCAACAAACCCGCAACCAAACCAAACCACCCCCCAGAGCCCACCGCTCTTCCCAGAAAGGCTTCCCCAGGTCATTTCTGGTCTAGTTAGCAGCAGGACCACTTCTAAAAGAAAATTTCAGCGTGGGAACAGTTGTTGTAAGGTTTGGGCCATGCTTGCTCCCTGGGGGAGGCTGGGGAATGGCTCCGAGCTCAGTGATCTGTCTTTGCACCCTTCTCCGGAATACAGTGAAAGCTGCTGATTTTGGTAGGTATGATTTTTCTTATGCAACCAAGAGACCACCCTACTGCATATGACATTAACAGAGGTGCTAGAATTGACCCTTCAAAAATACTAAGGGTGTATGTAGGTAGGATATCTGAGAGCTGCCAGGATCCATCAAATTGCTCCTAACGGCCCTAAATCAGGTAAATTCCAGGGTGAATTGCAGAGGCCTTCTGACGTATTTAAAGTGGGTTGAATTTTTTTAAGGGAGGAAGGATTAGAGGTTATTAGATTGCTTGACAAGCTCAGGTTATAATGTTTCTAATTTGCATTTTTGCAGTTCAGTAAAAAAAAAATTGTCATTATCTTAAAAAGATGGCAAAAGTAGCTGGAAAGTGCGGAGGTGTGCACTGCTGTGATCTGGTGCAACTCTGGAAGCTAAGTTATTAAAAAAAAAAGAAAAAAATCCGTATGCGTGTGCCTTATGTATCTACACACTTTTTGAAGCTTCTAACTCATTGAGTGCTGGATTTAATTATTTATTATTACTAATTACTTAGGTGTAATATTTGAAAATTGTTCTTGTGCTGTCAAATGGGTGAAGAGCTCTGTGGCAGGTTTGTGGCAGGGAAATGCTCGGTCTTCTCCTGCATCCTCCGCTTCTCTCCCCCTCACCCCCCACGAAGCCCCGGTGACCTTATTGCTCAGCTGCCGATCAATCCCTGCTCTGCCCTGCTCCCCACCCCTCCTCCCAGTCGATTGATCGATCGATTGATCTCCTAACCCAGCACTTCAGTCTCTGCCTCAACAGGCTTTTCTATCCCACAGACCGCCCTGCCTTTGGCAACACAAGCTCTCCTTAGCAAAATGACCTCCTAGCTTTCCAGACCCCTGATCGAATTAACCTTCTGTTTGTCTCCCTGTCCATCCAATCCTCTTGTGGCATATATTCCAGTATAATTCAATCCAGAAGCAAAATAAATAAGGAAAAAAATCATAGCGTGCTCCTCAAGGACTAGAGATGGAGAAATCACATATTCTCGTTTTCTTGTTTCTTTTACTTTGTCTTCTGGTTTCAGAGTAATTAAGTCACATTTATGTTGGATTTTTGAGGGTTTTTTTCCATTACCATGAAGATTGGACTTCTCATAAGGGAGCAGTGGGTACAGGTACAGAAGTCTGAGTGGCTGGTGCTGGTTTGGGATTTCCTTTCTTCCCTGTGTCTCCATGCTGGGGAATGGGAAGCTCTTGCCCTGCTGATTTTTGCTTCTGTTTGTTCCACTTCTGGATCGCTCTGTGCATGCACCAGAGTTAAGACCGCAGGCTCTGATTTACTGTTCCCAGCATTCTTCTGCTCTGAAAGATAAAAATGCCAGATAGCCTAAAAACCTGTAGTATTTTAATCTGAAAGGACAACCTGTTTCACATCTCTGTAGGAGCTTTTATTTATTTCTGTCATATAATGCTGCAGTTACCTGTCTCATCTGAAGATTAAGGATTCAAAGAAAGAAGTATCCTTTCGTGTAGCTTTTTGGTGACTCTACCTAAAACTCGATTGCATATTTCATGTAGTCTTTTGAATATTATTCTTTTTCTTTCACTTTTTAGAAGATACCTTTAATTTATGCATAGCTCACTACAAAAGAATCTGAATGTCTTATTTTCGAGTTCATTTGTTTTTGCAGTGCAAAGTAAGGCTCATTGCTTACATTTTTCTTACAGAAAAAAAAAATCTGTGTACTGCTTGGACAAATGACCTCTCCTTCCAACCAGGCTACACCTTTTGAGACTAATCTATCTTGGAGCTGTTCATGGATTTTTATTTATGTTATTAGAAATAAGCAATTCACTGCAATGTGTTTGTAGTCTGCGGGCTATATCTGTGATGAAAGTCCTTGGACTAGTGGCAAACATCTAGTAAATCTCCTTTGGTTTTGACTCGGACTTCAGTGCCTGAAATGCTGACTCCATGTTTGGGGCACTTGCCTTGAAATGAAACACAACAAATTCCAAGTGGGGAAAAGTTTCTCTATTAAATTCTTTGGAAGTGATTTTTTGTAAGATTCAGAAAACGCATTTATCATGTGGGGATCAGTAAATGCCACAGTACGTGCAAAGACAATGTAATCAGAAGTAATTTCATCTCTGGCTAAAGCTGAATATAGGAGAGGTGAGTCTGTGCTCCGTTGGGGTATCCCATCAGTGCCAGGCAGGTTACAGGCAGGTGCCAGACAGGCTGGGTCACGCCGCGGTGGGTCTGGTATTCCTTCCATGGCCATTTCGCTGCAACGGAGCTGATCATTGAAAAGCTCTCACTTAAAACCAAACAAGACATAAACAACTGAACCAGCTAACCAAAGATGTCAGCTGGCATGTGAGTACAAGTTACGTGGCTGACGGCCACTGGGAAACTAGGAGGAGACCTGAGTGGGTGGGTGGGTGGGTATGGTTTATCTACCCAGCCCAGCAGCATGCCAGCTCGCGAGAACCCTTTCCCTGCTATTGTTTTATGTGCCTATAAATAAAAATACAAGCTTTCTGCTGAACATAAAGGAACATGAAGTTACACAGTCTCTAGAACTCCTTGAAATACTCATCATGTGCAATGAGTCGGGGAGTTAAGTTTTTTTTATTCTTGTTTAAAATTCCTGGCACTGAGCATTTTGATACGGCTTTTAATATTACTGAATGTTTATGCAGAAGCATATGAGCTGATCTAGCAAGTGCAGCAGCTTCAGACCACAAACCGCGTTGGGATCTCTCCAATCCGCTGATTGACTTCAGGTTTGCATGTGCCTAGCTGGGCAGTTTGTTACTTTTTATTGATATACTAGAGGTTGCTTATTTGAGTTGACTGTAGTATGTGTGTTTGAGCTGCTGTAGTTCGTTGTAGCAGTAGTGTCAGAATACCTAAAAATATCTCAGGCCAGTTCTGTTATCAACTGTGCACTCAAATTTCCCTGGTGAGACTGGAGGAACCGAGTGTGCTGAAGTGTGTGTAAAATTTGGCTGCAGCGTCAACTGGATAGCACACGTGGCAAGGGAGAAAAAACCAGTTATGCCCTTTCACTGAACTTAGAAAGAGAGTATTCGGTCTTACTGTCAACCTTGAAAGGCATGTTACAGCTTCTTTCTGTAATACCCATTCACAGTCATCTTGGAGCTGTTACGTCTCTTCTTTGACACTCAATTAAATGACTGCACTTATTTTTAAAGACCTAAAACCAAAAGAGGGAATAATCCAGTACAGTAGTGCTTTGCTTAAGTTCAAATTATCTGTACTTTGAAAGCCACGTTATAACAAAATAATTGATAGTTCTACACTAAATGTGATGCTCTTGGAGCTCAGCTGCTTCAGTTACAGCTGTTGATACCTTGTGCCATAAGCAACATCTTGCAGGTGAATTAGGGCTGTTAGCAAGGCAGACAATTATTATCCTCTGTATCTTCTATGTTGTTAAGGAGTGACCTGGGATAAGCTCGTAATTTTCTTTACTTTACAGGTGAAAACAGCTTTGTGCCCCTTAGAGATATTTTAGGGGTAGTATAAAAGAGGGGAGGTCTAAGGACAAGGTTAAATCCAGCCTCCAAGGAGCAAGTTGTTCTGTTTGGTTTGGGAGCGGTTCTTAACACTGAGCCGAAGGAAACTTGCTCTGCCCAGCGCCCTGCTGCCTGCCCCAGCATAGTCTGGGCACTCTCCCTAAATCCTCCCCTGGGTGGGCAATGCAGAGATAGATCCAGCTTTGCCTTTCTGCCGAGATGTGTAAGTCAGCAGGGTTTGAGTGTTATTAATGTCATGTGTTCTGAAGACAGAATGGGGAATGCATAATAAACGTCTAATAATTACGAACGGAGCCATATCCTAGATATAGATATCTAGGATAAATTCTAAAAGTCTGCTTTTTTAAAGAAAAAAATAACCTTGGAAATAAGTCTCTATAATTTTCATTTTACGTAAATGTATCTGTTCTGGATTTGACTCCCAGAGACAGTAAATGCCCACAGATTGAATGTGGGTGGTCAGCAGTTCAGAAAATTGGGCCATCCATCTAAATTTGTCTCTCTCTTTAAATCTACCCCATTCACGTCAGTGTTGTTTAAAGCAGTACAATAGGGATTCAATAACTTAAAGACAGCTTCTATTATCATAGTATATAATCCATTTTCATAACAGCGAAGTCACCGTGTGAGGACTGCTCCAGATGCTCATTTCCCAAAGTTGACGGTGCTTATGAATGCAGACGTGGTTGCACGTGAGATGCTCCAGGGTTTTTAATTTGCAGTAGTGCAGGTGAGACACCGAAAAATTGCTCTAAGCTTCCGTGAGATGTACATTAAATGGGAATTTCTGGAAGCAGCTGGCTTAAATTTTTTGAGGTCTCGTACATATCCCAGGTTCTGTGATTTGTGGTTTTCAGTTACAGTTATCAAAAAGCAATATTTAAAGTAACATCTTTTTACTGTAGCTTCAGGCTTAGTGCTGGTGCACCCCCGAGCCAGGATGGAGCTGGGAAATGGAGATGGGCTCTTCTCCAAATTGTACATTATCAGATGAATAATTAACTGTAGACTAATTGCAGATCCTAATTAGTCTCCTACAACTGCACTAAACACAGTATTGCTTCAGTGTAATGTGGAAAGAACTTGACCTTCAAGCTTTAATACTGCTGCTTGTGTGAGCAGGAAAGAACTTAACTTTTAGAACCTAGCTTACCTTTGTGATACTACAAGTCAAAAACCTCCACAAATTTTTGTTATAAAATTGAAAAGATACAGAAATGCTAATATACATGCCTGCCCTTTTTCCCAGTGTGCATTGCTAGCCGGAAGCTTGTCTGTGCTGCTCTTCCTAGAGGTGGCAGAAAAAAATCAGGAAAAATTATCTGGAATGTTGGTTTTGGCCTATTTTATAGGCTTGGCGGGAGTTGGCAGGTGGACTTTGCTTTGTATCGTGGCCTATACTGTGACCGCACAAGGAGGTTTGGTGTCTGGAGAGCAGTGCTTTCTACGTAACCGTGAGCGTGTCGGAAACAGCAGATGAGAGTGGAAGATGCACACGGGTTTTCTGTCCTGTTCTTTGCTGTTAACACTTGGTAGCGCAGGTTGGCTGCTCTGCATCTCGTGGAATGCTTTCAAAATGGCATGTGTAGCCTTGGTTTCTCTGTGAGTCACTTGGAGGTAGTTTCTACGTGAGAGAGGAGAGAGAAGGCTTCCCCTTCTCCATCGTTGGTCCAGGAAATCTCGCTCCCCGGTGGCTTTGGTACTTCTGGTGCAGGGAAAGCAAGATGGCTGTGTTTGCTTCCATGGGAGGTGCTGAGAATATAATGAGCAACGAGAGGAGAAATAACAGCTAATGTTAGAAGAAACATGTATTGACAGCTGGAGCAATGCATAACTTAAAATTAATGACCAGCATATAACGTTAAAACAGACTTGACTAACGTGAATAACCTGAAAACCCGGATACTGACGTTGCAGCATGAAAAGTTAGCGGTGTTTTGCTGGAAAAACACTGAGCAGTATCCAAGGTAAACAATTCCTGTCTGAATCTGTTTTTCTTCCTGTTTAGGTGATACCGAGCAGGAGCTGGGACCCCCTCCATCCGTAGATGAGGCAGCAAATACACTCATGACTCGCCTGGGCTTCCTCCTCGGAGAGAAAGTCACGGAGGTACAGCCAGGGCCCCAGTACAGCATGGAGGTGCAGGACGAGAACCAGGTACGACCCTTCCAATCCTTCCCGCTTGTACAGCAGTAACTGCACGGATTAGGATCCAAATACAGCATGTGAGAGAGTGGTTATTTTCTAATTATATGGCAGCTGAGTGTCTCATAATGGTGAAATAATTGTTATGAGGTAAAAGGTTGTATCTCCTCGTTAAATGGTGAATCATCATTACTGTGCAGCAGTACATGTTTCAGGGATCAGCTGCTACCATGTGAAACAGCTTCTGTTGTTTTTCTGTTTTTGCAAATGTTGTAGGAGTGGGTAGCATTTCTGATCAGATTATAGTGACCAAAATAATCTGTACTTCCATGGCATCTTACATGCAATATTTCAAAGGCACTTTAGCAATGTTACATAAAGGCTCACAGTTTCTCCAGGAAGGAGAGGTAAGTAGTAATAGCCTGATTTTACAGATAGTCACAGTTTTTGCTCGCGTTTGCTGAACAAGGTGATTTCATGCTTGAAAACAGGTACAGAAAGCAAATCATAAAATCTTCATTGTGATGGAGTTTGTTACATCCCCTCTGGCTGGCTGAAAAGCAAAATAGCAAAAAGCTCAGGGCTACAATGTAGGTTTTGTGGAAACTGCCTGAGTTTCTTCCTCCTCCTCAAGCCTGGACAATACACCCACTTCCAGCAGTGTTGGTGAGATGAGAATGAAACTAGGAGACAGTTTTGGTTTTTTTTTTTTTAATGGGCAGATGGATAGTCCAGTAAGTAGAGAAGAGCATGAAACTCGGAAGCCCAGTTCTAATTCTCTCTCCTTTTAACAGGGTCGTTGCATGACTCTCCAGAAGTCACTTAGATACTTAACGTAGGCACTATTCAGAGGACCTGACTTAAGGTCCTGAATTCCTTAAAAAAAAAAAAAAGTCAATGAAAAGTGGCAGCCAAGAAGATGGTTTCTGTACATTAGAGCTGAATGCCCATTGTGGCCCTGGTGGCATATGTGAATCTTTCTCCCAACCTGTTCCACTTGGAAGGAAACTCGGAGACAAGTTGCTCCACCAAGCCCAGGACCCCTCCTAGCCCAAAGCAGGGAGAGCAGGGTGGAGGGCAGCGTCCTGGGCTCTATCGGTCCCGCACTGTAGACTGAACCAAAAGGGTTTTGATCATCTGCATGGCTAAAGTATGCTTGAGAGCCAGGCAATGTGTTTTTGTAGTTTTTGCCTTTAACACATTCATTAAGCTTTTAACGCTTTCATTCAATATTTTATGCAAGTTGTGGTGGATTTGAAATGTACTTTACTATACATTGTGCTAGAAAATGTACTTTTAACAGGCACCTATTTGAACTGAATACTTCAAAGCCAAGCAGAGCTTTCTACTATAAATGGTTCCTTTTGTTGTTGCCTTTTGACAAAAATTAAAATCCCATCTTTTCTCTAAAGCAGAAGATGTCTTTGGAGAATAAATAAAAGAAAAATCTAAAGAGAAACAGCGGAGAGTTGTCCTCTAAAATAGATTGATATCTTGGGCTGTGTGCTAATTTTTGCATGAAAAAGTTTTACAGGGCCTTTGAATGCTATTCATGTGCTGGTGAAGATAAAGAGAGGCTGGTTCCTCAATTACTAAGTTAATTTTTTTTTCTTTCTTTGTGAGCATCTCCTGCTGTCAGCACTTGCCTAGAATTGCAGCATACTCGAGGTTGGCAATGACCTCTGGAGGTCATCTCATCTCATCTAGCGGGGCTAGCTTCAAAGTTGGACCATGTTGCTCAGGGCTTGTCCAGGCGAGTTTTGAAGATCTCCACGGATGGAGAATCAACAGTCTCTCTGGGCAGCCCGTTTGGGGCTTCACGACTCCCGTTGTGAGGGACTTTTTTCTTTTACCTGACAGAAAATTTCCTTGATACAACCCATGACTGTAGTGTCTTGGCCTTTCCCTTTGCACTTTTGAGAAGAGCGCGGTTGTGTCTTCTCTACAATCCCCTGCAGACAGCGGAAGGCTGCAGCTATCCCTAGATGCAGTTTAGCTGTCTCTTCTCCAGGCTGAATGAACCCTCTCCGTCAGCTTCTCCTTCTACATCATAAGCTCCAGCCATCTAACAGTCTTCGTGGCCCTTCTCTGACTTTTGCTATCTGGCTGTCTCAGGACCGGAGCCATGCACAAATCCGGTCCAAGCTAAAGTTGCTTCTGAATTGCAGCAAATCTTGTAAAAACCTCTCTAACTCTCCTTCCCAAATTGAATTTCTTCAGCTATCCTACTTAAAGTAGTGTTGAAAATCATGCAGAGAGACATTTGTGGGATTTGCAAAGATTAATTCTTCCATTAATCATTGATTAATTAAAATCTGATTGAGACTTTGACTACTAGTTTGCACTTGAATTTAAAAATGAGAACAATTTTCTAGGTTTTAATGCGTTGATTTACACGGCCTGGGCAAAGAAAACGTTCTTTGTATCAAAAGCTGGGACTAGGCTGCTGCTTGTTATTCTAACCATGCTTTGCCTTCTCAAGCGAGAAAATAATTATTTGCAATCTCGCCAATGCTTGAGCTAAAGTGAAGATAAGGTGTAGAGGTGTTTTCACTAAAACTGCCCCAATCTGTAAATCGGCACTGCGTTTTCATTCAATTGCCTTATTTTGAATATGTCAAAGGATGTATTCTCTAATCCAGATTGCTATGAAATTGCATGTTTTATGTGCTGTCTCTTTCTTAATCATGCTTTCCTTAATGAGACATCACAAATGCTGAAGAATAAATCCTCTTTCTCCTACTTTTTGGGAAACTATTTTTTAACTGCACTGGCTGCCAGAGAAGCACAAAGGACAATGAGACTATGACAGAACAGTGTAATTTTTCAAAGCTTAGTGAAAATGTGACAGATGAAACAGCAGCAATAATAATACAGAATGTTCTGTTAATGGAAATTTATATTTAAAACTTGCACGGAGGAACATTTTTCTATATCAATACAAAAATAAAACATGTCAATCAATGCCAAGTGATATACCATGTTATTTAGTAATTTCCAGTTGCAAGTAGCTTGTTCTTAAGGAGCTGCATTGATAACACTACAAATAAAAGAACTTATAAGAATATCACTTTTGGCATTTTGTGAAACAATACTGTTATCAGCTGGAAGGAAGATGAGTGTACCATTCTTGCACTGAATTTTAATTTGCTTTAAAGTGTAATTTTTTTGTGTGTTTTAAGGTTAGCGGATGTTATTTTGTTAGTACTGAGATTTCAGCAGGGATTTGTTTAAAATAACAGTTGAAACAAGGACATAGAAAAACCTCACCGTAAAGAATTTATAATAGTAATAATGCTTCGCATTCTGAAAGATCCCACATGTGAGCTGATTAAATTTTTAGATGCTGCAGTATGAGGTTGGAAGGCATCTCTGGAGATTGTTTAATCTGACCCGCCCGCTCGAAGCAGGGTCAGCTCAGAGCAGGTTGCTCAGGACCATCTCCGGTTGGGTTTTGAATATCTCCGTATCTCCTATGTCAGATGCTCCAGTCCTTCAGTCATCGCCATGGTCCTTAGCTGGACTCACTCCAGTGTCCTCGTCTGTGCTCCAGGTGTGGTCCCACTAGAGCTTAGCAGCGGAGAAGCATCACCTCCTTCACCCACTGGCATCATTCTTCCTAGTGCAGCCCAGGATGCCCTTGGCCGCCTTTGTCCAAACCTCAAAAGTTATATTACCTTAAACTTGGTGCAGTTCGTTGTACTGTCAGTGGGTTAAAGAAAATTAATATTGGAAAAAGCTAATTTAACAGCTCAGGTGTACTGATGGAGTCTGTGATAAATCAGAAGAGACAGCCCCACTGTAGTGGGTGGCTCAGTGAAAACATCTGCTTGATACATAGCAGCAATGCAAAAAGAGCCCCGTGTTAGGTTATATTAAGAATAATAATAATAAAGCCCAGCAATTTTAAGAGGAAGAAATAATGGAATATTTTCATTGAATACTGGCACACAACTAGTTTTTAATTTGGCCACTAGAATTAATGAGTTAGAAATAATTTTGCAAAATTAAAAACATTTACAAAAATCAGTACAGTATTTGGACATCTGAAAACATTGCAGTATGAGAAGATGAAAAAGGTTCTTTGAGAGAGAAGGCGCATGAGAGGTGATGTAACAAATGTGTGAAACCAGTATATACAGGGAGCCAGAATTTATAGAGCAGTCAACTTGCCTGCAATTCCTAGAAGGCTACTGGGGAAAAAAAGAGAAGTATTTGTAAGTACCTAGAACATAAAAGAATGGAAAATAACAATAACAGTGATCCACTAGTGGCACCACAAATTGGATGGGGAGAGGAAAGCGTTGGTTTGCTTCTCCTGAGTGCTTCAAAAGACAAGGATGTGGTGGCAGTCGTCTCATTCACTGGTGGATATTTTATATGGATACCAGAGGGAGATTATTAATTATCATGGAAATATTCACACGGTTCATTTTCTGCTGTGTTGCAATCTCTCTGTTTAATATAAAAAACATGCCCGTGGAGCTGTCGCATTAGCACTCTGTCCCTGGTTTGTTGATGTGCTAATCCACGTTCGGGGTACTCTGTAATTAAGTTAAGATCGATGCAGTCATGATGGCGTGAAAGCAAAGGTGTGGGGCGGTGGAGGGGGATGCCTGCCTCGGCACTGCCCCGTCCCACTGCTGCGGGGATTCTCTGTTTCGCCTCAGACACTGGGGTGGTTACATTCTGAGTAAGGATTTTTACAAGCCCCATTGGGATACCTTGGACAAATTAGATCGCTTCCTGGTAGCTACACATGGTATCTGCCTTCTAATTTAAAACCCAGTAAATCTTCCGCATGTTCTACTTACAAAAGTCTGTCCCAGGCGTTTTTTCAGCTTCAAGTATGAAATAGTGAGGAAGAAAAAAAATTGGATGTCAAACCTATTCTGCAGTTTGTAAGCATGATGCTCTCCATGGTTACCTTGGATTCAAATGACATGGAAAAGGGAATATAAATCCATGCAATTATTAGGGAAGTACGCACACAGAATAAAAGAAATCTCATTTAAACGAATTCCAAATGGGAAGTTAACCTCTGCTGTTCTTTCCTTGGGACCAGTATAATTTTGCAATGACAAACAAAATACAGTCCGCAGGGGTTAGCTACAGAAAACGACAGCAGTGCAAGAGAGAGATGACGGTGTTCTGCAGTGTCCCCTGAGCAAGGGGGAGATGGAGTCACCTCCCCTCTGCGGAGGCGGAAAGATAAATTTAAGGGAGAATCACCTGCTCAAAAGCCCATTTTTTTTTAACGCTTACTTTATGCATCCTCATCTACTCGAGGGTAGATGGACTGCTGGCCTGACCCACCGTGAGGGTGCCTGCTCCTCCGACACCCACACTGTGAATCGGACGCCTGGTCTGGGGCACGGGGGTCAGGTTTGTGGAAGGGGAGTATTGAAGTAGCCCTTTTTAAAGTTATTTCTCGATAATTGCTCTGAAATCCAGTGGAAGGGTGATTAAGTTGCTGTGTTGGGTCAATAAAAGCGTCTTCCCAGTGCTGCGGTCGGTGAGCCATCTCCTGCCCTTGCTGTCCTCTGGTGACTCTGCACAGCAGTTTTTTTTGGCTGCAGATGCTCTAGGACGTATCTCCAGAGAGGAGGACCTTTTGCCAGGGAAGGTTGTGTATCCAGTAGCCTGTGGTTGAAACAAGGGCTCTGTCTTGTATTGCAGCTTGTCTCAAATTGAATTCAAGAATGATTTTGTTTTCTTAATAAACTAATCTCCGTGCACAGCTTCAGATGTATCAACTCTGGCAGGTTGCTTGCACACAATATCTTACAAGGGCTTTCCAAAATAACTTTTAAAACACCATCTTTTTTGTGCTGCTGTATTTTTTGTTTTGTTTTGCCTTTGGAGAGCAACATTTTCCCTTTTTTTTTTTTTTTTTTTTTTTTTTTTTTTAACTTTATCTAGTAGGGAAAGCATGTCTGGGCAGGGAAGGGCTGTCTTGTATCTAGATAAGGGATTTCGAGCTTCCTCTTTGCAAGGGTGTAAAACCACTGTTGTTT
The DNA here is from genome assembly GCF_026419915.1 of Harpia harpyja. Classification (NCBI taxonomy): domain Eukaryota; kingdom Metazoa; phylum Chordata; class Aves; order Accipitriformes; family Accipitridae; genus Harpia; species Harpia harpyja. The sequence continues at coordinate 82,617,160 of NC_068943.1, forward strand.
TTCTTGAATGGAGGAAACATTTACAGACCAAAATAAAAATTGCAGCCCCATGGAGGTTTCTGAGCAGACGGAAATGGCCCAGAGGTCTTTGTAGGGTTTCCTGTATGTGATGTTTCTTGCTGTAAGTAAAGGTGAGATCATACTGTATACTTACCACCCTGGAGATCTCCACTTAAACAGAGGCACGGAATTTACCTCACTGTATCATAATCTTTGCTTATTTGTGCCTTTTTTTTTTTTTTTTTTTTTTTTTTTTTTACTTTCAGTTCAATACTAACAAAACGATCAAAATTCCTGATAAATTATGGAATCAGGCTTTTGGTAAATACCGCTTTATTTATGTTTCCTGTGTTTCCTATTGAACGTGGAAGCTGTAATCTCTAAGGCGTGAAGTAGAAAGCAAGCCCGGTGCCTCTGCGTTTTCCACAGATGCGGGGTGGCACAGCGGACATTCTCATTTTGAACAGTAAAGCACTTTTCAACTTCACCGTACAACGCAAATCCTCAAGCGTGAGCTATGGAAAGACTCCCCCCCCCCCCCCCCTCCCCAGTGACTGCCTGTGGTGAGTGATGTGTTCCCGGTTCCCGTTTTTCAGAGCTCGGCGGTGACGCAGCGCATCAGCCCCTGCTCCACGCTGACCAGCAGCACGGCCTCGCCGCCCGCCAGCAGCCCCTGCTCCACGTTGCCGCCCGTCAGCACCAGCGTCACCGCCAAGGACTGCACCTACGGCGCCGTCACCAGCCCTACCTCCACGCTGGAGAGCAGAGACAGCGGTATCATCGGTGAGTGCCGGCACCCTTCTCCTTCACGCCCTACCCCTAAGCCAGGCGGTCGTCGGCTGCGTTGGCTTAACAAGGGTTGTTTTAGATAATATACCTGCGTTCGCTAATTAGTGGGATGGTTTTGCATTATTCGAGTTAATACTGCGGTGACCAAGGTGAAGTGTACCCCCTCCATCTTCCATTCGTCGTGGGTGCAACTACGTAAAGTTGGTGAAACTTGGGATGGATGAGGTTGATAAGTAAATTAATTGATGCAAAGTTTTGGAACTTGTTTAAATGGTGAAAGAGGAAGAATTTTATCTCCCTTCTTCTATTTTTGCGTCCCATCTTCACCTTTTTGCTTCTTGCAATCTTTCTTCCCGACACATTTTTGCCTCCTTTAATTCTAGTGAGGTGGCTGGGCTTTTTCCTACCAAGTTTTTCTTTTGTGCTGTATCCTCTCCTTCAGCTGCTGTCCATGCCCATTTATGAATGTGGAGATGTCAATTTAGAGCGCCACATGCTTTTTGGTCCAATAAGGAAGATGGGATGGTCTCGGTGCCAGGCAATGGCTTATTCAGGGCTGCCATCCCCTCCTATTACCTGAAGTATAGAGGCATCTATTTTTTCAGCATTTTCCTTCCCTTAATGCCATTTAGTCCATAGCCACTGTTCTTTGATGTCAGAGGAAAGAGAATGGATGACGGCATCACGTTCATATTTCAAATACTGTGGGATTCTATTATTATAAATATAAAAGACTGATTACCTTCTGTGCCCCGTGACTGTCACTGCCACCTTATCGGTGACTCTGCCTCAAAAATGACTGCTTCTCTTAAGCTCAGCCTTGGGCAGGAAACAGATTGAATTAACAAAAATTCCAGTGAATTTCTGTAGCTGCTGTAGCAGGTTTTTCATTCGAGTGATCTGTAGGTTGCAAGTGTAAAGGATCTTGAGAAAATAACATACACAGATTAATTTCTTTTCAATAACTGTAAAGGCACAATGGGAGAAAAGTAATGTCTATGTAACATCAGGCAGGATGGTCCTCACTTGGTTGTCTTTGCACTGTGTTTTATGTTGAGTATTTCTCCAGCTAGGAAGATCTTACTTTGCCAACAGTGTATGTAGTGCTTTAAAAAAAAAAAAAAAAAAAAGGCTTGATAATTTAGGCAGGTTAGTTGTACTAGTGATTAATATTTTGCTTGGCTGATCAGGAAATCTGGGCTTAGTTCAGCTCCTGTATGCCACAGCAACCTCTGTAGCACTTCTGCCTGCATGATCTTAAAATGCAAATACGTAAGCTATTCTGAGCTGCATACCAAAGTAGGTTAATAAATTCTGGGAAAAGTCATTGCAGTATGACACACCCTTCGTTCTCTGCTCACAATGTCCCACGATCAGAGCTTCACCCTGTCCAACAGCAGCCCCTTGAAGCCTGGCTGGGCTGGAGGATCATGGTGAGTAAAAGTGGACACTGGATTCCAGCTGGGTCTTGCCTCTGGCAGAGCTGTGAATTGGGTCTAAGACTTGAACGAAGCCTGAAGTGGAGCAGCAGAATAGGCAAAAAAGTGTGTGCTCTGCTTTTATGAGCTGCTCTTACTAATGACATCTGTCGGTGCGTGCTGCGCTATCGTGTTGGGCTCGTCTGGTCCTCATGGTTTGTTGGCAGGTGACCATCTGAAGGTGACGAAATTGTAAGTTGCTGCAGTTTGGTTTCATGTGGAGTTTCTTATCCCCCTGAAAGCCAGAGGAGGTCTGGGAGGCCTTTGTGGTACACCTGTATGTCAGAGAAGCATGAGCATGATCCCGATTCGTGACGTGATAAGGTGTTGAATCTTTTTGCTCAGATTTTATACCCTATCCTTTTTTCACTAGGTCTATAGTAATTAATTTTTAAGTCTGAAACATTTTTTTTTGCCCCTCACAAGGAAGATTCTTTCTTAGAGGTTCTTCTGTCAGGAATTTAGATTTTCCCATGGAAACTTTGGAAATAATAGAAGGTGGCTTATCCCAAGGCTACGTTAATGTATCCCAGATGGAAAAGTTGTGTAAAAATATGTTCGTGTGGAGCAGGGGAAGCACTTTCCAAGACTTTCAAAAAGCAAGCCTTTCCTCTGCTAGTGTTCACACTCAAAGGAAAACAAGAGCCTCTTTCTCCCCTTATTTCCTCCCGCCCTTTATTTTTGACAATAACATTTTCAACACCACCTTATTCTGGCATTTGATAGAAGCTGAACAGCTGTAACAAATTGTGGGGAAAACGGTCTTCTCCAGTCATACTTTCCAGCAGCGAAAAAAATTGGGAGGTTTTCTTCTAAGTCTTTTTCTATATGTCTTCTGCAAGTGTAAGGTCAGTTCAAGCAGGGGGGGATGTTTACCCACAGAGATGGATGCACAGTTTGGTCATTACCCTCCTGTTGGCATAGGAATTGGGTGTGCAACAATTTTGAAAGGTGCTCTCTGCATGACAGCAATTCGCTAGAATTATTTTCACTACAGAACAGAGCAGACAAATTGTCCACGTGTAGGAAGCAAAGCCCACCTCGTGCTTTGTTCTCCCCTTAAGGAACACATCAGCTCCTTTGTTTCTGGAGGGTCAGGGATCAGGTTTCCCTTTTGGTTGCATTCCTCGATTATTGGATACAGATCTTCTTGTATGCATATCCCTTGCTTGTGTTTGTTCTCTGCAAGGATGACTGTAATGACGTGGCTTTTGGTCTGAACAGCTTCACGTGGTACCTCAAAAGTGTAAATGTGTCAGGGATTTTCTTGTCAAAACTACTTATGTTTTTGTGCCATTTTTATGTGTAGAAAAAGAGTAAACATTTCCCTAGGTATTTTATGTTTCCTGAGTCATGGTCCCTCCTGCTCCTCCCCAGGTAAGTGATTTAAACTATTAGCTCATTAGCTCCAAGAAGGTGTATTTTTAGAATAGGCTGTCCAATATATTTCTTATTCATCTTGATTAACATTATGGTTTTAGGAAGATCTCTTGATCTTTGCCACCTATCAGTCCTGAGCTCCTGTGAGCATCACCTCCAAATCTCGCGATCATGAATCGCCACCGAATGTCGTATTTTAAAAACACAGAGGCTTTAACCTGTGTCCCAGAAAGTTAACGTGCTATTTGTAAGATATATGAGAATTAGCAAAGAACAGCAAACAGTTAATCGAGGTCGGAAGTCAGTCCTTACACCATTATGCATAATTGCTTCTTTCTATGTGATTTTGCTTAGCATAAAATGTTTTTTTACACGTTAAGCTGATTTTACATATCTGTATTGCTAGACACAGTGTTAATTTGTCAAAGTTAAATCAGAGTGTGGCTCTTTAGACTCTGAATTAACTGCATTAAGAGCATAACTGTCCACTAAGATGGGCATTTTGGTGTTCTAATCTGTATGTAAAGCTCAAATTTTAACCAGTCAGGTTTTCTCTGATTACTTGTCCTCTTGGAGTTATTCCTGTCCATTTGCATGTCACCTCTTATATAATTTCAATTATTAGAGAACAAGCGTGTCGTATCTCTAATCTGCACAGCACAGGGACTATTTCATGGTTACTGATGACTTTAATAAATGCATCACTTGGGTTAGAACAGACTTATTTTGAAATTTTAGATCCTCTACAGTAAGGGGAAGTTCAGTCTACATATGTTGAAAGGGTAACAAAAAATGTTACAAGGTCCAGATCTTCAAATTCAGACACTCTTACTTGTAAAAGAAAAGCAATGGGGAAGGGGGAGGAGGAGAGAGGAGGTGAGCCAAGAGGAGAGATAGGAGCAAGTCAGCCCTTTCTCCTGGAAGCCACTAAATCCTTTTTGTGTAAAACAGAATGGCTGGTGAAAATGCTGACCTGACTTTAACCTCTGAATAGCTTCCAGGATTTTTTGGCTCTCACTATGTAAAAGCAGCCAACTGTTAATGTTCAAAATCTGCTACTGAAAAGAAAACTGGTCAAAGAATCACGTGCTGCTATGGGGAAACTTTGCACTTCACATCCCCACAGAAGTGGACTGTAAAGTTTTGCTGCTTGAATGCAGGAGAATGTAAGAAAATCTCCAGCAATCTTAGCAAGCCTGCAAAATAAAACAGAAAACATTTCTTGCTGGTATGTAAAGCTTACCCATGTGCTTGTGATGTTCAAGCAGCATTTTATGTCATTTAGCAGCAGTCTCCCAGGGGTATTAAAAGAACGGCTGTTTTCTATGTTGAATCTTCCTGTAGAAGTGCTGTAATTTACTCCGATATGAAATGGGGCCATGCTTTTTCTTCACGTAGGGTCCTGTGATGATCTACACTGTGTTCCCTGCTTAACTGTTAGGGGGATCATCTTGAGCAGGGAAATAGGTATGATGTTAAAGCAGCTTAAAGGGAAACCAGTGAGCTGCATAAATCCTCTTGCACTGCTGCCGCAGTGATGTAGATAGGTCTAATACCATGTGGACCAGTTGCCTTCACTTGGATTTTGTGGATTTTTACAATGAAGAACAACATGTAAAGGACCCCCATTCCCTCCTGGAGGTCCCTGGCATATAGCTTTTTTCATGTTCTTTTTTTTGCTGTTTTTACTCTGACTCCTGGGCTTTTATCAAGTTGCTGCTTTCTACAGATTTATGTGTTTGTGGGTTAAAAATAGGTTTGTTAATAAATTCGTCTAAAGTGCATGCTAAGCAGAATAGATGCTGCTGACAATAAAACAAGATAGATTTGTTTGCAAGTTTAACTGCTTGGAGAAGGGAACAAAGAGCAGCTCAAAAGGCACATCAAGATAAATTTAACTCAGGTTAAATATTTTTGTGATCTTACAGCTAAAGCATTTGAATTCTGACATTCTCATCAGTATTATGAAATGCTTTGTTAATAATGAATAAGATTCGTAAGAATTACAGATCTTTTTTTAAATCTAGCCAGCTTCCATTTGGGCTCATTACCCAAAGGAGGAGCTCCTTGAAAAATGTCTAATACTGATGAATAATTGTCTTTTGTTCACTAATGCATCTGCATTTTGCAGGTGACGGGGATGACAGTTTAGGAGGTGAAAAGGGAGGCTGTTTATCAGGCGTCTCATCAGCTCTTGAGCAAAATTAGTGGGGTCACAGAATCCCAGCCACACAAAGTACAAAAGGACTCCGTCTCTGAATCCTGGTTCAATTCTTTCTCCATTTCATTAAGAGGACAAATTAAGCAGAAAGCAAACGCGTGCGTGCACATGTGACATGATTCATGGTTGATGTCAGGGGTGAGAAACCATGAAGTCATGAAACAACGGTTCTGCCTTCCCCCAGTAAAGCCACGGAGGCATCAAGGGTTAGGTTTGACACCAAAATCTGGCCCTTAAGTACTGGATAGGTAATGGGTCAGCTACAGGTGTTTGTTATGTTACTGGAAAAAAAAGGAGAAGGAAGAGTGTTTAAAGCTGAAGGAAGTGGCACAGAACAGATCTTATACTCGAACTGTGAAATTTGCTTTGGTTTATGGTCCAGCCCGGTAGATGGAAAAAAAATTGAGTGAAAAATTGAAAGAAAGAATAAACTCAAAAGACGGATCAGAAGACAGCTAGAGGAAAATTCAGTGTTGTCAACTCCCACAGTGTTATTTTAGATACTGTGATAAATGACTTTTCTTTAATGTTTTAGCTGTTGATGGTGTGAGATTAGATGGGACTCTCAGCTTTTATTTTAAGAGCAGCAAGATTTTAACCTTCAGGGTTATGAAAAGCTTCATAATGATCCAAGCTTGCCCAAAAAGTTAATGCCAAGTATACAAATAACTTCCCTCCCCTTGTGTGCACACTGCCACACATGCCTCCTTTCTGCTTTCTTGTTTAAGTCTTATAATTTTAAAACCAGTTTCAAGACTGTGGTGGACTCAAGAGGAAAATTCTCCTCGCTGATGCTAAAGAGGGAAAAAAAGTTGAACTGATGTTGATGAGACAGGCAAAGATAAAGAAGGATCCAAAATGGTAAAAGGTGGATAATACAGGGAGGGCGCTGAATCAAGAAGGTGATTGGAGTTGATGTAGAGTTAAAGGGATGTATATGTGCATTTTTTCTTCCAAAATTTTAACAGTCCCACTGTTAAAATCCAGTGGCTACCTGTAGCTGACACATGCAGCGAGGTATAGGTTTGTAGAGGGGAAGCGCACAGCATATGGGGGCAAGGAAAAGAGCATGCAGCTTATGGCTGCTTCTGCAGTTTGGTAAGCCCTTGTCCATAATTCTAGTGCATCACTGTCGCAGAGATGTTACTCCAGATGTGCATGTGTGGTTTTGTAAGAGGTCTATGTTTAAATAATAGTACTTAGGAGCATGTTGGGGGGGGGGGTTATGATGCTTTGGTAAATCAGCCATCAACATTGTTACCTCTGTATTAGATTTGGAACCTTTTTAACAGATTCCTTTAATGTTTACAATAGTGGGCTGTGCTTAAAAACATTCATTACCTTGTTTCTGCAAGTGATAAACTGAAGTTTATAAACTAAAGCTTTGCTGATCTGTTCTGTCTCAAGAGCAGGGTATTTGCAGTGAGTTGTGCTCTGGTGGTGGGAGTGTCTCGCTCTGTTGAAATGCTGTTTTACCCAGGCCTTACATTTCTAGTCTGAGTAGCAGACAGGTACGAGCCCTTCGAGGCATTCATACCATTCTTCATCCCGCTTGTCAGCCGGTGCAGCAGGGAATTCAGATTTAGAACAGAAAGAATATAGGGTCAGCATGATGCTACTGTCAAGGTATTTTTCATTATGTTTCAGGACCTTTTGTGTGCTTACCGTGATTTATAATACCTTGAGGCTTGAAACAGAAATGGGTTTACCTGTTTAATCTCTGTCTTTTTACAGGATTGTTTATATGAATTAAGCCAGTGATTCCCCTCCCCCCCGCATTTGAGACCAGTGTTGTAAGAGAGGTTAAACATACTAAGAGCGATGTGGATTTTGACCTCAAACCTTGAGCAGGGCACACTTCAGGGTTTTGGGGTTTTTTTGCATGGAGAAGCCTTAAACTTACTGGCTGATGGTGTCCAGCAGAGAATAATGTTCTTCTAAAAGCACCGAGTGCTCCAGGGGCTGTTGGGGCATGAGTTGCATGTGACCGCCCGAGGCTGCCGCCTTCCCTCGGGAAAGGTTTGGGCTTATGCTTTCTGCCTGCCAAACTTTTCTGTTTGGCAGCCAAGCTCCCTGGAGCAGTCTGGGGCGACACGGCTATATTTAGGTGTATCCTTCTGTGGCTGAGTTTATGAAGGCTTATGTAGATTAGGGTAAAAAATTTATTCTACTCCTTGCCAACTCGTACATGTTAGCTAGGACATCTCTAATGCGATAAGGCAAGTCGTGTTGTACTATGTTACTGGAGACAAGTGAAATGAGGTTAACTTGCAGAGTTTGCATGAGTGTTTTCAGTACCTCATTTCAGTGTAACATATGAAGCTTGCTACTTTGCTGCAGTTATTTCTTTAAGGCAACAAAATCCCTATTTCCTACATGAGACATTATAAGTCTTTACATATAATTAATGTTGGTCATCATGGAGTGGTAACTGTAGAAAACTGCTTTCTCCTGCAGTTCCATCTGAAAGGTGAACGTAAAGGTTGACGTTTTCCAGGCATGATCTCTGCCTCAAGGAGAATTGGATGGGATAGTAAAAATCCCTTCGCGTGCCTGACTCGAGACAAGTACAGTTGAAAGCCTCATGCTCCAGGGCATAGGCCAGCTTGCAACTAATCGAGAAATAATATTTGCTGTCCTGTAAATACATGAAACTCTCTGAGAAGTGTAGTACTAGCTGCAGTGACATCTACGGTGCTGTCTTGGATGAACTGCTGCTTTGATACGATTCTGGATTTTTCCCAAAGAAACAAAATATTTTAAAGCATGTTATTTGCAAAAAGTTCTAATCAAAATGTTTCACCAAGGGAAACGAGCCAGGTTTGAAAATGAAAGCTTGACATAGGCAAGTCCTCTGCCAAGGAAAAGGCAGGCATAAATCTTGAATACTAAAAGCAAGATAGGATTGTAAAATGAGTCCAGCATCTGGAGTGTATCCCCTTCTGGCATCAAAGTCCACGTGTCTTCAAAGACACCCAGGCTGTGCTGCTCAAAGCTGATGCAGGTAGTGCTTTTACAGAGGGTGGTGTTGAAATCTGGTGGAAAGAGATGGGGCAAATCCTCAGAGAAGGCCACGGAGGGGACCGCAAAGGGGCACCGCGCTGCCTGCATCGCATTTGAGGGTCTTTCTGTGTTATTATTCATTAATGTGTTTTACAGCGCTCAGATGTTTTAGATGCCTCAAATTCTGTCTGTGTTCATATTAAATAGTGTGAGACTGCATGCCAGCTGAGACTGGAGATACATATATATATAAAAAATATATATATACATACACACGTGTCTATATTTATATACATGTGGTATTACTTCAGTGCTATAGAGAACCTCAGATGTTTCTGCATGGCTGTCAGGTTTCGCATGTTCAGTGTGTGACTCTCATGGCTTCCCCCGTCTTACTCTGTCCCCTGCAATAATCCTCTCCGTGCCTCCACGAGGCAGCAACGTCTCTTCTTGCTACCGACGACCGCCGGCACGCGCCGTGGTCTCTGTGATCGCAGCCCACTGGCTCCCGTATAGCAGGGCCCAGGCACTCCAACGTTCTGGTTTTTTTCACCAGGGTTGTGCTTTCTGGCTGGATTCAGCAGTGAAAAGAGCCTCATGTAAATGCACGTTCTCTCACGGCATCTCTGCAGCCCTTCTTGCACCCCGGCAGGTTCCTGTTGTGGCACCCCCAGCTTAACGTGTCCCATCACGTAACCTGATGCACTGGGTAGAGACTCAGGGTTGAAAGATCTGCCTCTCAGCAGATGGCTTAAGGCAAAAATTCCTCCTCTTTGATGGATTTGAGGTCATTGGTTTATCTTTCCCAAATTTACAGCATGCAATGTCTTAAGAGATTGCATTTTTTTGAGCTTTTGGTTAATTGGGTTTCCTTGGGTTTAAAAATCATAGAATCACAGAATGTTTTGGGTTAGAAGGGACCTTTAAAGATCATCCAGTTGAAACCCCCCTGCCATGGGCAGGGACACCTTCCACTAGACCAGGTTGCTCAAAGCCCCGTCCAACCTGGCCTTGAACACTTCCAGGGATGGGGCATCCACAGCCTCTCTGGGCAACCTCTTCTACTGCCTCACCACCCTCATTGTAAAAAAATTCATGGGACCCTTAAGAAATTTTCTGGCAATGTCTGAAGAACCATTTGTTTCTTTTCTAAACCTTGTATTAAGAAAGTGTTAATTCTGTTATCTCCATCGGTGTGACAATTCCATTGCCATTTTCCAGCTTCCAGTGGCAGGGATGCTGTGAGCCCCCTCGGGGACAGGGGCTCTTCCTCTCCCGAGGCTGGGACACCTCTCATCCCGCAAACCCCTAAATGTTCCTGCAAACTGAGAAGTGACAGTGGTGAAAACCTCAGATACCGGGTTTCTTGCCTGTGGGTTAAGCTGAGCCCGTGAGTGTTCCTGCAGCCCCTTTTAGCACTGACACAGTTCAAACAATGTAACGTATAATTGGGGTCTGTGGGGACTTTTCATCACTGGGACCTCCTTTCCGCAGGCCATCGGCTGGATTAGCCAGAGTCATGGTTATGAATTACAGAGCAAAGAGATCTCAAAGGATGAGCGCAAAATACTTGTTTTGTGGTTTAGATGTTCAATCTAACCAGCGTAGTAATATCAGAAGGAATCTTAAATTGAGAGTCAATTTTTAGTACAATCTGATATTCTGATGCTCTCCTTCTGTATTCTATGTATACAAAAATCTGCTTGACGATAGAAGCATGGACAGCGATGTCGTCATGTTAGTTTGTAGCTGCCGTTGCCCGTTTCAATCGGCTTCTCTGCATCTGGATTAAGGCCCAGAATATTTTTAACATGTAGATATGGTTTAGGTACATTAATGATGCAACAGGAGTCCTGCTGCGACTGTGAGTAGGATTCATCCGGAGGGTAGGTCTTCATTCCCCGTGCAACACTCTACAGAGATTATTGCTGTAAAGCACAGTTAATCCCCCGCAGGGGCCACCGCAGGAAATGATGGGGAGATGTACTCACACACCCAAACCATATGAGCACAGACCCTGGCTGAGAATACCCCCTGCAGTTCTGGAAAGTTTAGGGTATGAATATGGCAAACTTGCAGAAATCGTGTTATTTTGCAGATTTCCATCTGGTTGCAGGTGTTCATGGGCTTGATCCTATTGGGGACTGACATATGAAGTTCTTTCTGCCCAAGAAATGAAATGAAATACAATAGAATACAGTAGAATTTTTTCAGTGGGAAGGGACCTCCAATGATCATCTAGTCCAGCTGCCTGACCACTTCAGGGCTGACCAAATCTTTGCACTTTCTTTGTATTTACCAACTTTGCATTACCAACTTTTTACCCCTGAGTATCACCCTGCATCAACCTTAGTAGTTGCGGATAATGTGAATTTTTCTGAAATTAGACGTTGCTTTCTCAAATTTTGATTGTGAAGTTGTAATTTCTGAGCAGCTCTCTGGGTCGCGCCGTTGGTAAGCTTTAGTTCCCCCAGGAGACGTGCTCTGCATGTCAGTTCATGTTGCTGGCTCATAGCTAACCTCACGCTTTTGCCTTTTAAATAAAGTCAAAATTGGTTTGGTTTAAAATAGCTCATAGAAGAGATTAAGTCCATAGAGCAATCGCTTCCAGCTTGTGTAGCAGTACTTATATCATCCAGGGCTGTTCACAAGGTAAATTAATCCACAGGGAACAATCCTAAATACCTGATTCAATGAAGAGTTTGCACATACAACAGCTTTAGTGTAAAACAGTGAAAATTATGTTTAAAATGAACACAAATTGATAATTAGAAAAGGGGCCAGTAGGATTTATTCGCTCTTTACTTTTTTTGTTGCTTCATTTAGAGAAAACTTATTTTGACACATAGTTATTTTGTTTTTCCTCAGTTTGATGTATTGGAAGGTGACTGATTTCAGGTGCTGATGTGTTTCTGCAAAGATTAATTAGGCATATACTGAGATAGGTTTTTAAAATGAATGGATTTTAATGGATCAGTGGACTTTTTTTTTCTGTAAATAGACAACGTAGTATGCCTAGCACTGCAGACCCAGACTTTGAAATGGAGATTTTCTAGAAAACCATTTCAAACCTATTTCTCAATATTAAACAGTTTGAGGCAGCAAGAAAATCTGTGAACATCTGTTTCTTGTTTTTATCTTACTTTCCTATGCTAAAGTATAAATGTGTTTACCTGACAGCAGACCTATGTTTAAATGCCAACAAACAAATACCGGTTCTTAGCAGTTGCATGTGTTGGTTTTAAATTTCAAAATATGTTACAAACAACTAAATGTTGGAACACTTGATGAGACATGAAGGTATTGATCCCACTGCATAGTCAAGAAACCCAATACTGAGAAATAAAATGATAGAAATAGCGGTAAAGGTTGAAGCTGCATGGAGTTTGTTGGGAGGGGTAAAGAGCAGGCGCAGTAAGAATGACGGGGTCTTCAATATTTTTTTTAATGATGATTTTGTGACTTTAGATGTAAGCAGTTAATTCTGGTTCCTATTATAATGTCATTTAACATGTATAATTAAGCCAGATTAGTCCTTGGTCATTGAAGTTCATGGTTTTGCATTGGGGATAGAGTCCAGCAGTCTGCTTGGCACCTCGGCAGGGAGAGCTGTCCAGAGCCCCTGGCTTTAAGTGTCATCACTTTTGTATTTTGCCAGGTCTATATGGGTGTTTCTGAGAATTTAAATCGAATGCCTAACGTTAGGGAGCGAAATTATTCCTGTACTCAACATGTAAACAACTGGCTAAAATATGTAGTTCTCTGCTTCTGGGTGCATATAGAAAAACAAACAAAATAACCCTTACCCATTTGCAGTTAAACTGCATCTTCCTTTAGGTGCTCTTTGGCTGGAACTTCTTTTCTAGGCTGCTTACTCTTAAAACTTGGCCTAGAAAAAGCTTTAGCCTAAAAGCATGGAGTAATTTAAGCATTTGGCGTAATTTACTGTTTGTGTTTATCAATATAAAAATTAATGTGGTGCTGTTTGTTAATGAGGCAGCATCTCCCTTGGTTCAGGAATGGGCTTTTGTGAAGGCAAGAAGGCTGCCCCTGAGGAGACATTACAGTGTGATTTGTGTTGCAGACAAGAAGCCGTAGATCTATGCTGTTGTGTCCAGGGACAGATGGCACAGAAATTAGCAGAGAATTTGGACTGGGAAAGGTATTTACCACTGCTAAGTGAAAATGACGGATTTCAGTGGATTTAGCAAGTAGATCTACAAGAACAGGGCATGTCCAGGGCTTCAGAAAATTCAGGGTTGAGTTGAATTTCAGGGTTTTGAATAGCAGTGGAAATGTGGGTGATTGGGGTGATGAGAGGATAGTGAGCTCTGGTTTGTGAGCTCTTTTTTTTTTCTCTTTTTTTTTTTTATTCTTTTGTCGTCCCTGCCCCCCCCAAGTTAAGGAGCAGGCAAGTTTGACACACTCCGAGAAGCTGGTCTGGGTGTTGGGACCTTTTCTCAATGACTAAAAGGTCTGATTATGACCTTGAATGAGTATGTGGGAGACTAAAGATGAAAGGAACGTCAACAGCCCGAAGGGAGTTACAGACAGCGGATAACTGCATCAGAATCCAGAGGAGGAAATCCCAACGGGGAGAAGATGTTAGTGGTGTGGATCAGTATAGTATTGTCGCTTCCCAATGTGAAAGTCAACACAGCAATAATCCTGATCTGTAAAATGAAATGATATAAGGGGAAATGCGTGGATTACAGTTAAAGCTTCATAAAAACCTGCTGTCAGTCAAATGAGATATTGGGTTCAGTTTCTGAACCAAACTAATCCATAAGAGCTGGTTGTTCATGCAAGTCAGGTGGGGGCTTTATGTGCTTACGGCTTTTCAGTGTCAGACATTGCAAGGTTATAAACTTCTGCAAACATTTCCTGAAAAGGTGGTAACTACAATGCAATTTAAAAGATATGAGGATCGCTGATAATGTTCTTTCCTTAATAATTTCTGCTGTTTCTGGAATTGTGTATTCAAATACAATGCTGCACATAATTTTTAATACTCTTTGTAATTACTAATGGCTTTTAACAGTATGAGCCAAAACATTACAGCCTAAATGTTCTTTTAGAAGTAGTAAGCAGAAACAGTATCGTTAAACTAAATTCCATAATCTCTGATTTATGTGAATGTGGAAAATGTGATGAACATCATTTTTGGCTCTTGCATTGCAGAACTCGGCATAGAGCAGTGTGTGTGCAAGCCATTCTTTCTTTGTTACTCATTTTGTTTATAATTTCTTCCTTCAAGCTACTTTGACAAGCTACTCAGAAAATGTGGAACGCACTAAATATGGAGGGGAAAGCAGTAAAGAACTTGGATCTGGAGGAAACCTGAAACCTTGGCAGTCCCAGAAATCCAGCATGGACTCCTGCTTATACCGTGTGGATGAGAACATGACGGCCTCCACCTACAGCCTGAACAAAATCCCAGAGAGGAACCTGGAGACGGTCTTGTCCCAGTCCGTGCAGTCTATTCCTCTTTACCTTATGCCACGGCCAAATTCAGTAGCAGGTAAGAAATAAACGTTTTTGCCTTTAGGTTAGAGCGAGACACACACAGTACATGCACGTCACAGCCTTTTTCGTGTTCTCATTATCCGAAGAGAAATCTCCTTTCTGTAGTCATCATCATTAAGCGTGACAAAAATTGTCTTTTTGTTTGACTTGCTGCTCCTAAATGGACAATTCCTGTGGGGAAAACTCGTTCTGATGATGTTGAATGGTTATTTCAGCAGTCTGTTGTCATTTTTTTACAAAATTGTACAACTGTAAGATTATCGGAGAATATGTTTACAAAAAAAAAGATTCTTTGCTGCCATTACAATGCAAATAATCTTGGGTTTAAAGTACCACATAATTCCAAGACATCATAGCCATTTCTACTCTTTCAAAGGATTCATTGCAAGTAAAATCAGGTGTCTGATCTTCTCTGAAGATCTTAAGAACTTGGGAGTTAAGAGAATTATGATACTTTCTGTCTACAGACAAGTTGCTGTGGATTCCGTCTCTCTTGGTGGACTTTGCTCTGAATGTCGTAGCCCACACGTGTGCATGCACTGGTTTGGGTGTCACATTACCTGGGATTTGCTAATGACTGAATTTTTTGTTTTGGCATTACATCAACATTTTCTTCATTTAATTTCATGTCTGCTGTTTAAAAGATTCCTAAATGATGCTGTGATATATCTTATTGATGTCTTTTAACAACCTGCTAAGTTTCCCCCTGAAGTTGGTAACAGCAGGACAGAAACAAGAGATAGGATTAAAAATATTAAAGCTTTACTGAAAAGCTCCTTGCCTGGAATTATTCTCCTTTTCTGCCCCATTTTTTTTTTTCTTGCTGAGTAACTTCTCTGGGGTTAAACATTCTGTTGAGGCGGTCTGTATGTCTTGTCTGTATAGACACACGGAGAAATACGGTCTTGGTTTGTAGAGTCCCTGCAGGATTCTCCCACTGGCTGGCAGCGTGAATGTTGCTCCAGAAAGTCCGGACTGCACAGAGCCTGGGATACTGTCTGTTAAAACAGCATCTCTTGGCAACCCAGGCTGCATTGCATAACTAGATTAGGTTTCCTTTTTAATCCCACTTTGGACAGTCACAGGCCTAAAAGCAATGTAGAAATGAGATTTTTATAGATGCTAAAATATCAGCACCCTAAGCATGGCGGTACAACACCACGTGCTACTTACTTAACATCTGAAAGACTAAAAGCCTGGGATTTCAGAATGGAAAAAGGGGATAGGAAAAAAGTGGGAAACTCTGCTTGCATAGCCTTGTTATTACTTTAGGGTCGTTTCTTATTAATGACACCGCGTAAACACCTTCAAAAGAAAACAGGGCAGACGAGGTACCATAAATTTAAATATACATGTGTATTGGTTTAATTGACTTTGGAAGTCGTTGGCTTGTTTGAGGCATTTAGAGGCAAATACTGTTTCAAGAGAAAACTATCTAGCAAGGTTCAGGAACACCTTTTCTTTCCGGATGGTTTTGTTTTGTGGGTTTTTTGCTGCTTTTAAGTAGTGTGTCAGCTAACACAGTACATGTCCCAGGATAAATCATTGTGGTAGTAACTATGGACAAGAATACAAGATTTGGCTTAACCTTTTATCATCAAATGATCACATGTTATCTCCTGTAAGTTTGTGGCACCAGAAAATTATGTTTTCTAAGTAATAGATTTTTATGGGATTTTTCCCCAGACCAGTTAAGCTCGTTATCTGTGTACCTGAATGATGGGAGAGGGAAACCAGATGTAGTTTCATGGTTGACTTAAGCCTATCTGCAAAACGTGCTATTGCCCAAAGAGTTAATCCTGCACTGTCTGCCAACTCCACATCCTTGCACCAGCACTACACATTGGGTAGCCATTTGATAAACCAGATTAGTAGACTAATGTGACTGAAAATTAACCCTCCAGAAAATATGTATATTAATTTTGAGCCACAAGTTCATTAGGGTGGAGGCAAAGCATGGCTGGGAGTGGGGCAAAAAGCTGCCTTTCTTTTAGTGGTATTCCACATTTTAAGGTAATCATGAAACCACAGCTTTGCTAAAACAGACTGTGCTTGTCTTTTTTTTTTTTTTTTTCCAAATGCAGTTGAATTTATATACAAACAGTCTATTCTTGGGAACCAAAGCATGGTAGCACTTACACCTTGTGGGGTTTTTTTCTTTTTTTTTTCTTTTTTCTTTTCTTTTTTTTCTTTTCTTTTTTTCTTTTCTTTTTTCTTTTTTCTTTTTTCTTTTTTAAGGTTCTCCCTGAATATCTTCTAAAATGGCACAAAAATGTCCTTTCTTACAGCAGGCTTACAAACAGCAATCACTGCCGTGTAATGCATCCCTTTACTCACCAAACAGCTTACAACTCTCCCCAACACGTATTGATCTCATCTTGCACTTCGCTGCGTAATATTTCTTCAGAAACAGTTAAAAATATTTTTTTTTGGTAAATACTTTCTCTTGGAAGAGAAAACCAAAACAATGCAGGCTCTTGTGTACTGTAAAATGCCAAAGTGGGATGTTAGATTTGGTAGAGCATGTCTGGGTCTTGGTAAATTGCTGAGATTCATGGGTTACCATACATGTGGTAACGAGTTTTTTAAAAGCCCAGTTGTGAAAGCAGTGAGAGCACATCTTTCACATCAGCTCACCGGGAGCATGTATGGTGAGCAATACTGAGTGAGTTACTGCACGGAGTATAGAACTTGTTAGGCAATTTTATGGTATTAAGTCAGAAGCAGCTGTGAAGGGCACTGCTGTTTGCCCAGGCAGCGAGCATTGCAAAATACTGACTTGGAAGAGAAAGGGGAACTGTGCTGCAGAAGGGTCGGAGCAAATTATCCCTCTTGCAGTGGCAGGAGAACTTAAAGGTCTCCGGGTCACACGTAACTTATGGACAGCAAATTGCTCACAGCTTGGCTGCAAGGTAAAGTACTGCTAATAAATTAGAAGAAAATTAAGCAAAATGTGAGCACAGTCTCTATGCACTAGTACCGTGTTTGAGGGGAAGAAAACTTAAGGAAATTCAGGGACCAGACCTGCTGTTTCTTTTCTCCTAATAGCCCACATTAACAGCTCTCATATTGAAATTAGTGCCACCACACTTCAGAGCCAGCACCCCTTTAAAGTCAGTGGGGCAGCTCAGGCACTGAGTCCATTCCACCTTCAAATTTAATCAAGCCTTTTCAAAGCTAAAAATGGAATTCAGCTCCTGAAATTGGTTTCGTTCACCATTTGCAGACTGTCTTTATAAATGGGGAGAGGAGCCCAGCCTGGCTCCTTTTTGTCTTTTTTTGTCTTTTGATATAGAAAGGTATTTTTGATCTCCGTAGGGAATCTTTTAAAGATCTTATTGAGTTAGCATTTCTCTTGCACTTTTTTCCTCACAGGTTGGTTGAGCTGAATATTCTTTCAGCGTTTTTTAGTTATGTCTCTCTGGAATTCCAAGGTTTTTTTACAATCTGAAGATTTTTTTTATATTTTCTAGATTATACTATTTCTGCCATTTTACTTATAAAATCCCTATCAATTCAAAAAGAGAAGTGGTTCCCTCAATGTATTCCTCTTATCTTTGGAGAGAATGCTTGTTGCCACAGCGCAGCCTGAGAAATTTAGTTTTTCATCAGCTAAATTGCATAAAACCAGCTGGAATGAAATGGTTGTATAGCTTTCATCTTGGAAACTGAAACTTATCCTGCTCCAGCTAGATGCAAGGAACAGTGGCCCTTCGTGGATATTGGCATCGGTTTCTCATAATCTCTTGGAGTTGGAGAAGATTTACCTGGATTTACCAAAGATTTTTAATATTGTGCATTTAGTAGCTTATAATTTTAGCAAAGTTACACTGCTTGAATTCAGACTTTTAAGGTCAGAGGGCTGAATTTTCTGAAAAGCTTTAGAGTAACAGTTCAGCCACATTGGACATGAAAAGGAAGGGGAAAACGCAGTGTTTTACTGGAGGTAAATTCCTGTACTCGCTGCAATTGAGAGGTCCCAGCACCTCCAGCTTTGTCACTTGGGCACAGCTGGATTTCCTTGGTGTTAAACTGCTTATGTTAAACCGCTCTTGAGGCTCTAAATTGGAGCAAATTCTTGTGATGGTGCTGACTTCAGTGGTCTGAGACAACTTCATTTACATGATGATCATATTATTGGGGAAATCGTTGTAAAAATAAAGTTTAGTCCTGGTAGCCATATACTTAACTCGAAAATTCACTCTATTTTGGTGAACTCCAGCCCTAACTACGTAAAATGTAAAGTATTATCATGTGAGAACCAGCATGGGTTACAGATAAGAAAAAGTCACATTAGCATTTCAGGATTTTAAACTAGTATTTTAAATCGTTTGTGCACAGGGAAGTGCTTATATTTTCTGTTAACCTCAAGCTATAACTCAAATCCTTTTTTCTTTTGTTTAGCCAATGCTACATTATACTGTATTAACTTAATGTATGTGGGGAAACCCACAAAAAAGCAAATTAAAAATTTTCTTAGTTCTAATTAAGGAAATTCCCTTCCCTGCCTACGTAGTCAAGATGGGGAGTGTTGGGAGGTATGTGTTACCTCTCCTGAACATGGCCTTTGCAGTACAAGGAAACGTTGCTTCATTCTTCCAGTGTTAACAGCAATTTTTCTTGCTGTGTGGCATTCAGAAAGCATAACCCAGTAATCACCAGTTCTAACTGAAACCCTGAATCTCAAAGCTTTAAAAAAAAAAAAAAAAAAGGCATTTGGGTGACAGTTTCAGAAAGACAGTCAGGAGTTGCTAGCAAATTTCTTTCCAAAAAACCCCAAAAGTAAAAAAGAAAAAAGTGGTCTTTACTTCTGTGTGGTGCAGAACTTTTTAACCTGTCAGGAGAGATAGTTTGTGCTCCGAAGTGAGAGGGGGCTGCAATTTTGAGAGGTTATGATCCAAGAAGAAAAACCTGTAAAAGTAATCCCGGGTCTTCCAATAATTCTTTAAAACTCAGTTTTACAGTTCAGCCCCATATGAATCCATTTGCTTTGCTGTTTTATTGTTCCCAGAAACTGAAAGCTTCAACTGCATTTTCTTCCTACCCCATCCCAAGCAAATACGCACAATAATTCATTTTATATACTTCAACATTTTTCACACTAATCATCAGAAGACGCTTGGCATTGGAGCTGGGCATTCAGATTTTTGAAAGAACACAAATTTCTTAGGAAGGTTTGCATTTTGTGTACACAATGAACATCTCGTTCTATTCCCATTACCCATGAAATAAAACATGAAATCTTGTGTTATTTAGACCACATGCATGGTTTATGAGGTCTGTTTAAATGTTAATAGAGAATTTAAATGCCCTTATATAATACTAGCTCCTCTCTTTCCTCTTGGAGAATATAAAATAGCAGCAAATATATTATTAGTTATCAACTTTAAATTCTTTATCCATTAGAAAAGTGTGTTGTTGAAGGTGAGAGCAGGGTTTGCATAAACGCCTATACGTTATGTCTTTTTGAGAACACGGTGCGCAGTGGTTATCTCAGGGAGCAACCTGTATCCTGGTATCTGGCAGCTGGTCCTCTAAGGATGTTTCTGGCAGAGATCTGAGCGTCTGGCAGCCCTGCCTACCACTGCCTGCACCTCACCAGGCAAAAGCACAAGCTACTAGTAAAAGAAAGGTTATAAAATGTGACTTGAAAAGTGTGACTTTCAGAAAAGCAAATGCGTCTCTCTCTCAAGGTCAGAAAAATACAAGGTCAAGCAGCAGTATTTAAGCAGGTGATGAAAGTGATTGGAAGAAACTCATCATAAAAATTGGTTTCTTACTGTTGAGATATGTTCGTATTTTCCTCTGTCCCACGGTTTCCCCGGAGACGTCCGGGAAAGGTCACGCAAACCGGGCGAGAGTGGTGATCCCATCTGGAGTGACCAACCTGTGAGATGTGAAACCGCAGTAAGACCCACTGAAGACCACAGGGGAGGAAGCAGAGCAGAAGCTTTTTAAGAATACCTTTAACTCTGCCCGAGGGAAAGAGAATTGATACAAAAATAGCACAGAGAGAAATGTGGTGTTAAATGAAATGCACTGCAACAGGGGGAAAGGAAGCTCTAATTAGATCGGCCTTAGAGCACATGCTTTTTCGCAAGCCCTGGAATGGCATCTGTGTTGCAGTGTAACAAAAATTTGCACCTTTTTTTATTTTTGTTACGGGCTATGGTTAAACTCTGAATTAGATGCAACTCTTCATATGAATTATTCCAAGGAGAGAGAGGAAGTGAAGATGCTTTGGGTAAACCCGAAAAACCTAGCATTGTCCTATTAGTATTTGACCATTTCTTGATAACTTCGACCAGATATCCAGCCAAAAATTGAGTCATTAAATCTGAAGCATATTTATTAATACAGCTGTAAGGAATCTGAATTTGGGGTACATGGAGAATACCTTGTAATAACACAATCTGATCCGTGCATCAGTCATGGCAAGCTGAATCCATTGACTCAGATGAGAAGAGCAGCGACCCCCCCCCCCCGCCGCTTTTCCCCATCTCCCCCAGTCCGCAAAGTGCACCCCCTCCCTGGGCTGCCAAATACCAATTTCAAGTCAGGTTGTTTTGTGTTTGTTGTTCAAATAGTACATTGAAACTGAATTATCTTCCACTATTTGTTTGCTATTTCTTTAGGAGAATTGCACCTGCAGTATGCAAATATTATTTTTGAGGAGGTACTTTTTTTCTCCCTTGTGTTTTATCTGCAGTCACTGTGTCTTATTAAATAGGATAAGGTTCAGAATTGAGGGGAAACTTTGAACAGTTTAATATTATATTTTCTAAGATAAATTTATCTTGCATAATTTTTGAAGTACTGAAGCATATTCTCAGGAAGAATTACTTCTAGTTCCTCTGGCCTTAGATCCCTTTAATTATTCCTCCATTCTAAATCAGGAAGATAAATCTCATTTCATCAGCCTGAGAAATGGCAGGGTAGTTGTACTGACAATTGCAAAAATAACCCGTGGCAAAATGTGAAATGGATCTGGCAGCTCATGCTGACTGCAGTTCGTCGCGTACAAGTCTCCTCGGTTGCGGCTGTAGAAGGTGATGATGATGATGGTGATGCTGAAGGCGGGAAGAGAGCCTGGCTTTGGGCTGCTGAGGAATAACTCCTCACCTCTTGTAGGACCAATAACAAATCAGGCCACTGGCCATCATTGTGCTCTTCTCTGGCAGCGCACAAGGTCTACCTCTACAAAACATCTGGAATTGCAGCTGGCTTCTCCTTTCGCAAACAGGACAAAGGTTGAAATGCAGACTCTTTAAATAAATAAAAGAAAATAAAAAATACTGGCAGGATTGCAGTTCTTACCAGGAAATAAAACAATTCTTCTTCCAGGAGGCTGCACGTGTATTGTAGGTACTCAAAAAATACTCAGTTGTTGTTTGCTTCAGAAACTCATTTCTGCCTGTTGTGCAGCAATTAGTGCCATCGAGCCGCTGTCAGAACAGCTGGATCGTCGTGCCTTTGCCATTTGCTGTTTTGGAGCAAGCAGAGTTGACGTTCTTTTCTTGATTTGTAATAAAACACGGACTGCTGTCTTTCTGTAGACCTCAGTTATTGGGGGAGTGTGAAGAACAGCTCTCAGGCTTCATTCTCCTCTTGCTCACCAAAATCCACATCCTAGAAGATCAATGCAATTTTGAAAGATTGCTGAGCCCTTTGCAGTAGAAAAGCTTTTTAATTACACAGCTCAACAAGTGCTGTCAAAATTATGCTCCTCAGAAATCATATAAGCCCCAACATTGCTAACCCTCCTTGTAGCTGCTAGCTGATGTGGACACAGTCTCGAAACCACTTCGTAAGGATGTCTCCAAAGTCTGGCTCTGCATTAACAGCTGTGGTGACCAGTTGTCTGTCATTAACACTCCAGAAATCTTGGCTTCATGTTGAAAACCTTTCCGTGCATCGTTAAGTAGGAAAATCCTGCAGCCCGTGAGTAGGCGGTAAGGAGAAGATAGGAATGACGTGTATGAGGCACTCGGCTCTTTATCTGTTAACTGTGGCTTTTATGTAAGAGATGAAATATCACAGGATTCCATTCATCTTAAGCTATTCTAAAAGATGGTTTTGAAGACTTAAAAAAGAGGGGGGGGGGGGGGGGGAGAAAAAAGACCACCAACCCCTTAAAAAGACCCCTTAAAAGCAGCCTTCTGGGAAGAAAAAAGTACAACTGCCAATATTGCAAAGTAAAGAATATACCCATGCTGGTTTTTAGCCTCTATTTTAAAGAAAGAGGTGTGCTGAGCAGGGAGATGCCATGCTTGATCAGACCAGCTAATAGAGTTTGAAAAACTGGGCTTCAAAACCTGGGGATACTCTCACAGCAAGTCTCTTCATCAGGTTTTCTCCCACAAAGTGATAAAGGAGCACGATTAGTACTGATTTAAGAAAACTACAGACTAGTTGTGGAGCTGCCACTAGTTGATGCTTCTGAAACAATCAACTAAAACAAGTCACATCTGTTTTGAGAGGCAAATATGGTTTGGGCAGTAGAGGTCGTGTATGGCATATGATCAGTGCCTCTTAAGAATAACAGTTTGGCATTTTAAATCCTTTACAGTTAATGGGAGGCTCTATACTGCCCTAGAGTATTGCAGGTCTTGCTTCATGGCCGTGCAGCATGTTTATAGCGCAGTATTTTCTTGGTGTGCACAGGATTGGCTTGTATGAGGGTGTTTTCCTGGAGACTGCAAGTCAAAAAAAATTTCCTAATCATCATATTGTAAAACTGATTCTCTATTCAAGGACTAATGTGAATTTTTGTTAAAAAAAGTTATTTTAGTTTTCTGTTGATGAGTAATTAGGGAGGAAATATTTTTTTATTTTAACTCTTGTTACATAAATTGGAAAAATGAGCTTTTATCAGTTTGTTGCTACATTGACTGGTGGTGTATAAAGAAATGAAATTACCAGCGAGATTAATGTTTCTGGTCATCCATGATGACTCTGTATGTTCTTGATAGAATTAAAATGGGACTGGAGCAGGACCAAATATAGAATTCAGAGGGAGGAAATGTTGTCCTTCAGCAGCTGATAGATATATATAGATAGATAGATATACACACACACTGTCTCATATATATATATATGTATACACACACACACACACACATATATATTTAGCAGCAAGTCCAATATGGGGAGTTTTGTTTTCTTTCCTTTTTTTCAGAGAAGCAGGAGCAGCTTCAACAGGGTAACTTGAACTGAAGTCATGAGGGTATTTAACAGAAGTCAGTAAAGAAAAAGCATAGTGTCTTCACAAAGAAACAGTAGTTCTTTCAGCTGGCAAGTTTGTTTATTGTATGTGACGAAGCCTTGGTGCAGCAAAACTGCTGAGCTCTGTGTGTAACGCATTAATAACTCCCATTCAAGGGTAGAAGATATGCCTGGAAAGGATGATGATGCTTATCCTAATGTAATGGTCTGCATAAGCTTGCTGCAGTGTCATTTACAAATATAAAAGAAAAGCATTCAGACTTTGATTTTTTTTTTTTTTTTTTTTTTTTAAAGGTGGTCTCCTTTGCCTGAATATATTCCCTTTCTAAACTCTCCCAGGATCAATTAGGGCTGTTTCTGGTGTGGATTTTCAGCACATCCTAAATGCACTAGCCAGTGCTAGGCAATCCTGTCTGGCTGCTTTTTATCTTGTTGCCTGACAATCAGCTGGGGTGAAGAGGGATTTTTATTTAACGAGAAATGATTATCTGTTAAGGTCCTACTTTTCATGAGAAAGTCGGCAGCCACGTGTGGGATGGTATCAAATGTATAGGCATAGTCCAGCTGACGCTGGCGGGGCCGGCGTGGATGGTGGGATGAAGGCTGAAGTGGGAAGGACTGACCTGCCTGACGTGGTACCAGGCTCTTGGGCAAGTTTGTGGTTTGTGTCCCTGGATAGATACCCCCGGGATACTCTGGGTCTGCCTGCGATTGCTGCAGTAACATCTGCTCTTCCACTGGAGATCCTCTGACTCCGTTACACAGCAAAAAGCAGACAGAAATTGCACACGTTTTATGCAAAAGGCACATTTCATTGGCCTGTGCCACCATAGTATAAGTGAAACCTGAAGCTGAATGCTGGAGATGCTGGGAGCAGGCTGCGGTGGGTTTAGTGCTTACAGAAAATAACTTGCATCCACGCTAAAACCACATCTTTCTAATTGCAGCATTTCAGCTCTAATCTGCTCCTTCACAGTGAACATCTAATCAACTTTACAAGAGTAGAAGAGCGTGAAGGACTTCTAAAACCAGACTTTAATGGTTTTATCTCCTCTTTTTTTCTCGCTGCTGTTGCTTACCTTTTGTCCTCTCTCCGTCTCTCTCTTTTTCTGAAAACTTATATAGAGAGTTCAGGCAATGTGAAGAACAGCATTAAAAATCACTGCCGAATTTAAGCCTCGTCTCCCCGCCCCTTGTTAGAGTCTCTCAATCTTGCTTAGTTTATGACTGCGACGCAATCTGGTAAAGATTATTACATGGCCATTAGGCATTGTATGAAAAAGATGTTTCTCTTAGTTTTGAAATTTTCTGCCTTTCAGTTTTGTTGAATTGTTACATCTTGTGTTGGGTGGTAAGGAGGAAGGATTCGAAGTCCAGTGCTATGAGCTACTCTAGAGAGCTATATCCAAATATTTACCCATTTCACAGTGAAGAATTAATGTCAGCTTCACAGGCAGTCTTTGAAGAAGTCATTTAGTGAACTAGTTCAATTTAAAATAATAATCTTGTTATGGTAATTGACCAAAAACTAAAGAAAAAAAGCAGTTTTGGGTACAGAGTACTGAGCGGCCCAATACTGAGCAGCATGATTTCCATTGGTAAATGTTTAATGTGAATTTTGGAAATGGTTATCAGAACAAGAACCGAGCTGGTGATCTGCAAAGACTATTTTTAAGTTTTCTGTTTATAATTAGAAAGATTATTTCATGTAGTGGAGTTTTCATAACTTTGTTTTATAATATTCTGTAAATTATTTGGCTGAAAAGGGTTCTGACATGGCAGAATAGTGGGTGAATTCAGATGCAAGTGATCCAAATTTACTTTGTTTAAACCACATTTTCTCCTATGTTCCAATCATCACCAATAAAAAAAAAAAATTGATTGCTGCAGCTTTGTGGCCAGTGTTAACTCTAGTCATTCCCCTCTGATATGTTCCGGAGGCATTTCCCACTTAACTGTGCAGCACCCATTATGAAGTTCAATTTTAAAAATATTTGTAATCGTCAGGCAGCTGTGGAAAAAGTGTTGCTTAAAAACTGGTCGCTGAAACAATCGCTGTAAATGGCACATCTTGGTAGGAAATACTCTGTGTGATGTGATGTTTGAAGCCATGGGATTTGGAGAGAAATACCTTCAAAATCAGGTGATTGTACCCTTTGTGCTTCTTACCGATTTGCTGTTTTTTCCTGTAATGCCGTGGGGATCACTGCTCGTAGCTTTGCTCCACAGAAGTAGCCCGGTCTTCTGGAGGTGTGCGCTCGGCTAGTGGTGGGATGATCCATGTGCTTCAGTTGTAAAATGGAATAAAAAAATAACTTCCACTGTATTATCTGCCAGTTTCCGAGAGAGAGATAAAGTTTCTAGCTGCAGTTTCCGCTCCATCCATGCTTATTCATGTAGTGATGGCACCTTCAGCAAAAAACGATAAATTATTCCTATTTGATCTAGCATTGTAAAGAAAACTAAATTCTCCCATGAGCAAGTAACACTGGAATAGTAAAGTTATCTTCTTTAGTTCAGATAACATTTTTCTCATTTATTCATGTATTTTTGCTGGTCTGTTGAAAGTTTAGTTTTTCTGCCACAAATTCTGGTTTTATGAACAGATAAATGTTAATATCCAAGCTAAGTAGCTCTAAAATAATTGAAGGGGAGATTGTGGGCTTCAGCATAAAATGCGGTATTGAGTTGTCTTACACAGTAGGAAATGTCAACTGTATCTGTCAAGCTTTGCACACATGCAATTGAGTGAGTTTTGTGATTGGGAGAACTTAGATCAGATATAAGAGGCCCCGTGCATCCATTTTCCATGTGGTTTTTTTATTTGTGAAAATCAACAGGAGACCAAACTGAGCAAATACCGATGGGGCATGAGAAGAAGTTACCAAATACTTCTTTACTCCGTGCTAGGGGAGATTAGACTTGTATCATCTTAGCTGTGTTGACTCAGTGTAGTTACAACTCTGCGTATTTTGTTTAAAAAACCGAAAAACACAATAACCAGAGTATTAGATCCAAAAGCCAGGTGTGATGTAGTTGTTTGCTTTCTCATGGCAGCCACCAGCTCAGCCCACTTAGAAGATCTCGCTTACCTGGATGAGCAGCGACACACTCCCCTGCGGACATCCCTCCGAATGCCGCGGCAGAGCATGGCCGGAGCCCGCACGCAGCAGGACCTGCGAGGTAGGAGCGCGGCGGAGGCTTCGGGGCTCGTGTTTCACAGGGCTCTCTGGGCTGGGAGCTCGTACCGCAGCCGCTTATGTCTGCATCCTTATGAAAATGCTGGAGCAGGACTGTTTTATGTACAGGTATTAAGCGCTGCCTCTCCGTGAGGATGTGAACCAGTCTCCTTTATTTGCAGTGTCCTTGGTGGCATGGCCAGATCGGAGGGGAAAGAAAATAAAATGAAGTGATGAACGAAGTATCCCTGCCTTCTGTCTGGTGGTAGTTAGCTGGATGGTGCCCCACTGCTCTGTGATCGGTGAAGTGCCGTCAGTGTAAGATTTTGGGGTTGCTTTTCTGGGCTGACTTAAATGCCTGGTTTGCCAGAAGCACACTGTATGGAGCCATGGTGTAAAAACGGATTATAGAGGAATTGTATTACTGAATTGGCCCAAAGTCTGAGCAGCCTCATTTTTCAGGAACACACATAAAAATCGGCAAATTGTACGTTAAAACCAGCATGCAGCATTGCAGCCCCTGCGCTGGCTTCCAGACCCGCTCTGCGCCCCGAGGCGGGGTGATGGCCATCTCCTCCGTGTTCAGCTTGCCAAGGGTGCTGCCTTCCCTGAGCCCGGCAGCCACGTCTGGGGTGATGGGATGGGCTGTGTGTGCCTACGGACGGCCTGGGACTGAACCTATACATCCACCCCTATATCACATAAGGGTATTCCTGCAAAAGATCCCCAAATTCCTCTCCCTGACTGCTCCCCTACCAGCCCTCTGTCAGTCTCTGAGCACTGCAGGGCTAATACTTTGATAGTTTCTAAAAAAAATGAGAAATTTTGATAGGCTACTCTTTTTTTCTTCTTTTTTGAAACAAAAGCAAAGGATTACAGCCCCCGCTTTGCAGTTTGCAGCATACCGGTAGGGAAGGAGCCAAGCACAGTGTGCGGGGCCACCATCCTGCCGCATCCCTCTTACAGGCACTCACAATGCCAGTATTCAGGCAGCCCTTTTTCTTCTGAAAGGCCTTTTGAGAGGGGAAATTTTTGTGGTTCGTCCTGGCAAATTGCACAAAAAAGACGTTAGCAATGAGAAGAGGAGCCAGGGCTGACATTTTAGTATTTTGTTTATTTCCAGGCAACTCCAGCTAGATTCACCTCATGTCCTTGGGGTTTCAGCCCACCCTACAACTTCCATCCCCCTTTTAATCTGGGCACGGTCTTTGGCTGCATCCACAAGCAATCACCGTGACAGCCCTGCATCTGCAGCAGATCGCCAGGTTAATGCTTCATCCCCATCATTTGCCATTGCACAAATGAGTAAATGGCTGAGAAAGCTCTTTTGGGACTTTTTCTGGTCGTTGCTGTGCCATGAGACTAGTTTGTTCTCCCCTGTACATAGGGAGAGGGGTTTCTGTTGGTGGTACATTAAACTTTTTTCTTATCTGGGGTTTTTTTTGAGCTAGTGCCCACTGTCCTCAGGTAAGGAAATCAGGAGCCGGAGCGTGGCAGGTTGGGTTTTTGCTCAGCACTGCAAGCACGACCTGTTACAGCCTGGTTGGGATTTCTACCAAATACATGAGCCCTCAACTGGAAGAAAAAAAGTGGGTTTGTGTCGCTTTGGATTGCAGTCTGTAATGAAATCATATTGGCTGGTGAGGCAGTTATAAAAATGTATTAGCAGGCAGTAAGTGAAGAAAGCAAAGTTTGACAGACAAAATTTCCATATGTTCGAACAGAGTAGCTTGCCAAGGCTTCGTAATTTGCAGTGATTGCATCCAAAACATTAAACTTTATTGTAGGAACAGAATCAAATTGTTTTCCAGACACACTTTTAAAAACCATGTAGCACTACATATTTTCTTTCTTCTTTTTGTTCTTTTTTTTTTTCCTTTTTTGTGAAGGTTGCATGAGAATAGCAGCAGTGTTTCAATTTTTTAGAATTTGTTTCTGATCCTAATTGAGGTGCCATGCTACTTTTTAAAAGAGAGGGAGAAGAAGAGGATGTGAAAAAACCAAACCACCACTATTTGGAAATATTTTCATTTCATTGAATATGTGAGGGTTTTTTTCCCCCCCAAATACATACATGTTCCAGATATTACTGTGAAATTGCATCGATCTGGGCTGTTATAATCACCAACTCTTTGTTCCAACTGGAAATCCTGAACTCGGGTTTAACTTTAAATCTAGTCTTGGCACTGGGCTGAAATAGCAAAGCAATTCCTGGCCCTGTATCAGGGGGACACGTTACAGCCCACTGGTTTGTTCCCAGTGTTCAAGAATCCCAGTGCAGAGAAACTAAATGGGAGACTGTCCCTGCTATTTTTTATTAAATCAGTTATTTTAACCAGGGGAGTAATTTAGCAATCCCAACGGCTAAGAGCATGACAAGTATTCGTACCAACGGCAGGTTTTTAATAGGATGGTGAATGCAATTTTTGCTTTTAGTATTTTCAGCCAGCGGGATTTGAAGCTGTTCAGGGTTGCTGTAACCCAAAGTGCAAGATGATGGCTGTGATGTACCGTGGAGCAGGAGCCAGATGGCAACCAAATTATATGGTATTAGAACACCCCGACTGTTGCCATCATGACTTTTTTTTTTTTCTCCAAAAAGCAAATGTCAGCGTTGATGCAGGGTGTGAAGAACCCTGGTGTTTAGGTGAGGTTTGGAGTGGAGGAGAGGATGGTTCAGACTCCATCAATATATTGTTTACCAATATAAGCAATATGGCAGTAGCATGTTTTCCTTAAACTGTCTAATGTAATTTTCTGGGGTTTTTTTCCTCATGGTATGTGTTTAATACTGTCAGCTTTTGGGTATGAGAGTTTTGTAGCATTTTTAAGAAGTGCGTGAAATAGTTTAGACTTTTTAGGCACATGGTCTATGAAAAATAGGCACTGGTTTCATCCTGATGAATGTATACATTTAAGATGACACTTGAAAGAAGTTGCAGTCTAAAGCTAGAAAAGGAAATAAACTCAGACGTTTGGCAAATTTACGGGTTCTTATTTAATGAAGGGCACAGCAGATGCTGATTGATACTGTGTTATTCAGAACTGCATTTCATTGTAATAAATATTAAAGTGCTTCTCACCTGGGCTTCTTCTCAACATATTGGCAATATGCAGGCTATGCAGCTTAGCCCTGTAAGGGCTTTCTTTGGGCAGCAAGATGTATCTTCCACCAGGGGATACTAAAATGGCAACAAAACACATCTAGAACAAAATGTAAACCAAATAATGAGCTGTGGATGCTGATTGCCAGTGTAGCTGAGAAAAAATTCCTGTTTGAAGAGAGGGGACTCTGTAAACAAGTGATTTCTGAACAGCCATTTTAGAGTCTTTCAACAGCTAAAATAACTAAAAATTCACTTTATATAGCAGAGGGTGACCTATGTGGTAAAGCAGGATGGGTCTTTCTCTGACTTTGCTCCTGCTTGTTTTCAGCCCAATGGCTTTTTTTCAGTCGTGCACCTAATACAACCAGCTCTTGTTTGATTTAATTGAAGTTTTCAGCCACAAAAAAGAGCCAGGATGGGTATGGTAGGCAGTGTTTCAGCTTGGGATTTGAATTTATTGCTTGCGCTCTACAGAAGTTTGCACAGTATTTCATCAACTCTCATGAAAATTTTATGCTACCAGACCTCGTTGTGTTCCACTCCACACACTGATTTCCAGGAAAAGTATGGGTTTAATTTATGTTAAGATATTATCAGAAGTTTGGGGTATTTCTGGGATACTCTGGCTTAAGTTCTATAAAATGCTTCATTAAAAAGGAATATAAAACCCAGCAAGTGTTTGACAAAGTTTCAAGGATGGGAAGGCAGCTTAATCACATACTTTGATTTTCACAAGTACTAAAGTCAAGTGGATTCATCCAAAACGTGTG
This sequence comes from Harpia harpyja, assembly GCF_026419915.1. Classification (NCBI taxonomy): domain Eukaryota; kingdom Metazoa; phylum Chordata; class Aves; order Accipitriformes; family Accipitridae; genus Harpia; species Harpia harpyja. The sequence continues at coordinate 82,647,838 of NC_068943.1, forward strand.
CGCACATCCTCACCCGATACTTCTGAACCTTCTCATCCTCTTTTTCAGCGCCCTTTCCATTAGCTTATCCTTTAATTAATTTCTGCCCCAAATGTTGAAGCTCCGGTGCAGCCTTCCTTCTCTCTGGTTCTCCTTTCCCTGAGGTGTGGGGTATTTTTTCAACTCTTTGAAAAGAGTTGAAGAATCCCCCCAGGGCTTCGGGGTCTTCCCCTGGGTTTGTGCCTTGCCTGCCTGTGCGTGGGGACCACTGGCTGCTGAGGGTTGTAAAATAAATAGTAACAGGGGAGGATTTTGGCGTGGTTCAGCAGACAGTATCGGGAATTAATGAGGATCTGGCACATGGCTTGCAATTAGTCAATGGCAGTCTTAAATTATTCATAGATGTTTTTGACAGTCCAGCTAGGAAAACGTTGATGCTGCATTTCTCTTCCAAAGACGGTGTGGTGAAATAAAATGTCTTCTGCTGGCACATGGAGGTGATTTTGGTGGCTGGTGGGACAACAAGGGTGTTCTCAGCACTCGTGTCCAAACCAATGTGGCACTGAGTGTTTTCTTAATGGCGAGATGCTTACCAGCATCCCCTGCCGGCTGGGAGCCCTGACGTTACAAAGCCTGAAGTCATGAAATGTCCCACCAGGCTAGCAGGAGAGGAGGTTTGCTTTGCTGTTGTCAGTGACTGGTGGTGTTGGGAGGTCTGGAGGGGTAGGAAGGTTGGATATAGGTAGGTAAGTGGGTATGTCTCTTCTCAGGGTTTTGTTAAGCCTTTTTTAGGACAGGCTATGCTATTCCCAGGTTACAGCCAAGATGTGTATATTCATGATTCATTCTTTAGCACTTGGATAAAGACCGATCTTTAGGATATCCTTTTTCCGTTTGGGGTGTTGTGGTCAAAGGTGTAGGTGTCACACAGCCTCAAAGCTATCTGCACCTCTAAAAAGAAACCAAGATTTGAGTCCAGGTCTCCACTATGTAAAGCAGGACCTTATTGGATCCCATAGCTTTTATATTTAATCAGTCTTGTCTCTGCATTAGCCCCCGAGACCATTTGGTACCTGTTAGACTTCTGGCTTTCAGAAGAGTGTTATTGTACATTTTCACTCACTAACACAACGTATCATGTATATACACGCACGCACAAGTAAAGCAAAGCTGTAGCTTATCAAGCACAAATCTTAGCTTGATGTTTTCCAAATGGAGTCTTTTGATTTTTTTTTTTTAATTTTTTTCATTTAATTTTCTATATATAGTATTGGCGGCATAATGCAAACAAAAATTTTCCCTCGTCAAATGCACTGCTGGAACGCTTAATTTGCAACAGTCGAACCGCTACAGCTGGTTCTCTCTGCCACGTCCGTGTGCTATTGCTCCTGCAATATGCCATCCGCTGGTGGGAAGCCCATCGGTCCCACTGACGCCGGGAGCCAGGCTGGTGCTGCCGCAGCCAGGAGCTGCGATGGAGACGTGGGGACGCGTGGCTCCGGGGCTGCCTCGGCACCGCTGGCAGCAGCAGCCTCGCTGCCTCGTCCCTTCCCACCGCCAGCGATTTTTGCTTCTCCAGCATCTTCCTGTGCCAGCACATCCCGCTGCGTTCGCGTGACAGACCCCAGCAAGGGGAATCAAACGAGCTGCTTGTGAGCTCATGCAATTCAAAAGGCATCTCCACCCTAGGATAAATTTAAAGCACATTCATCATTTTCAAGTGGGAATAAAAATACAGCTCCTGTCTGCAGTATTTTCTGTATCGGTTAAAAAAAAAAAAAAAAGGAAATTCAAAATACCTAACATTTTTAAATACAAGCTGTTTTCCTTAGGCATATCTGATGTAACATTAAATCCCAACCCCTCTAGCAGCTCTGGTTTAACGGATCAGCTCCCTGGTCACGTCTGCCAAGGATTTCAAGGTGATTTGAGCCATGGGCGTCAGTTCAGCGGTTCCCCGGGGAGGGTCCCAGTGCAGTGCTGGAGTCGGGGCACAGGGTGTACTGGGGCAGAGGTGGCAGAGCCTCGGGGTCAGGGGGAGCAGGTCTTCTGCTGCTGGACTGGTCCAGAGGGAGGGAGGGTGGCAGGGGGGGACTGGGAGGGAGCGGGCACTGGTGTGGTTTGCAGCTTCCAGAGGGATTCATTGCACAGCCTGGGAGCGGAGCTCATCCCGGAGCGCAGAGCTTGACACAGCACGCTGGTCCCTTCAAAAACCGTGTGTTTATATTTACAGTAAGGTGTTCAGGATGGTAGCACATCTATAACTTCTTCCCACGTAGATAAAGCATCCCCCTGTTGTTATTAGATAAGCTATTTTCGATGAGTTCAGTAGAAAGCCTGGTGCAGTAGCACGGTCCGTACCCTGCGGGCCCTCAGGCCAGGCCAGGCCAGGAGGTCTGCGTGGGATTAAACCACCGCCCGCACGGCCGCGAGTGAAGAAATGACAGACGTCAGCAGTTGCTGAATGATGTTTGTACTTTTTAAATGTCTGAGGGCTTTTAAAACTTCAAAGAAACCAAACCGTCTCCACTGGAAGCGGCTAATGTAAATGATGGGAGTGTGATCGTGCCAAGAGATAACACTGAGCAAACTGATAGGTTTTTTTACTTAAATCCTTCTGCAGTCCCGCTGGGGGAACTCCTCCTCTGCGGCTTCATGGGATTTTCTTTTAAAATACACCATGGAGACATCTAGATTTTGTATGGTTGTTTTTGTCTGCAGCATGCCGTGTGATCTCAAAACAAATTGAACTCAACTTCTGTGATCCACAGCTCAAATTTTCCACAGCTTACCACATCAGCTTAAATATGTGTGTTGAATGTGAAGTTCAGTGCGTGTACTGCAGTTGGAAGGTGTGTTCAGAGCTGCCATACCAGGTCCAGGTCTGAAATCGTGTCCCATGGATGTAGCTCTATCCACGTCACTTAGCCCTGACTTGAAGGAATTATGTTCTAAAACTCAAAGTTTGCAGCTAAAACGCACAGTGTGATGACTAACCTCCCCCTGAGTGGGAATCACCTGCTGTCTTTGCGGCCACCTTCTGAAAGTTTTTAATTAAGAAACCATTTTGGTGGTAAAGTGGGAAGATCCAGCAACTGTCTCTGTCAGCAGAAAGTGCTTCCATCACTTGTAAAAATTTTTTTTATAGATTTATGCATGTCATCTCCCAATTACAGATCTCATAGGCAGAACGCACCATATGACTTGATCTTTCTAATAGCATCTTTGCACCGGCTCTGGGCATAATTGTTACTCTTTTTAGGTGTGTGTTCGCTAGATAGCTTGTGCCAAATGGAAAGAATGGCAAATACCCTCTCCCTCCACCCCCAAATGTTCCTGAAAAGGTTTCAAGGCTGGTTTGGGTTTAGTTGTACATTTTATTATAATCTAACGCATAAAAAAATGGGAAAAGTAACAGGATCAATATCCATGTTTTTAGGTGTTAGCGTTGCACCAGCATATGTGATCTGTTGGGGAGGTATTTCTTGCACTCTTTGTTAACTTTATGTTGCTTGCCACGCCGCTTTTCCTTGTGAAAAGAGAAAATGTTTTGATTGCCGTACAGGAAAATCCTATCAGCAATCTGGTTTTATTTATATACTTTGGAAGAGTTGAAATAACTTTGCTTAGATTGATTTAACACTTCTAAGTGCTAAGATTTTTTTTTTGTGTGCTCAACAGACATATTATATATCTATATATTGAACAGATATACAGTACTTTGCACAGGGGTAGCTGCCTTGGAAAGCGTAGCGTTCTGCCTGTGGCAGGGCCTTTGATTATGGTGACTTTAAGCAAGAAATTTCATTTCTCCAGCTACACTTTCCCTAGCTGTAAACTACTTCTTCCTGTAAAATTCTCTGAACTCCTTTGGTGGAAAATGCTATGAATAAGCCAGATGCTTTTGACAACAAACCTGTGGGTAATAAACAAGCTTGTATTTTTTTCACTTTTTGCAATGAAAAGATTTCTAAGGAAGATTAAACAGCAATTTCCAAACTATAGTTTTACTGTTAGCATTGATGTTTGTGTTCTTTCCCTGTGTTTCTTGTATATAGTACGCTTCGCACCTTATAGACCTCCCGACATCTCTCTGAAACCACTGCTCTTTGAGGTGCCCAGCATCACCACCGAGTCCGTCTTCGTTGGCCGGGACTGGGTGTTCCACGAGATAGATGCGCAGCTGCAGAGTTCAAACGCCAGTGTCAACCGAGGTGTAGTGATTGTTGGGAACATTGGGTTTGGAAAAACTGCCATCATCTCCAGACTGGTTGCGCTCAGCTGCCATGGCACACGTATGAGACAGATTGCTTCTGATAGCCCGCATGCCTCTCCAAAACGTAAGTACAACAGTACACAGATCTTAAAAAACTGGAGACTTTTTCCATCAGCTTTTGTAATGGTTTTGGCTGAAAAGATCCCATTCCTTTTCAGGCTCCAGAAATCAGCTTAGTCTTTGTTGCCAAGCAAAGGAAGCACCTGTCAGCAATATTTATACTGCTCCTATTCCAAGTCTACTTTTTGGAGAGTCAAAATAGTCTGCCTTTTATTTCTCTGATTTAGAAAAATCACAGATTTTCTCTGATTGGGAAGACTCCAATTTTAATTGCCAGTGTTTTATTATTACAAATACATGCCAGTGCATTCTCTTTCCTGTATGTTTTGTTTATCTCGGTTTATCATGGTATAAATGTTTAGGGTGGGTTGCGAGCCCATGTAGGCTCGGCACGCAGCATTGCTCTACCTCTTGCGGTCCCATCCAATTCACATCACTCTGTGCTGACATGTTTGCAGGTGGGGATGACAACATTTTAAAATAATTCAGCTCTCAGTTAAGTGAGTAGGACAGGACTAAAAATACTGGGTTAGGTACCTAAAGGTATCTTTGAGGATCTAGGTCACTGTATCTCAGTGAAACTGTAGTTAAATCTGTTTACTGGAATGCAGTACTGTTAGCCATGTCGAAATATCTGAAATGTCACCGAATGTTGGCATGTTGAATAGTGTCACTTGTCAGAGCTAAATGAACAATGCATAGTGAAAGGCAGGGCTTGTTTCTATATTTTAACGGCAGCTCTGCAGTGCACCAACTGTATGTCTCCCCAGTCTGCTTAGAGGGATTGTGGAGATTAAAGAGACTACTGTACTTAACTGTTTCTGGACTAAAAGCTTGGATATGTCAAATGAGAAGGTGCCCTGCATCTTTCATGCACAAAGGATGAAGATCCTTGGTCACACCTAACATGCTGTTGTTTAGTTCGCACTCTGGTTTGTTCACGAAGTTGAAAGCTGAATGATTTCTTAGTGTTAGTTATTGGGATGGAGACCTTCCGAATCAATCAACTAATTTGACTTTGTTTCCTAAAGAGATTACAAGTCCTAGTCTAACTATAGAAGATAATTATTATTCTGCAAGTTTCTTTTATTTTTTTTTTAACATGCTGAAAAAAGTATTATGCTTAGTAAAATCTGTGTTTAATAATAAATGCTAATCAGGTGACCTGACTATACTACAGCAGTTGTGCTATCAGCATAAGTAAACTGGCATAAATAGAGCCTCATACTCTTAATTCCTGTCTCAGAAAAATAATACAGGTGAAGGTGTTGCTGCATGCTCAAAATCAAAAATGTGCATCACTGCTAACACATTCAGGGTTTAATTATGTAGGCAGTAGTCATCCTCCTTTGTTGTTTGCCATTAAATGGGTCATTGTTTGCATTATGATTTCAAGTCAAGCTCAAGGATGCATTGCAGCAATCCATTCAGGAAAATCCTCTGCTAGTACAGACTGCACTTGAGAGGACTGTTGCTTTTAAAATGTTCCTAAAATAAAGAAATCAGTAATTGGACATCATCAAGTACAGCATGTCTTAGCATCATTGAAAAATACTCTGTATGAGTACTGATGAGCAAAAATAAGAGTTGTTTGAAAATGTTACCCACAAAGGCCAGGTGAATGGACAGTTGTAACAATCTGCCAGTAAAGCCAATTTCTGCTTTGCCAGGCAAAAGAAATGGCTAAAACGCAATAGAAAGCAGTTAAACTTGACAGAGATGATTCCGGTATAATTCATTATTTGCTTGCAAGCCTTTTCCAGATCCTGGTGCGACTCCTGCTTCATTCCCTCTGATTACATTAATGGGCTTCAGATGAATATGTTAGCTGTGGCTCTCCATTTATGTATGTTATAAAATCGGTACATAATTCAGAAAAATTGGCTGTCTCCACTGAAGGACTCGGAACCAAATTAACCAGCGATAGTTCATAACGAGGGAAGATCTATTGGCAGAACTGCAGAGTAGGAGAGCACTGCACTAAAATGTACCAAACTTGAAGATAGAGCATAACTTTGAGAGCACACAATTCGCTCAATCATTGTGATTATTTTAAAGTCAATGAAATCACGGTGGAGAAGATGAATAAGACAAGCTCAGTGTTTTATCTTAGCAGTCCTTCCCAAAAGTGCTACTTCCAAAAGAAGTTTCTTGGGGAGCCTCTGGCCTGGCTGGACGGTGTCACAATCTCTTGCTGCCTGAAATCCTAACCAGAGTATTTGTGGAAAGTATTTTAGCTGCCATGCATGACCTGCTAGAAAACAGCAGCTGCCTAGGCTGTAATAATAATGTCGGTTGTGCTTGTCCTGTAGCAATTCATAACCTCTTTCCTTGGGACAGATGTGGATGCAAACCGAGAGCTGCCCTTAACCCAGCCGCCTTCTGCTCACTCGTCAATCACCAGCGGGAGCTGCCCGGGGACTCCCGAAATGCGCCGGCGCCAGGAAGAGGCCATGCGGAGACTTGCTTCGCAGGTACGGAAACATTTGTCTTGGGATTTTTTTGGTCCTTGGGAAAATGTCAGTTTTAGTGGAACCGGTTGGAAGGTCTCCTGCCTTACATCACTTGGTGCACTGGAAAATGTGTGCGTTCAAATGCTTACTGGGAGGGAGTCTAGAGAAAAACTTCTGGAACAAGTTTTATTAGCCGGGGAAAGTTATTTCTGTAAAATGAAGTTCCCATTACATCAAATACACTCCCCTTCTACTCTGAGAGTTTACCTTTCCCAGCCATCGTACTTTATCCTTACAAATGTTATGATATGACATAGTTACGGGAATAATTGTTAATTTTTCTTCAACAGTGAAAACAAAATTGCCAAGTGTTTGACCACTGTTTCATTTTGAAAAGAGCAGGTATCATACAGAGGGTAAAGGCACAGATTATGAGTGTTACTGCTGTGTATGTGCTTAGGTGTTTTTTGGAAAAGTCTACAAAACAGATCATAGCCTTTTGAGCAATACACAAATTGTTTATGGCAAGAGTGGATTGTATATAACATGATCACTTACTCTAGGGGAGATTTACAGCTTGAATTTTATTGTATTACTGAGATTTAGCCCTACTTTTGTGGTGGTGGGAAGGTGCCATTATATTGCTTTGAAATCCGAGGAGCTTGCTCCTCCTACACCTTTTGAGAGGATGTGAGCAGTTAATGCTTTCCTGTTGCCTGCTCCCACTTTGGAGAGGAAAATGTCAAGCAAAGTCTTTGTTCTAAATTATTACCAGGACGTGTTTTGCTTGGCTTTTTGTGCCAGATACTGTCTTGTCCTATCTGCTTTTCTGCTGGACCCAGATGGCAAGGCAGAGAGCGTGCGGTATCCATGTAAATAAATATTAAGACTTGTTATTCTCCTCTTCCACGTGGAGTTCTTGAAAGGAATGCAGTGGCCAGGTCTGGTTTTGTTCAGGATACATTAGTCATCGTATTCCTTGCAAATCTTAAGCATTACAGACTACCAGAAAGCCAGTAAAGTGTGTACTATCTCTGCTTAAAATACCTCATCTATCTCGACTTTCTTCCCCTGGGTGCTTAAGGAATCCTGCTGGATACATAATTGATAAATGGATACAGTTTTAGCTTCAATTTCCTCCTGAAAAAGGTAAGGGATATGACTTTTTCAAACAGTGTGTCACATCCACTGCATAGATCATGCACTGAAGCTTTTTTCATCTCTGCTCACTGGAGAAAAGAGCAAGAAACAATCTTTATAGCCAAAAATAAGGTAAAAATAGGTTGTTATACCTTGGCTGCAGACTCCTTTAGGACAGGGTTTTAAAGCTCTGCTCATCCCCTAGCCAAAGTTTTTCTGCAAAACAAATCCTGTGTTTTGCTGTCAGAACATAACAAATGAGTTAGGAAGACGTACTACCTCTTGTGCTAGCAGCAGGATTACAGACTTTTAGGATTATTAATCTCCCAGTAAATCTCAGCTACTGTAAATGTAGGCAGATTCCAGAAATAACCATCACCAGCTTCCAAACATTAGGCCTTCATGAAAAGATCAATGCCAAGGCTGATGAGTTGACTTTAGAGTACTTGGAATCGCTGCTTCTACCCGAATAGCTGACACAGCATGCAGAACTTCTGAAAAGCTTCATAGTGTTTAGCAAACAGTTCCTGGGATGAGTCAGAGCAGCAGCAGCATGGCTTGATTCAGCATTTGGAGACCTTGGGTCTATTCCCAGCTTTGCCGTTAGCCTTGTTGGGATCCTTGGAGACCAGCATCTCATCTGCCTGCCTCCATTTCCCTGCCTATTAAAAGAAAAGTGATCCATGCAGCTAATGGTCCTTTGATATCTGATGCTGGAAGGAATACGTAACTAGGTGTTACTTGGTTTTCTCAATTCGGAAGAGCAGTTGTCTTCCAGGTAGTGCTGCAGTGTGTGGCTGGATGAAGGCATGCGTTGAAATAAAGCACAAGCTTATATCCTGATTCAGAGCTTCATTTCCTACCACAGAGGGAAATTTTTCTGAAAGTATAGGAGGTTTTTTGGTTGGTTTTTTTTTTAGCTCCATATTCCTGCTGATGATTCTCTATCATAAACAACAATTCTGTTTTTATTGCATCAGAGCCTTTTCCAGCACTGCTGCACAGCATGCTACAAACAGTAAGTTTGATGGATTATCAAGCCTCAGGAAGGGAAATAAAGGCAAATAAAATGGTTTAGGATGTTTGTCAAATTGATAGCTGGAAGTCGTGTGCCTAGTGCACTCTTAGTAACCTCCTGAGTAGTACAACTCGGCTTCACCACTGATGAATACTTGCTGTCAACAGCAGATAAATTGATTTGCTTAGAAAGAACCATGCCGTATGATGTCCTCCTAGATAAAACAAACACTGACTGTTCCACCCCAGCTGTGGTTTTTGAAGTCTCTGAGTGACACTGGGAGAAAAAGGATTACTGACCTGGCAACAGAATTGAAAATCCATTAAAATAACAGTGTTGAGCTCTTTGTTCTGTGTGCGATCGCCTCATTCAGAAACTCAATCACACACATCTAACTTGCCTTTGAGAGATCGTGAGAATTTGTTGTTCATAAGAGGCTTTGAAGATGCTGAACTCCTAAACAGAGCAAATACGCTGAATGTCTTGGTAGACAATAGTAAAAATAGTTGTTTAAAATAATTTAGCTGCCTATCTGAATTTCTGATGCCACATTCTCCAACAGTCATTCTTGGGGACAGTTTAAGAAAACCCTTCATATAGATAAGCTAAAGGCTCTCCAAAGTCTAATCTAAAAAAGAAAAGAGGGAAAAAAAAAAAGAAGTGGAATGTCCTTTGGTGCAGGAGGAAGGGAGAGAAGAGCAGCATATTCCTGTATCAGTAGTTGTGGAATAAAAAAAGAATTGCTGATGGCCTACTTAAAACAGTTTTTGTTCAACTGGCTGAAGAAAAAAGAGCCTGAGGAAGTGAAGGGAAGACTGACCCATCTGTAGGTTAGTCTGGTTGGAGAAGTATTTCTTTGACATGTGTGTTCTATAGTTGCATTAAGACTAGAGTCAGAATTGAAGTAGGGAAGAAAGTGTTGACAGTGATGGACAGCCACAATTGTCAGGAGTATTTTAGGAGATACATGAAATCTATGTAAGGAGCTAGATAAAGCTATGTACAGATGTTCCACCTCTGCTTGCACTGAGCAGAGCAGGATGGTCTCAGGTTGTGCTGTGGTCGTTGTGCTAGAGAAATGCAGATCATTATGAAAGTGATTAATAATATACTAACAGGCTTAAGTAATGGTTGGCACAGGCTCCAGAATGCTAGTGGGAAGCACGCCGTCCCTCTCACCCACTCCGTTCCTTCTGAAAATGTCACTTATCCCAAAACTCAGAAGTTGTGTGTTTATGATGACAGAAATGAAAGGTGAACAGTTGCTTTTCCTCCTCTGGATTATTCAGGGTTGTACTTTTCTGCTTGTTTTTCACGCACTAAGTTCTTGGGGGCAAGGGTTGCTTTTAGCTCTTGTTGTCAGAGATGAACAAATCATTAATTTTAAAAATAGGTAACCAAAGACTGCTTAGCAGGAGCTCCACTCAGTCTTGCCATGCTGGAAAAGAGCATTATTTTGTTATATTCTTAGGGAGCAGTTTGAAGTCATCCATGATTTCTAGTTCAGTGTTCATCAGCAAACTAATGGAGAAGAAAAATGCTTAGAAATGAGGCAGTTCAGAAAACCAGTATCAGGTGTGATTTTTGTCCTCAAAAGCTGTGCCAGGAAAACTGTATCCAACTGGTGTAGGAGTTATCTGAAGTTATCCTCACTGGTGGGTCCTAGGAGGAGAAAAACATCAAAAACAGAAGGCAAAATTCCCTTCCTCCCAAACCCTGGTGCGCAGCTGTTGAGGTTTCTCATGTCTCCGTCCATCTCTTCGGTCAGAAATGGAGTCTTTTGCCATACGAGCACCGATTGTGGCAGGAAGGGTTGGATACTTTTCAGGGTTTGCAGTAGTTTCTCCTGAAAGAATGAGAGAAAACAAGGAGCTTAAAATGGACATTGCTCTGTTCGTTTTGTCATTTCTCTTCCCAACAGCTCATCTCACTCAGATTTTGGAAGTGGAAGCAGAGTGATTCTGCCTTGAGAGATTAGGGGAGAAAATACTGGAAGTATAATAATGCCCTTGTATAATTTACTTGGAGCATCACCCCAGTCTGCTCTGGCTGGCCTGTTCCAGCTCCTAGTGATCATTTTGGATATGTTAAGGGAGAATATTTTTAAAAGGGAAAGTTCAAAGTCTTGCTGTCACACCAGGGCTATGTTCAAGGTTGTGGTTGGCATTGTGTAGACAGGGATAAAGAAGCGTGCCAGGAAACTTGAGGCATCAAGAGGTAAATGCCTTGCCTTCCATTTCCTTGCAAGGAAAATATTAAGTATATGGCAATGTTAATAGCTTCTTAGCAGAGATTTCTGTGAATCAATTTCCTAATTTTAAAGGTAACATTAATCCTTGCTGGGAACTGAGCTGGCACAATCCCCTTTTTTCCCTTTCACTGACGGGCTTCTCCTGCCTCCAAGGAGGAGCTGAGGCAGTGGCTCCTGCTGGACTTCCCACTGGTCGTGGTGAGGAGCGTGGGGATGTGTGTCAGACCCCAGCTCTCAGCAGCGGACTTTGGAGCGGTCCTTGCTGGGGAGGTTTCTCTGCAACTTTCCCTCCATCCCGTCTCAATAGGGGTTTGTACCATAGCGTGGAGTAGGGAGACTTGCAGGGAAGGAGGACAAGAGCGGTTGTCTTGCCAGATCTGGCAAACTCTCAAAAGTCATGAATAAAACTACTCACATTGCAACACCATTCTTGACACTTGCAAATAAAACATAAGCATTTCTGGCAAAACTGCTTGGTTAGTCTTTTGTTTTAATATATATGCGTGTATTATGGAAATAAGTTTGCAGGATTGCTGAATTTATTTCAAGTCTGCCCTCCGACAATGAGCAGGCTGCCAGTTTTTCTGCAATGCCAACAAGTCAAGCTAGACTCGGCTCCTTCGCTGCGATAGATGCATACCAGCTTTCCTGGTGAGCTAGGAACGTATAGCTGAATATGTAGCTTCATGTAACTGTAAGCCCATCTACTGCAGTTTAGTGCTTATAAACATATTGCCTGATATCACGGAACGACTCTAAGGTGAAACTGAAAAAAAAAGTTGTGAATATAAACAGTAAGGTTTTTAAACCTAAGATCCATAAAAAGGCAGCACTGCACACCTCTCCCATGTTGTGCCTTGCTTTTCCTGGCTTTTTACTGTTTAATCTTTTATCCACTAAAATACTTCTCGACTTTACTTCCTCTGGCCAGGGTAGGTCAGTGACCATCGCTAAGTCACCACGTGGCTGTCCTTGCAGTGCTGCCTTTCTGTCTCCAAATGATGCTAGGCAATGTATAACTTGGGCTGATGCAGCTCAGCTGGAGCATGACCTTAGAATCATAGAATCATTTAGGTTGGAAAAGACCCTTAAGATCATTGAGTCCAACTGTAAACCTAACACTGCCAAGTCCACCGCTAAACCATGTACCTAAGCGCCATGTCTACACGTCTTTCAAATAACTTCGGGGATGGTGACTCAACCTGGCTTGTCTGGAGCTGGTCCTTCACCTCAGAGAAATGAAATGGGAAGCTTTCCCACCAGCCCTAGCCTGTGTTGAAAAATACTGACCCACAAATACGTGTCCTAGGTGACCTTTGCCTTTCAGCAAGGGGCACCAGCGCCGTTCAGAGGTACGACAGCCCAAGGTGAGATCAGTTCAGCTCAAAGGAAGAAGCCTGAACTGTGTCCCCTCTGGTTAGGGTCACCTTCCCCCTTTTTCCCTGAAGGTTTTATCCCTTACTCACAGAGGATTTTTAATGGATCGGCTACACAGTTTTAAATAACCCATTGAGCAGCTATATTCTTTGGGTTTCTGGATGCTGTGTGGTTGCTTGTGGTAGCAGCACTTAAACAAATGGACCTGAAAGCCAGCTCTGCTGCGCTAATGGGTCGTACCCTATGTCGAGCAGCTGTACGTCCATTGCATTAGCGCACTCAGCTGATGCTGAGCACGGCTGGTGGCTTCAGAGGCTCTTCTCCCCATCCTCCAAGCCATAAGCCAAAGTGTCATTATCGTTGCTGCAGGCGTATAGAAAGAAAGGGAGTACTCCTACCTTACATGGAGGTGGAGGGATTCATTACTTCTGAGCCTTGATGCCCTGCGACACTAATGAGTTTCAGAGGGCATTTGCTGGCATTCTCGGCTATGTAAAAGTAATGAATGTTCCCAACAAACTGGGTCACCACATACATGCACAGTCATGTGCAATGGATAAGAGACAGCAGTGCTGATTTCCATTTGCATTATTACAGCCAACGTTATGCTTGGCAAATGGCATTTTGGCAGGTAAAAGCATTAAACTGAATTTATTTGAAGCTATTTTGTATGGGTCAAAAAAAGATAAATCTTATTAGGTGCAGAAATGCGGTTAAAATACAGTGTTGAAGCCCTTTAAAAGCGCTGGAGGAACTGGGGTGTTGCTGTGAGCTCAGGTGTCTGTGAGGTTGGTCCTTTTAGGGGGGCTTGGCAGAATGGCCTCCTTGCATGACATGCTTACAGAAGGAAGCAGAGACAAATCACACCAGAGGCGTGATGCCAAAGGAATGCTTCTTAAATGGAGGATATTCTTTTTTGCAAATAGTGCCAGAGAACTGCTTAAAATTGGCCTGTCCTATTAAGTAAAAATAACTTATTTCCCTTGAGCCATCTTCAGCCCCTCTTTCCCCTTTGATGTTCACACTGTCCTTCCAGCCTTTCTCATATTACTGTTATCTCTTGCCTCTCCTGACATGTCATTTTCTCCCCTTTCTCTCTTTTCTTTTCCCCCTTCACAGTTCAGTCTCTTCTTTCCCTCTGTACTTTATAGGTGATACACAATCTCTTTTGTGCTTCCTCTTTTTCCGCTCTCTGTGCCCTCTCCAGCCTCTCCTCCTTCTGCATTCATGCAGCTCTTCCGCTCTTCCACTGGCGTTTCCCATTATCCTTGGAATAGCTGCTTTGCTTTTAACACACGAGTGTCTTCCTCCTTCTTCCAGCACCTGTTTTCCTAGGTCCTGACCTATATGAGGAAATCTCCCTTTTTTTCTGATTTCATGGAATTCTTCCATATCTGCTCTGCTGAGCCCAAGCCAGGTGAAATCAGTAGCTTGGCCTTGGCGATCTGGAGCGCAGTTTGCATGGCCGTGGTTCAGAAAAGCATTTTGGCGTGGGGAGGAGAGCTGCAGTAAAGATGTACGGTGTCTGCATGTCAGGATGGGACACTGTTGGCGAGTCCTGCATCCAAGAAAGGGGTGGGTGAAGGAGAGAACCCAAACAGAAGGACAGCAGAAAGGGTGGTAGGAAGGTGAAGGTTACATGAGGCTGGATGAAGGGAGGAATGGGAAGTGGTTGTGGCAGAAAGGAGAGAGTAGGGTGGCTGGTTTTGGAAGGGTTGGGAGAAGAGACTCCTGAAGACCTGCTGGATTTGACACCTAAAGAGAATATGAATAATATCTTTCATAATTCTTCTGTAGCAGTTAAGAAGATGATGTTTGTGTCATTTCTGAGTAAATGAGAGTTTTGGTGCTCCCTGACCCCACTTCAGGAGAGAATGGGGTTGTGTTGAACGTTGGCCATGGTTTGTTAGAGGCAGCGCTCTGCCTTCGCTGTGTCTGGTGTTTCTCAAGCCTTATAACACATCATTAATGTTTAAAATTGGCTAGCAAAAAGCTCATGATAAATGTACTTCTTTGGTGGGTAGCCAGCTAGACTCTCCAAATCATTTTAGGAGAGGAGATAATCATTGGAAGTAAAATATGCATCATACAAGTGTGAATTACTTTGAAGCTCCCTTTCAAGCAAGAAAGGAAATTATACAAGTTTGTAACTTTTGGCATTTGATATTTAATGTAAACAACATAATGTCTTGGTTTCTCAGCGTGGAGTCACTCGACTTGTCGAAACTGCATTCTCAGCCCTTACAAAAATGACATAAACAGATATTTTTGAACAGTTCTCTTGATCTAGGTGTTGGTTTTCCCATCCTTCGTTGTAATCTACTTCTCTTGCATTAGGGTTGCTTACAATGCCTATAGGCATTGTATACTGAATGTTTGCAATCCAGTGATTTAAATTTAATCAAACTTCAGAACAAGGAATTTTTCTGCTTCCAACTTTGTAAACATCATTTAACAAACCTGATAGCTGAAATAAAGGTTTAAAAGTTTTGGAGGTCCACTTTATAGTGTTTAGTGCTATGTGATGACAAAGTTCAAATTGAAATGATTAGAAAAATTATGCCTTAAATTGTATCAAAAATAAATGTTTACTGGTCACAACATCCAGTCATGCCCATACGTTTGGAAGAGTGATTTCATTTATTGTAACACAGTTTCTAGATAAAATTAAATGTTTAATTCAGGGATTTTGTTTATGACGAGAGATGGTTGGAACTTTCTCAAGAAGGTTTTTAAAGCAAAGTAGTTCCATTTATGGAAAATGAAGCTTTTATTGAGAGCACACCTTTTTCAATGAAAAGTTCATTTCCAGGCTGTACAAGTTGGTGGGTTTGGGTTTTTTTTTGTTCCTTGGATGTATTTCTTGGCTTGTCCGGTCAAGCAAAAGGAGGAGAGACTAACACCACCCCAGAATTACAACAGCTTATGGAGTGGTCATTTCAGGTGCAGAACAAGGTCTGGACAGGGTCTCCCATGTCTTAGAAGAGAATCCTAAGCAGTGGAGAAGGTAATCCAGCCCTCTTGCTGGTTCCTTGAGCAATTAATAAAGTATATAAAGTGAAATAATTGGAAAGAGACCTTCCCCAGAGCATTAGTGGCTGGGTGTTAAAGGCGTTCACCTAATACAGGGGAGAAAGAACAGGGTTTGAACGTGTTTGGGGATGACCCCCATCAACACCAACCCATTGCTTGTCCTGAAGTTTCTTTCATTCACTTTTCACATTAACCCTAGTCTCATTCCCAAGGGTGGAACAGGGAAATGCTTTGAAACCTTGAAAAGTTTTACAGGATGTGAAAACTGTTTCCCACCCAACTCTGGTTCTGTAAGTGAGGAGCCTGATTTCTAGCACCAGGCTCAGCTTGCAGCACTGGCTTTTGGCAGTCTCTCTTTGATTTGAAGATAGAGAAAATGTCACGGAGAATAAATAACATCAAGATGAAATTTTGGCGCAGTTGCATTTCTGAGAACATCATAATGCCTTTCCTTCAGTTGCCTTTCCAAAATCTTCATTGCTTACTGGTTTAGCTTCAGACACACCTATTAAACATTGCATTTATCCTACTGTTTAAGGCTTAATCGATATACCAGTAAATCCAGCACAAGGATCGAGAGTGTATGTGAAGGGGCTTAAATTAATTGAGTTGTAACTGTATGTAAGTCCACATATCTAGCAGTGACCACTCTCTTCATGGGTACTAGGTGTGTCCCCTTTTCCACAACGTGGCTCTTCAGATTCCTGGAAGAAGTTAATTGGCCACTCGTAAAAAGGAGACTTTATTTTTGTGTCTACACACCTATTGTGTAGGAAATAAGAGCTCTGCATACAGTGATTTGGTTTCTGTTACTGGGAACCTGATATCAAGGGACGGCTGCTTAAGAACTTTGTACTGTGGAATCCACAAGTTATAATCCCCAAATAAATAGGATTGTTAAAAAGAAATCACTGCCTTTATTATTGCTTTATCCAGTGCTGTTCTCTAAGGTAATACATTATATTTTAACTGGCTGGTAGGAAAACTTCTGTTAGGAATTTGGAGGTATCCATTAAAGCTTAAGCACGTGTATTAGGTCTTGATGCTTGAAATAACAACCTAGCTCTATCATCACTGTATGCATCACACCTCGTTTTGACTGTGAAAGGAAATTATTGCATTATACCCCATTGGTAATTTCATAGATTACTATTTAAAATTAAAAGCCAGTGCTGAGCCAGCAATCTGTGAGGACCCCACAGCCTCATGTTTTTATTTCTCGGTACCATCCTTGGCAGTGGCAGAGCTCAGAGCCTGGATGCACCACCCCGTCTGCCTGGGAGCCTGCTGCAAACCGAGCGCTGGTTATTGCAGGTGGAAAGCCAGAAAGCCTTAATCATGGCCAACAGCCGCAGGCCACGTTTCATCTGAGCTCACACGGCCTCCAGAGAGGCCACAGAAATCTCGTGTGTGCAGTGTCCTCAGTTATATTGTCCTTCCCGTGTTCAGAAATGTGCTTTATTTTACAATGTTTGTATTCTGTGCTACAGTGCTCCAGGGCAATGGTGGTTTTGGTGCAAAACTGATCCCACCTGCCTTGCTGGGATATTTTTGGATATGAACAGTGACATTTGAAAAGAAAACCCAGTGAATGGGAGCTGAAGAAAAGCTTTTTGACCTGGCACAGGCTCACACCAAATGGCCAGGCGGTGCTACGAGGAGGCTGGTGCCAGTAAGGGAGCAGGAGGAGCTGGGCACTGGAGCGGTACTGGAGCAGCCTGCTGAGTGCTTTACAAGCAGAGAGAGATTTTTGTGGGCCTTTTTTATATTGCAAAAGAAAACAGGAAAGTTGGCAGATTGGACTGAGAAGATATCACTGGTTTTCTGCTTATTTTAATAAGTGGTCAGAATTTAGTGAGTTCTAGCAGAGTTTGAAGAGCTGGGAAGATCAGGTGACCTGGGAAAGGATGGAGTTTTGTTTTGGTTTTTTTTTAAATTGAATTGATTTTCTGAATGAAGGGTGGGATCACAGTGAATGAGTAATGTATAGGAAGTCTGACATTCCTCCCCTGTTCACGGGAATCTGTTGTTTGCAGATGCTACCTTGCTGTAAGGTACTCAGCCTGTGCTCTCTGCCTGCTTCTACAGAGCCTGACATTTGAAAATAGCAAATAAAAAATAAGTTCAGGAAAACAATCACAAGTTATTACTGACACCAAGTCCTTAAACAGAGCTTGGAGCACAATCCTATCACTCCCTGCTCAGCGCAGCACTTCAAATATGTCAGTTACTGTCACTGTCCATCTCTGTGAGCAGCTACAGCTTAATTTCATTTATTCCTCAAGTGGCAGGTCCAGTCATTTTTCAGGATCAGTGCCTGTTTTTACCAACTGATTTGTCTGGATTCTTGTCACAGGTAGTTAACACTCGGTACTCTTAAAGACTTCACCTGCCAGAATACATCAAACTCACCAAACGAAAAATGCTGCTTTTAACAACTTGCCCGACTCGTGTCTGATGAAGGTGCGGTTTTTGTTCCTCTTCTCTTTGCTAGGTTGTCGCTTATCACTACTGCCAAGCTGATAATGCCTACACCTGCCTGGTGCCAGAGTTTGTGCACAACGTGGCCGCCCTGCTCTGCCGCTCGCCGCAGTTCGTTGCCTACAGGGAGCAGCTCCTGCGAGAGCCCCACCTGCAAAGCATGCTCAGCCTGAGGTCCTGCGTGCAAGACCCCATGGCCTCCTTCCGAAGGGGAGTCCTGGAGCCCTTGGAAAATCTGCACAAAGGTATTGTAACGGCGGTCCCTATGCTTTCCCTGAGCAACCACACCCCTTTTTTTATTATTATTTTAAACATGCTGCTTAGTTGCATCTGGGCGTTTAAACAAAGCCATAGATTAATCCTTCTGCTTCGTGTCTCAAGAGCTGCGGGGAAGAGGTGAGATCTGGAGAAGCTGAGAATATGCCGTTGTGCTTGTTTGGAAGCGAGGGGTTAACCACCCCTCTCCTCCTGGTGTGTGTTTCAGGGCCATCGATGAAATGCTAATGACAGCATGCGTTTGGCTTTCTCTTTTCTTGCTTTCTTTCACATCCCAAATCTGGCCTTGCAGTTCTGAAGGTGAAAACAAGCAACAATTTCCATGCACAGCTCTGCTTATGCCAATGTATTCTGATTTATCTGTTCAGGGAGTGAATGTTTTTCCCTTTCCCTGCCATTATTTAGTGGACTTCTGAGAATTTGAAGCTTTGACCAAAAGACCTGATACCATAAAAAACTATAGGTACTCTGTAAAGCTTCAAGGGGAACTGGTAACAAGCCTTATCCCGATTATGGATTTCAGAGCTTTTTCTAATGCAGCATTGGTTTTGTCTCCTTTTCTTTCTTTCCTCTGCTAGATATAACCAATTTGTGGTAACAATCTCTAGATTGAAGATCTTTGCTCGTTGCCATGAAAACTGTGAGAGCGTTGCAGAGTTCAGGACTCTGTTGTTCTGCAAAACGGTGTTTATTAAAATGGTGTGCTGCAAAAATAATTGAGATAATTTTCTGTTGCCACCCTACATAAGACAGTGCAGGAGCCAACGTGAAATAGATGCAGCTTCTACCAGATTCAAAGCCCTGTTGTTCAAATCAGCAATTCAAAACACAGTGTCCAAACTCTGAGCAGCAGCATCTGGGTCCAACAAGCGTGGTTCCACCAGGCACAAAGCACACGTAGAGCCAGCACAGCTCGACAGCAGTTGATTTTCCTGGCATGGAGAAATGTCACTGTAGGAGTAGCATGGCTAGTCTTTCTTACCAACACTCCTGGCAAAAAAAAAAGATACATTTAGGAACCGCTGCTCTAAAGGAAAATAATATGTGGTTATTACAGTAACTCCTTGGGAGGTATTCCAGCTCTTGAATTCAGAGCATTTCGGAGGATGCTTATTTTTCTTGCCAAGCAGGTTGATCCCCATCTGGTCCTAAATTCTGGGGGGTGGAAAAATTTAAATAAAAGATTTTTTTTTTTTTCTTCTTGGGCTCTGCACTTAACAGAGCTCCAATGGAGCCAATGATTAGGACTCCCATCTTTCAACCTTGCTGATCGAGAGCGCTGGCAAGCTAGTTTGCACCAAGTGTTTTGTAACAAAATGAACAGTGTCTGGAAATTGGTTTTAAAATATATAACATTTAAGACTCTGTAAATATATCAGCAGGTCTTTTACAAGGTGCTATTAAAGCGCTAATGCTACTGGGACGAAATTATTGCGCAGCCGTTAATGGTGAATGTCACTGAGAAAGTTAGATTCATGTTTCTCAAATATATTTTTTTTACTCTGAAGGAATCTAAATAATATATAGGAGAACAAAGTTCTTATTCTTCCCCTACTCCCTGCTTTCTCCTCTCTCCCTCAGGCTTTATGAGAAACATGAGATGTGGGTATAAAACTCAGGCACTATATTCACTCCAAGATTTCAGAGAGTCATAAAGTATATTTTCTAGTGTACCAAATAATCTTACCAAGAAGTTAACTGAAAAAGGATTGATGGTAATTTTAATGCAAAATATGTGGTTTTCATATGTATCTTAACAGTATGTTAGGAAATAAGTGCAACTTGGTAATGTAAGGCAAGAACAAGATGGGATTTTGATGCTCAGCAGTACTGAATGCAAGGTGTTTACGCATTTCTGTTCTCCCTGCAACACCACAGAGACGGCTCATGTCATCGATGAACATCTTGTGCTGGCTTTTTACAGAAGATTTCCTGATACAATTTAAAGTCAAAGAGAAAAGCTCACCTGCTATTGGGAATACTGAGCTTTTTGATAGCAGGATTTATCCATAGTACTTTACAAAGGAGAGCAAACTTTATACAGATCAGAATCTGTAGTACATGTTACAAGCATATGCCAACAATAGACTCAGATGTCCCATTTCCCACCCGTTTTTGAGTTTATTAGGCAAGATTACCTTTGAGAAGATACCACCTGAGCTTAAGACGCAAGTCCAAAAGAATCTATATTATTACTTATAAAGCTATACTCACCTTTCAGCATCTGACGTAGAAACACTGACTTCATTGTCTACATCAGTTTAGTTACTGTATTCACCAGCAGCGGAAAAACCCAGTTTTGTGATTTGCTTTTTTTAGGGTCTTTTTTATTCCCCCCGACTCGTTTATAAAAGAGGCTTTGGCTACAGACTTGTGATCAAACTCCTTTACATTACTGGAAGTTCAGAGTCGTTTTGAACAGTCTCTGCTGAACAGAGGATGTAACCTCCAGAATGTTGAATGACCTTCCCCACACATGCAGACTGATGGTTTACTCTCGTCAGATAATTTTTCTTGCCTGTCAGTCAGGCTTGCTTTTGTTTCAGAACGCTTGCCTAGACCTTAGTTGATCAAGAAGCCAGTGCCCAAAGTGCAGATGCCAGAATTGGAAGGATCTAGAGGTGTTGGGGAAGTGAATTTTCTGGTGAACCTTCATTTAGCAGTTTCAGAAATTAAGACATGCTGACATCAGGGTGAGAGTTTAATACCAAAACTGTAAAGAACTGCTAATAATGCGTTTATTAAAACTTAGCAGAAAGATACTGATTCACATCAAGTAACATTGGACTTTGTGGAAGAGGTAATTTTTAAAAAGATGATTAGCTGTTTTATCTGTGGGATATCACAGTTCTGTGTGTCTTAAGTAAAATATGTATTTTAGAAGAATTGAGATTGTGTATGTGCGAGCCTACCCCTGTGTATATATGCAATTAATGTATCGTAAGAAAGGTGCTGCTACTGTGTCTTTTTTGTTCTTTAGCAATATCTGATGATGCTTTAGAACACTGTAGTGACTTTGCAGTACATTATAGTCACGTGTCTAGCCTTTCAAATAAATGCTTCTTCTCTTTCTCTCAGAGAGGAAGATCCCTGATGAAGATTTCATTATACTAATTGATGGTTTAAATGAGGCTGAATTTCACAAGCCAGATTATGGAGACACCATAGTATCATTCCTGAGCAAAATGATTGGAAAATTCCCTTCCTGGCTGAAGCTGGTAGTGACAGTCAGGACAAGTCTACAGGTATGTTGAGACCAAGAATTGTGATAAACTGTGCCATTGTCACAATGGTCTTTGATAAAGAAGATCTTAGTGGATATCTGGATTTGCTTAAGACCCTTTATTTCAGGTTATCCTTTTGGCTGTTTTGTACTTGGATTTACATTCATGTCCCCAAACTCACTCTACAGCTTTGAATGGATCTAATCCAGCATCGCTTATTCATGTCACTAAATGTTCATCAGCAAATAGTTTAGTTCATTTGAGTGAGACAGCTCACATGCCAACAGGCTACTTACTCACCAAGCATATCAGGAGGGTAGGGCTTGACATCTGTCAGCCTGTGCTGCTCAAGAACATCCTCTCCTCCGTGTGGAAGGGAAAAGAATTTCTATCTTCGCACCCCTTCTGCATGACCCAGAGAGTGAGCCTGTGCTTGTTTCAGTCTGGAGGAGTCAATGTCAGGCCAAGACATTATTCAGCTCAGAGACAACTATCTTGAGCAGGTGCTAAAGCTCTAAGCTGAATGTTGTTTGGGTTATTCTGAAGTATTTTTATTTTAGTTTGCAGCTGGGCAGGTTTTTACCTTCAGCCTGTCCTTAGCTACTCATCATCACTCTCTTGGCATGAGGATTAAGCTGACCTTAGTTTGTTGGCTCAACTGCTCATCTGAATGAGCAAGCTGGGAAGCAAACACAATGACCCAGTTAGGGCAGATCTGCTCTTTCAACTGTTTCACAGTAGAGCTGGTTGATTTGCAGCATCACTTGTGGGAACATTCACACTGAGCGTCAGAGCCAGGAGCCCAGAGGAGACAGACATCAGGGGGACGGGACACGCGTTTGGGAGCCAGCTCAGAGCCACTCTTCGCTTGGCCCAGCTGCTTCAGGCAGAAAGGCGTGTCTGCAGCTCTGCATTTCTCATTTTTTCATTATTAGCCATTCTTTCATTAGCACAGAGCTATGGAGTTCATTTTTACCGAGCTCCGTTAAGCAGTTTTACTGAGATTGGCTAATATTTACTGAGATCCACAGGTTGATTTACTGTGGTCCTCCTGGCAGGGAGCTGAGTGCTGGTTCCAGCTCCATCAAGGCAGCCAGCTGCTGCACACTGCTTTTGTAGCTGGGAACGGCAGCTGCTCCCCAAGACACCAGGAGAGCACCAGCTATCTGCTGTTTTGTGCTGGAGTTCTTTTTTTGCTCAGTAATGGAGTAGATTAAACATCGTTTGGAAGAAATCTTTTTGTAATTGTAGTGAAATTGCATCCCTATGACTTGAATTCCTCATGTAATTAGGGCTTTTGCAGCCTTACGGTCTTCACTGCAAGCTTTAGTTTTGCACTGTGCTCACCCTCTTTATTGGAGAGTTGATGGCTTCTCCTGAATCTGCCTTGTCCAGCTCCATTGCGTTATTCCTCCTCTCTTCGCAGTGACTGAGAGCCCATGACGCAAGAATTCATTCGGAAGGGCCTTTCATGATCTTTCATTTAAGTTGCATAAGCATCATCAGTGAGTTCAGCAGATGAGAGAATCTCTGGCCACAGTATCCTGCAGCAGACAGACGTATTTACTTTGCACTGGAAAATACTTGCTATTTTCTGTCCTGACGTTTCCATGCATTTCCCTGTTGATAGCAGCTGTGTTATACAGGAGCACGCTCCTGGGGAGATACTTAGGCTCAGCTTCAGCAAAATTTCTTCTGGCCTCAGATCTGTCGTCTGGTTGTCTATTCCCTCAGACATGGTAGCAGAAGGGATGGCATGTTGATACGTGGTTGGAATGGGGTAGGAATAACAAGGGCACTGCTCTTTGTGAGTTTTCTAGTCCTTTCCATGGATGCGGTATTAGGAACAGTGTCCTTCATTTCTATTTCAGTCATGTTTCACATGCAACCTGCTTGATTATAGATGAGGTTCTGGGGTCCTGAGGGCACAAACTGCCATCTTGTGTGCTTGCCCTGATGGAAGAGGTCTTAAAGGAGTCTCAAAGGTGCTATTGTAACATGAATTGAGTTTACTTAATGAATAATAAACACTGCCAGCATGAGTGCCTTTTTTTTTTTTCTCCTTTCTTTGTAGGAAATAATTAAGCTGTTGCCCTTCCACAGAATATTTTTGGATAGACTGGAAGAGAATGAAGCCATAGACCAGGACCTGCAGGCATATATCCTTCATCGGATACACAGCAGCTCGGAGATCCAGAACAACATCTCGCTTAACGGCAAAATGGACAACACTACGTTTGGGAAACTCAGTTCTCACCTCAAGACCTTGAGCCAAGGGTCCTATCTGTACCTAAAACTCACTTTTGATCTCATAGAGAAAGGATACCTAGTACTAAAAAGCTCCAGCTACAAAGTAGTCCCAGTGTCTCTGTCAGAAGTGTACCTGTTGCAGTGCAATATGAAGTTCCCAACGCAGTCTTCCTTTGATCGGGTTATGCCTCTCTTGAATGTGGCAGTGGCATCTCTGCACCCATTAACAGATGAACATATTTTTCAGGCCATTAATGCAGGTAACATTGAGGGCACTTTGGAGTGGGATGACTTTCAGCAGAGGATGGAGAACCTTTCTATGTTTCTTATCAAACGTAGAGATATGACGCGAATGTTTGTTCATCCCTCTTTCCGAGAATGGCTTATTTGGAGAGAAGAAGGTGAAAAGACCAAGTTTCTTTGTGATCCTAGGTAAGCAAAAGCTCTGAGAAATCAGAGTTTACAAATGCGTTCATCTCGTACTGTTAATCTGAATCACTTCATTTTACGAGGTTGCACATGGATGCTATTACCTGACTTTGGTCTGTCTACGCTGTAGTTCTCTACATCTGTACTAGTCACCTTAGGTCTTTATGTTGTTCATGGAAAGAAATAATCCCCCCCTGGGTACACAACGGACGTGGAAAACCTAATCATCATCTTCGGAATGAGATCAGCTGTTCCTCAGAAGGCCCCAAGTTGACTAGCTCCCATACAGGCATCACCAGGGGTGTCTGCATTTTGGCAGATTACTCCTGCCAACTCAGTCTGGAGAAGGGGAATCATCCTTCCTTTCTCCAAAGGTATCGAAACCATGTGAAATAGAGGATAAGGAGGTGAAAGATGAAGAGTGTGGATACATCTCTTGCAGTTGGCTTCTCTTTGACGTTGTTCCTCATAGTCCTACTAAATGTCTTTTTGAAAGCAAAATAAGGAACAGACTCAGGCTCTAGCAATTTTGGACTGTAAATGCATACATAATCTCTGTCCTGATAGCAGCTGAGTTCCTGGCTTAGCTCACAGGGAACAGAATTTAATCATGGTTAGATTTATACTCTCTAAACCCAATGATCACTATTAACAACGTTATCTTTGGTTCTACTGAAGAGTGGAAACAGACGCTCTGACTATAATTCTAGTAGTTTATCCCCATAAGCTTTGCTCCATTTGGCCTGCCCATTTCTTGAAATATGATTATAAAAACCGGGGAAACACTCGGATTCAAGGCCATGTCAGTGCATCTCCCAGACCCTATGGTCAGTCTGAAGAAAATATGATGCTATCTGCTGGAACCGAATAGCCACCCAGCTGATTAAAGCAGCTGTAGCTGTTAGCAGTGTCAGAGTAATTTACCATTTTAAATTTTGTGGTAAGCAGGCTGCAGCAGAAAAATACTATATAGCTCCTCCCAATGGACGTCTTCCCTGTTTTAGTAGGTTCTGCACAATAGCCCTATCAAGCGAACCCTTTGTAAAGCATCTCACAGCAGCAGGTGTCTTTATATCAATCAATGTTAGTTATTTAATAGCCTTCCTCGGAGTCATTAAGTGCTTGTCACTGCGTAATGCTTTTTCACCCTGTTTGCAATGCCTGTGCAGTGCTTACACCTATGGAGCTGAGAGCTTTCTCCCTCCCAGTCACTCCCACCCAGCGCTACTGGTTCTGTCTGGCCCCTGTGGTTTTGGCTGGCCTGGCTGTAAGAGAGCTTGTCGTCAGCAGGGCGAGGGGACGGCAACCAGCATGCCTGGCAATTACCACTAATCACACAGCACTTGCCATAATGAACCATAGCGAGAGCAACTCAGAAAAATCCCTACTTTCCTTATTTACCATGAAAATAAATTTAAGGTGCAGGATGCTTACCTGCTGGGTAAGGCACCTGTGTGTGTTGGGTGCTGCGTGTGGTAGCAAGGCACACGGCTGGGTAACGTGGGAGCTTTGGTTCTCTGGGTCCAGAAATACTCCTCTTCATTCTCACAGCGATGGGTAAGGACGCTCTCAGAATACCAAATTCAGAACGAAACTCAAACGTGCTGCATTTTAGGTGGTTTTTCACTGAAACCAGGCGTGCAACCGTGTGTGATTTTAGCACGAAGGCACAAATCAGCCTGTATTCACTCGACAAGTCACCAACAATGTGATAAATCTCTGCTCAGGGTTCGGGTTTGGTGCCGTCTTTCATGAACATCACAAACATTTTGTGCTGCCCTCAAGACCGTTCGGGAGACTTTCAGGCATTACTTTTCGTCCCATATGTGCCGTTTCACGTGATAAATTAATGGTGACTTTAAAGTGGTACGGGGAACACTCATGCTCTTTGCAAG
This sequence comes from Harpia harpyja, assembly GCF_026419915.1. Taxonomy (NCBI): domain Eukaryota; kingdom Metazoa; phylum Chordata; class Aves; order Accipitriformes; family Accipitridae; genus Harpia; species Harpia harpyja. The sequence goes on from NC_068943.1 coordinate 82,673,980, forward strand.
TAGGGAGTCCCTGCAGAGCTAACCCAACTCAGCTCCTTGCCGCTGGTGAAAAACAAGTTACAATGCATATAACGGGCTCCCACTGCCTTGAGTGTGAGTCCATACGTAGTGGAGGACTAATAAATATCTCTAATGTATAATGCACACTAATTACATTATACTCTGATGGTAGATAATGAAACAGGATACATTTCAGTGATTAATTGAGAGGAGCCCCTGAGATTCAGCTATTGTGCTCCTCAAAATCCTCCTGTCCAGCTCTCGGGGAAGAGCTAATATTAAGATGTTGAGCTCAGAGCATGGTAAACCCTTAGCGACAATTAAGATAAGTAATGATTTTTCATTTTATTTCTTCTAAAAGAAGCACAGCTTGCCACTGATGGAGCTCATAGAAGTAGCCTATGAAAATTTGCCTGCGTCGGGGTTGTTCACAGCCAGTTTGATTTCTTTCTGCTTGCTTGGGAATTGAGAAGACATGGCAACTGTATAGACCGCTCCTCGAGTTCATCGTGCAGCATTGCAGAAATGTGCCGTTATGTGAAGCTTTTTGACCTTGCCGTGTCGATACGTAAAGAGTCAGGTTGCTGAGGCTGATTTTTTCCCCAGGAGAAGAGCTTTGAAGTGAAATGTGGTTTTGTGAAGCTGCTCTTAATTGACTTACCCTGACAGAGTGTCCAGGTGTGAGGATGTTACGAAGGAAATTGGGATAATGGGCCTTGTGTCCGTGGCAGTGCAGCTGGGGTAATCTTCCTCGTTTCATTAATGAGAGTGAGTTCCCATGTTCTCAGAAGTACGGAAAAGAGGGGAGAGGAGGAACACAATGTCCAGAAATTATCACATTTTTCTACGCTTTTAAGATAAACAACAGATCTCCATCCTCCAGGTTTTTGTGTTAGCCTGTTGAGATGCTAACCCTCTTCTTTGAACACTCACCATGCGTTTGCTGTCCAAAGCAAAGGCTAATTGGTATTGAAGGGGAACGCTATCGCTGCAGGCTCACCCACAGGGGAAACCCCCCCAGCATCCACCATTGTTTAATAACAGGGAACCAAAAAAGCTTTTGTCAGAGCGTTTAACCAGCATTGCAGTAATGACTTCTCCAGCCTGTCAGTGTAGCACTATTAACCAAGTGTCTTAGTTGACAAATAACATAAAACATTTTAGGGAAAGGCCCAATCCTTTGTGACTGGTGCACAGAGAAAATGGTTATTATTGTACATTCACTCTTATGCTTGTATTTCTTAACCTAAATTCTGCTATAATGCTGTGCTGTTTTCTGCCTAGACTTAATCAGAAACTTCCATGCAATTATTTTCCATGCTTTTACAACGCTAATAAAATGTTTTATCCCTGTGCTGCTGATGAAGGGACTGTGAGAGAGACAGAAGTGAAGTGATTTGCCCTGGCAAGGCAATAAGAGAGCTGTAGTCAGATATGGACCCCAGAAGTGAAATTACTCTATCCAGATTTAAGTATCAACATCTGAGTTACTTGTCTAGACTTGCTTTATAGTCAGAGGAGAGAAATAAGAATGATTCATTTCATCATCAGCTAAAAGGCTAAAACAGGTCAGATGAAGAGTGCCTGGGAAGCATCTCCTCCTGTTGATTTATGAAGGGAGCTCGGGGTGACGGGCTCACCAGGAGGTGTCTCCAGTATTGACAAATAAAACTGGATGAAATGAATTCTGTCTAGGCTGCTCTTCTAACCAATACACAGGGTTTGGGGTAGACTCACAGATTTTCTGTTCTTGTAGAGGAAAGCTAAGAAAGGAAAAAAGATACTCTCTATGCCATTGCATGCATATGACTGTCTTAATTTGGGCTTTTGCTTTTCAGAGTGGCACTGGACCACCCAGCATTGTGCATGCGGGTGGTATGTCCCCTATTGTCGCTGCTCAGTCTGGAGCAAGGTAGAGATAGGCTCTTTGCACTGCTCAGGGAATTTGCCATCATCCACGGGACCTTAGCAAAATGAAGCATTTAGATCTTCACCTCCAGTGCTTCACCTCTGGCTTGGCTTCATCTCACCTAATTTTAGATGCCTGTAATCCACGCATCTGTTCCTCAGGCAGTCACTCTCATCTCCTTTAATACTTGAAGCAATTTGTCTGGCCTGTTTTAGCTGTTGACTTGGATGAGCTGAATCCCATACCCGATCCCCTCCGCTGTCTGGAGGGCAGTCCAAGGGTGACTCGCGTACGCGTGGACATGCTGCTCCCGGAGAGGTGACCTGCGCCAGGCTGGAACTCGGAGAAGATGGGAAGCTGCAGAGGTGGTGCCTTCGGTGCAGGCTTGCTCCTGTTGCTGAGCTCTGAAAGCGCAACCCAAGGTGGTTCTTGCACCCGGAGCTGCGGTGTTGGATAGGCAGAGCAGCAGCTCTGCTAAACTGGGCTTTATTAAGGCCAGTCTGCCAGTAAGCATAACGAAGAACGCTTTTTGTCTGCAGAAATTAAACTGTACCTGAACATGACAAAGGCTCTGTTCTGCTTCTGGCTCCTTGCTGTTGCACAGATGTTTGGTTAACTGCACTTGCCCTGTGATTTAGCATATGACGGGGACAGCAGCTTTTTTCCTTCCATAAGAAGAGCAAGAGTGGTGAGGACAGCAGTCACCTGCATGATGGTGGTGGAGAGTCTCCTGGTAGAGAACTTCGGAGGAGTATCTTGCTTTGTGCAGGACGTTTTCACTGCACAGAGATGCCAAGCTGTTCTCATGGATACTACAGGTGCGGTGTTAGTCTGAAATCCCAAACGTCTGTGGCCAGGTTTCCAGAAGAGCTGAATGGTCAGCTATGGAGAGAGACCAGCAGGCATTTGGCATCTCTCAAAATCAGGGTGTTGGTGCCAGTGATGAAAACCCAAGCTTGGAAATACTGCACGAGGAATCGATATTCTGCAATAGATGTTCTCTTCAGTGCACCAAGACTTTATCAGGCAGCTCATGCTCATTGACTTTATTAGAAGCTATTTAATAATCTGGGCAATGACAAAAAAAAAAAAAAATCAGTGAGAAGTACTGGTGGCTCCATTGTTGAGGTTAAGGGCATCTGCTCATCTCTTCCCTCCTTTTCCACATGCACGAACCAAATCTGTCCCCGTCCCTGAAACCCCAAATAAAGGCACCCTGCATGGATTAGCGTGCAGCAGCGATCCAAACAGAAGTATATGTCTCTAATCCAACACGCCGAGTTGCCATGGTTTCTAGCAGAGCTGTCTTTTAATACAATACAGTGTAGGTATTTTGCATTTTCCTTTTTCTCTTGGGAGGCATGCTGCAAGTGGAGACTTTTCCTACACAAAATTAATGTTTTTATATATTACCCAGCAAAATGATAGAGCATATACATTAGAAAAAAATGAGGTGGTTTTTTTCATTTTGATGGAATGCTTAATCTGACAAATAACAATCTTCAGTCAAAAGACAATTAATTTAGAAAGTTTGGAGGAAAAGAAGTCAGTGAAAATGGTATTTATAAAAATTCAGGGATACAACAAACAGCTTCAAATGGAGGATGGGTCCTTACATTATGCATAAGCTTCTTAAAAATTATCCACAGTTAGCTCCTCCGTACATAGCTCACTTTATCATTACGGTGCATGGATTAGTTGACTTTCTTCCTCTTTTATATTATAAGATTCTGAAAAGCTCTTAAAATACACTCTGCTTTATTGTTAGCTGAAATGATCAAGTGTTCACCAAAACTCAGGCTATGTCTTAAGTGTTTTCTCTGCATTCATGTGAGATGGATTTTACTCAGCAAAGCAAAGGTGCTATTTGAATTCAAGGCACTATTTGAATTCAAGGTGAGGCAAAATAATGGGTGTAGGATTTATCCGAATCCTTTATCTACTTATGTAGAAAATTAAGAGTAATGCAGTGCCCGCTAGCACCTTGTGAGGATGGAGATGAAATAATCAGATTTTCACAAGCGGTTGACAGTCAGCAGCAGCCCCAGCTCTCAAGGTGCAGCAGGGAGCTGAGTGCTGCTGCTTCCATTATTATTTAGCATAGCTTTACCATTGGAATTACCTCTCTTAATGTGTTTTTCATGGCTCCAGAGTGCCAGTCTTTTAGCTCTGCACTTTTTGTAGCTCACACTGGGCTTTTCTGAGTGCCCCCAGGTACAGGTACATGCCAGCACTTGGTGCGTCAACAGAACCAGGAGGGATGTGTTGTAATTTGTTGTTTTGCCATCTCCAGCTGTGGGCTGGATGCCACAGGTCACCGAAATACATGAGGTCAATTTTTTTCATTGCCCAGCCTGCTGTCTGGTCGTCTGCACTTGTGCAAGGCCTGTACTGAGTTAGTATAATTAATTACCAAAATCACCACGGGGTCTGGTGTTTTAAGATCATTTCCACAGCTCTAATTTTGGCAGAAGTGCGGAGCATGGTAGAAGTGGTGGCTTACCTGTGATTTGGGGTAGGGCTTCATCTATACCCATAGCATAAGAATGAGAGTACAATGTTTCTTGCACTTTTATTTTACTCCTCAAGCAGACCGTAGTGAGTGCCATATTTCTGAATCACAAAGACGAATCCATCATAATGTCCTCCAGTTAACCGGAGGGGCAAACGCAATCTGTTCACCAAGCGGTAGAGACCTGATGAAGTGCTGACTCTGAGAATACAACGTTTAGGCTTCCCATGTGACTTCAAGAATAAAGTTTTCTGATTCCATGACTGGTAACCTAGTATGTTTTGAAATGTAAAAAGAATGGGCAATAGCTCAACAAAATGAAGGTAGGAAACTTACTTTATGCACGTATCCACATCACCAACATCTCTAGATGTTAACTAATCTCATGCAGAAATACAGAGCTAAAAAATAAATTATTAAAGCCTGTGGTAGCAAGTTGGGCAGCTGTAACGGGGACTTCTCTGAGCATCAGAAGCCAGCGTTTGTGTATGACAGGGTTCAGGACAAGGTGCATGCAGAAGAGAAGGAAACTTGAGCTCCTTCATGCACTGGCTCTGTGTCTAGCGAAGCAGTGAAGTGACTTAGCTGCAGGTTTTTCCTCTGAAATTTGGGCAGGGCTGCAGCTGCAGTGTCAGTTGGAAGAGAAGAGGAGAAATGGGAGACAGATTATAAATCATGACAGATGAGATGGAGAGCAGATGTGATAGTTACCATCATAAAGGACATCAGTAGAGCAGCTTGTTTTAACTGGCTCATTAGACATGCAACCTAAGCATTTGGATGCAGAGGGGTTTTTGAATATATTTAGTGTCTTGAGTTACTGTCCTCATAAAATCTTTTCTTTTTCTTTTCTTCTGGACTGTAAACTTCTGTATCCTGTATCATTTTCACATCTAAATGGAAGAAAATACTCACGGAATAATCCATTCTGTGGCACTGAGCCACTGAGAAGAAAGAAGTGGCGTTCATCGGAGGCAATACCAATGCTGACTGAAGAAAGAAATGTTGCTTAATTTCTTCCTGTTATTTCATTCCTCAAATCTTAAGACCCACTTATGGAGCAAAGCTATCTTCCAACAGTTCAGGAGAGAGCGGCCCTGACTTTGTTCCATCTTGCTTCTCACATGGTCATTTACTCCTGCACTTCCAAATCACACTCCCCATTCTTCTGTAACCCCATATATTTTAAATTGCGTCAGGTCGAATGAGAACAGAAAGTGTATCGCCGTTGGTCTTTTGAGATCTTCCCTGTATGTTGACCGTGTAGCCACTGGAGAGCTTACTGAAAGATGATGTTATTCATTTTACCCATCCAACATATTTATTAAATATGCCAGCATTTTTTTCACACTGCTCTTGGACAACGCTGCTTTTCTCTGAATATAAAGTAATCTGTTCCTGGCAACCAGCAGATTTTCTGAAAAGCCTTATGAACTGAACAGAGACAAGGGAATTGCATCTTTACTCTCTGGATCTGTTTTTTTAAATCTCATTAAGTCAGGGCCTGTAAGCAGTTGGAAATGCTTTTTTCTGTACTTTATCCTTCCTTTTTTGTTCTGTATTTTTAAATCATTGTAAGTATCTTTTGTTACCTTAAATCCGAAGGGTGCCATCAGGGTTGTCTGGTTTTCCTCTTTGCTGCTTCTCTTGGCGTTTCCTGACGCCTGACTGCTGTTGTTTCATGTAGTGTAGAGCTTCTCCAGGATCAGCTCCTGACACGGATGCAGCTCTGTTATCCCGGATAAACTACAGACATACTCATTCTCTATGATAGCCAAGGATGTAACATAATCTGAGGCATGCACTCCCCATCCTTGATAAAATACGGGTGCATCACGGTTAGTACCTATGGAATTTTTAATAGAAAGCCTTGAGAAATAAAAATGAAACCGGTATTGCGAGCAGGTCTGCAGCATAGTCTGTTATAGCTGAGCTGCATCAGTGAGGTCATTGCTATTACATCTCTGAAAGTTACTTGAATAAACTTTCTACCTGAATGATACAGCTGTGGATGCTGTTAATACCATGTCAGAGGGGTAAGGAGCTTTCCAGCTCATTCAAAATTAGGAGTCATTAAGCACAAATGCTCTAAAGCGTCTCTTAATGCTGCAAATCTTGTTAACTACTGTTTGTTCCTCTTCTGGCTGCGTCTCACACACGCGCGATCAGTCTCCCCTGCCTGCTTGGGGCTGAGGACGTGGGGCAAGGCAGCGCTGGCTGCATTTGGAGCTTGGGTTTCTTGAGCACGTCCCTCTAGATGCGAACAGGATTGTAGCTGTGTGGATGGTATTGGTTTTACTGGTGTTCAGTCACACCCTGGCAAGGCAGAAACATCCAGTGAGCCTATTGATTTTACGAGATGTCAGAAACACTGAAGTCCTCCATCACCAAGATGCTGTTACTTAAATTAAAATTGTTGTTAAGGATAAGCCAGATGCCGTTAAGTGATTCAATTTCTGCTTTTCAAATGCTCAGTGAGTGGTTTGTGTGATTCTTCAGCTCTCCTTTACACAAATCGCAGTTCTGCTGCTTTTACTGCATAGATTACGCAAGGCTGTGGGGAACGGTAACAAAGCACTAAGAGTTAGGATGATGACTGGGTATGGATTTTTTGTGCAATGCTTTGTCTCCTGTAAACCAGAAATAGTCAGTCTAGCACTTCTGCTTGGTGGCAATAACATCATGGTTGAAATACTGAATTATGATCAGATGTCTTTCTAAGAGACCTGCTGCAGTGAAACCAGGGTGCTGGACTTGGTATGCAAGTGTACGGCTCGTGCACCTTTTGACGCAGGGGTTGAGCCTTATCTGGACCGGACTTGGTGTGCCAGTCTAACCCATGTGTCTGTTGATGTATAGATTGAGCCTTATGATCTCTACTATAAAAAAGTAAGCTTAGATAATCATGTATAGCTCCTTTTAGCCTGGAAATCTCATGTTTCATACCCAGAATGATGGATTTCTAGTTTGCGGTTGAGGCTATTAGGTGTTCCTCTGTGTAATGAACAGTCGTGATTACAGTATGAGTGGGTCAGTGCAAACAAGACAACTGCTGGGTGAAGAAAGCAAGCAGCAACGATGCTGCCATAGGTTTCTTGTCCCACTCACTGGGAAGTGTCTCTGCAGTTTCCTAAAGCAGCTAGAACTGGTAGCACAGCGCTGCTGTGTCCTCAGTTACTTCTAGGCAGGGTGATGGGTTTTGATCAGATAGTCCATAGCTTGTCTTGCTGCAGTGAGATCTGACCTGAGGGATGGAAAGATTTTTCTTGCCTTTGAACTTGACTGTCCCAGTTAGCTCAGCAAATTAAACCAGTGTTTAATTCTGTAGGAAAGAATATCGCATGCTTAAGAGCATTCCCTGTTTTGTTTGAATTTTCTTGTATAATGTTAATTCCTTCCAAGTTAATTCGCAATTATAACATCAGAGGGAAACTATGTTCCAAAAATCAATAAATCAATTTTGGTGATTAAACAATCTCGCAAGAAGAGCTTACTTGAGCTGAGCTTGGCCTTTCTGCAGTCTGGACAGACATCCTTCTGAAAGCAAAGGAGGCTCCAGGCTTTGTCAGAACAGACATTATTCTCTGTGCCGAAGTTATAAAATTGAACTCTGCAGAGCTGAATAAAATATGAATACACGTCTCTTGGAAGACCAGATTCACTGGGGACAGCGTCAAATCTCTGGATTTTGGAATGGTTTCATGGGATTAGCTGGAAGAAGGGAGATGTGGGTGTCAGTCAGGGAGTTTGGAGTTTGGTAGGTTCAGATGTAAACAGGACCGATTCTCACTTAATTTTTTGCCTGTCCTTTACTCCAGTAGTGCAATACCTTAACACTAGCATAATTTTACACCCTTTTAAATCCCTTTTACTTTGCCTGAGGGATAGGGTAGTATAGATGAAGCACAGATCAGGAGCTTTCAGTATTTTCTTTTGTGTTTCCCTATGCTCCATCACAGCTCTTTGGTCACGCTCGTGTTTTATTAGTGTCACCTTGTCCCCTGCCATCTCTGGCACGAGGGACGGGGGCATGATGAGGGATGTGCTTGAGGTACCAACTCCCCAACACCCTGCGTCGCCTTGCTCTGCCCCCACAGCTATATGTGCCTCAGCTTCGGGTGAGTAAGGGAGCAGATGTGTAGGGACCACTCTGCTGAATCCAGCATCTCCCCTTTTGTGCCCATCTGTAGCCTTTGCTTATGTTAGCCTTCCTTAGAACTGCTATATGTCTGCACTGGTTCGTGCTATGCAGGGGCTTGGAAGGATGAAGACTCATCTTTATGTCTTTATATATACATGTATGTGCACATCCACGCAGGCACCTCTGGCCGTTACAGGAGCCGACACAGGCAGCCTGCAAGAGCAGACAAAGGCTGCCGGAGCTAGGCTGGCAGTGCTGTTAATTTTTCACAAAAAGAAATCTTACATTAAAAATAGAAAAATCTCTCATGATAAACTCTGCAGTGGTGAAATTCAAAGCAAATCATTTCACTGAGCTCCTTGATGTAGAAATCATTACTGCCATCCTCTGCTGTATTAAAAAAAAAAAAAAGAAAAGAGAAAAAAGTAAAGAAGCCTGTGCTGTTGGAGTCTAGTTTAGCATGCAATTAACGTTGACAGAACAAGTGACTGCAAGTATTTATCAACAAGCCCAAAGCCAAGGTCTGGGAAGCATTGCAGAGGTAATGTATTACTCATGAATACTGTACTTTATTCTGGAATAGTTCATACATGCCTTATTCATAACAGCCAAAGTCATGCATATAATTAAATTTAGGTAAATACCCTACCGGCTGCAGCTGAAAAGCAATTTAGGAGCTGACTGTGGAACTGAGCTCGTGTGTCAGTCGGGAGCTGCACTTCATCTCTCGCTGCAAAGAAAAGGCACGTTAGAAGTTTCTGGATCTTCAATTCATGCTTAGGATTAATATAGTTACAGCCCCATTCAGAGCCTTCCCAGACATTTTCGAAGAGTTTTCCTTTAACAAGCAAACAACTGGTATTATTTCCTCTTCTGTGATGTGAAAAATAGAGGTCGAGAGGGGTGGCGGCGGGGTCCCTTTGTGCAGCCACGCTCGGATCTGGAGCAGAAAGCCGCGGTTCGTGATCGCCAGCCTGATGACTCTCCCCAGAAAGGAAATGAGCTGATGGCTCTGAATGAACTTGCACCACCAGCCTTTTAGTGGAGGTAAATGCATTGGCTCTTCTCCAAACAGTAAGCGCAGCATTGTGAATCTGATGAGCTATTGAGATGCATTGAGTGTATTAGGGTGATTATAGGTTTTCATAATCTGGCTGAACGGGGACGGATAAAATCTAGCAATTGCTGCGCTCCTTGACTTGCAGCTGTATCTAGCAACACTCAAGCTGTGTTTCATAGTCACTTGTTTCCTTCTGATCTGTTTCTCCTTTCCACGGGCATTCCTGGAGGTTAATCAGTATAATGAGCAAATGCATTTGTCTGTCTCCTTTAAAAGGCTGTGACCTGATGTTCTCCTCCTGCTCCAAAGATGGGGAGCAAAGAGGGGAAGAGCGAAAGGAAGGCAAGGCAACAAGCTGTAGATAACTTAAGGTGCTACAACCACTTCCAGGGCCCTTCTGTTTTCCCAGCTTTTTGCATTTTGTCCCTTCTGTTGGTGCTATATGGAGAATTCTCACAGCACAGATGCGTGGAAATCAGGGGCACTGCCCTGTGCACAAAGGCATCCTGCCTAATTTTAAGCACTCAGCTGAGGCATCTAAGCTACATCTTGAGGGCAGAGTCACCATCTGGAGGAGTTTCTCCTTCTCCAGTGATGGGAAGCATGGAGCTCTGGATTCCCGATGGGGGCATCTCGGCATGTGCCAGGCCAGGGTGTGGAGAGGAGCTTGACAGGCAAAGCATGCAAAAAAAGAGGTTTTCTTCAGTTTCTTTTTAAGCAAAAGTTACCCTAAGAGCGAAGGGTACTATCAGTCAATAAAAGGATTTCAGACAACAGTTTATTATTTGAGTTGATGGTGCTTCTATAAATTTAATTGCATTTTGGAGAGAGGTACAACAATTACTCACCAGTGAAAGAGTTTATTTTATTACATGTAAATGGGATGCAGTGCTCTTTCACCTATCAAGACCTGGGAATCAAGTCCTGCCTCGTAAGAAAAAGACATTTTGTTTTCCATCCCGCTCCTCCAGCAGGCACATCTCCACATCCTACCAGTACCACGAGGTCTGGCAAAGCATCATCAGGCTCCACTCAAATGAATCCATGTATTATCGGTCCAAAAGGAGGTTCATTGGCAGGGCATGGGGGAGACCTTGCCAAACACCTGGCCGTGGCATTACAAGCCTTTCACTTTTATTCCGAGTTTATTTTGAGACAGGGATAATCATTATTCCTGGATGGAGATGCGCTGGTAAATCCCCACCGTTGTGAAAACTTCTGTCTTCTGTAATATTTACTTGCTGTTCGGCCACGCTGAAACGCTTTTCTGCTTTACCAAATAGTGATGAGCTAACAACATTCCCTGTCCTTAGAAGCCCTTTTAAAGCCACAGTTGATATCATATTTTATTTTCTTTGGCTGGAAGGGGTTTGATTGCTTTTATGTGTAGTCACATTTTTATTTAGTTCCAGAAACAAAGCGGGTTAAAAAGGACTCCCTCGGGAGTACCTAGGGGCTTAAAGAAGAATATTAATTTGTTGGCAAAACCAAGACGACTGCAAGTCCCCGGACTGCTGAGGTCCAAGCATGGAGCCTCGGCAGCCTCCTCCCCTGCCTGCTGGGTCCCCTGCTGTCGCGTCCACGCGTGCCCGGTGGGGCAGGTATTTGCCGATCTCATCCAGAACTGGTTTGCAATACTTCACGGTTTTGCACTGCGTGTGTTTTGTGCGTGTGCGGAGAATCGGCTTCTCGCGTCTTTGAGAAGACTCGGCCACGTTGAACCTTTGGTGTTATAAGCTGGAAGTTTGTATGTTTAAAAATGTCAGTAAAAATCACTGTTAGCAAAGAAAGTTGCTGGCTCTTTTATTATGTTTTGCCTTAAACAGGGCTCTGTGTGTAGCTCAGTTAATTTGCTTTGGTTGTCAACCTGGTAGGTTGTTGCCAGAAGCATCTTCATTACTGGAAAAGCTGGAGAATGTGTTTAGAAGGAGTTTTACAAGGAAATAAAGTTGCTTCACTCTGCAGGACATGTCACAGAATGGGGAATGTAGTTGTCATTTAAAGGACTTTTTTTTTTTTTTTTTTTTTTTCCAAAGTGTGGGTATTGTAAATATGTCATTTTCTAATGACTTCGGGATTGGTGGCATGCTTTCAAAGTATGGTTCTCTTCTGCAAAATGACTATAAAAGTAGCGCTTCAGCTTTCATGAAATTGTACCTCTGGTGTTTCCAAATTCACATCTGCTCATAGAAAATACATTGTTTTATTCTTGCTATCCTCCAGTGTTTGGGGTTTTTTGAGCTATCAGTGATCACCAATAATAAAGGATGCAATTAGTTGGTGGTTTACAAGTTAGAATTAATCCAGGTCTGTTTCCCAAAGCTGGACGAGGTTGAAGGCTTAGCAGGAGCAAAAACTGTCAAAAGTTGTTTTGTTGATGTAACAAGCAAATACTAACATACTGTTTCTTCTGATTTTAGGAGTGGCCACACATTACTTGCCTTCTGGTTTTCCCGTCAAGAAGGAAAACTAAATCGACAGCAAACTATTGAACTGGGACATCACATTCTCAAAGCACATATTTTTAAGGTAACAAAAATTAAAACGAAGACTTACGCCAACCTCATCCCCACTGTGTAAAATCTGCCAACACTGGCAGCATTCAGTCTCTTCTTGTTTTAGGGTTGCTGTAAGAAGTGTGATTGCTTCAGGCTGCTGAAACGTGTAGAAGTGAGCTTTAGAAAATTGGCAGTGGTATATAAGAAATCCTTGAAATTAAACCATCCTTCAGACTGTAAATTCAGCAGATAGCCTCCTTCCCTAAAATTACTCTTCTACCGTAAGAGGTTTCTTCCCTTGTAAGATGAGTTCCTGTAACAACATCTAGAAAAAATAAATCTTTTAAAAGGAGTGGTTTTGAAGAATCCAACCCAAAATTTAGGTTGTAAAAGGGAAAGTTAGATCGTCATTAAAATCTGATGGTCGGTCCATTTTACTCTTCACACAGACATTTAAGGCCTGGGTAATTGAAAGGCAAACTTGGATGTGAGCATCAATATGACCCATAAACTAAGTATCGTTCTTGTGCCTGGTGGCCCATATACCAGAAGATGGAAATGAGAGGCTGGGTTTGTAAGGTCACAGGAAATACAGAATTTCTTAAAACTATTAGGATCTCTGGGTGCTTAACAATGGTAAAAATGAGGCTGTACTTTTATCTGGTCTATATATGATTTTATAGACTTAAGAACTTCTGCACTCCTGTATTTCTAGAGCAAATAGATAGTTTGTGTCTTGTGTCAGTCCTGTTGTATTTATTGAGTTCCCTGTGCTGAATTCACCATCAGGTGTAGTAGCAAAGTCTGCTCATTTGGGAAAGTGATGGCTGGAGCCAAAGGGAAGAACCCCAGATTGGCACATTACCCGATCGGTGTATAATTTTCAGATTTTGAGTTATGTTCTCAAGGCCAAATTCTGCTGTGAGTTTACTATTCAGCTGCCATTTACATCTAAATCTGGTTCCAAATCTTCTTCGTTTCACACTTCCACAGTAGAAACAAATAACAGGGTTTCAGGCTCTAAACAAATGACAGTTTTCGTTAAGTGGACAAGTTGCCTGTAGATTCCAGATTTAATTGAGCAATATTTACAATAGTAGAAAATGCCAATTAGCATATGAAAAATGTCAGTATAGCCTTCTGTTTCTAATCACTCGGCAAAATCCTTGGTTTTGCAACACTGCAGCAAGAATAGTATGTCTCGGTGACAGATAAGCATAACAGTATGTTATTTAGAAGTACTATGAAGTTTTGAAAGGGTTTGGATTAGCTGGATTAGAAACACTGTAAAACTTAGTCTTTCGCTTTTCCTTGAATAGGTTTATTTTTATTCCTTTTTTTAAACAAGTGTTTACTGAGGATTTGTGAGTGTTTACTGAGTGAAACAATAGCTGCATGAGTTTTTGAAGGAGGCATTGAGATGGAATATTGCAGACTGTATTTAAGATCTCAAGCATTCTTTAAAGAAAATACTTCTGAGAGTACGTACACAGGCTCCTTTTCCTGTTGTTACTGACTGTATTTGTTTCTGAACAAGCATTTTTTTCCATTCAGGCTTTTCATTCTGTCTGATCTTTTGCTGAAGCAGTTACCAGTATGGCATGGATTTTCTGCCAAGTAGGGAGCGTGTCAGGTCATCAATTCAGTGTGTTTTTCCTGAAGTTATCATGTTATAGCAGCAGCTTTCCGCAGACACAAAGATCCTAATTTTGAAGGTATTTATGGAGGCCTGATGCCTTTGTAATTCTATTTTATTTACCCATCATGAAGCCAGGAGAGGATTAGAACAGGGCTAAAGCATTTTGTCCAGCCAGGGAGTACTGAGAGCTGAGTATACAGACAGACTTTGATTAAACAGTGCAGAAAACTTACTTGTCCTTCCCCAATTCCTAGCAGTTCAAATCCACTGGTACCTTGTGCAAGGTAATGATGGGACACTTGGATAAGTGATGCACAGGTACAAGGTGATGACCTGACACACGGGTGGTAAGAAGCTTTCACACTCCCTTCTTCACTTGATGGCTGAGATCGGCTGGTTTTCTCTTTTTAAACACAAACATCCTCAGACAGTTTGGGGGGGGAAAAAAAAAGTACAAATGTTTTAGTATCTTAAAGCAATTACCAGTCTTAACAGGAGCATATGGAAACCCAGCTTGGAAAGCCTGGCATGGAATGAAAGGGCAAGAAGAAAAATGTGCAGTAATGATACAAGAAGACCCAAACTTCGGGGTGACGTGTGTTTTGCAAATCAACCAAAGAGAAGTCTTTAATTTCATCTTAAATTAGTTAGCTAAAATGTCAGTAATCCAGAAAAGGGTGTTCCTCATCCCCAGATTGAGAATGTAATGACAATTACAGGCAGAAACACTCACTTTGACAGCTACAGGTATGTAAAGGTGTCTGATATTCCTTGAAAAACAGCCTTATAAAGAACTTGTGCCGAAGGTGCCGATGGCCAAATAGCAGAGGAAGCAATGAGTTAGAAATTAAGGATGCTGACAGCTGCATACAAGACTGCAGGACAAAAAAGGCAAGCCTGTTTGAAAACTGGGGTTGTGTGGGGTTGGCAGAGTTACTCAAGTGAAACGTGCATGGTCAGGCCATGCCTTGGTCCTGTGTCAGATGGTCCTAGCGAAGTGGAAAACACTGATGGTATTTTGGTTTGATGTTGTATCAAGTTGGGATTTGCTTTTGCTGAAGGATTCAGCCTGCTCTACAGTTCTGGGTAGAAAAGGGAAACCAAAAAGGAAGATACGATCTATAAAATGAGAAATAATGCAGTTTTGTTTCAGCAACTGAATGATAATGGTGTTGAATGTTTTTTTTCTTTAAAGGATAAATGTCGTCTTTTATGTCTTGCACTAATATCTAAGTACGTATGTTCTAATACAGCAGTTGAGATTTTTATAGCACATGTGATTATCTTCAGATGGCTATTCTGAAAATACATACTCTTTCCCTTGGTCCTGATGGTGACTCAGCTTATTTATGGGTTTGATAGTATTATAACTATTTTTAATTTATTTTAAGCATTGATTATAAAATTGTTTTCTATTTGTCCAATTACACCGTACTGAGTTTACTGAAATTTAATATTGACCTCTAATGTCCTGTATTGTGTCATTTCAAAAGCAACGTTTAATGGTGGCCAAAATTCCTGAGCTCTTTTCTGCCTCTTAACACAAGCAAATATTTTTCTCTATTTAGCTCCCTGAATTTTGAAGGAAACAAGCGCATGGAGTTGTTATTTATAAGAGCTTGTCTAATCTGTTGCTTCTTTTTATGGTAAAACCATTTCAAGTGACAAATCTGTTAATGGCTGGTGCGATGCTTCAGAATCTCTTTCACACGTAGGTATTAGAGGTCTGCAGCTGAGTCCAGCAGCAGGCTCGGTTGATGATTCCTGCACATCTTCCTTTAGAGGAAATAAATTCCACTTTTTGCTGCTGGTTTTCTTCCCACCACCCTACACCATCCGTGTCAGTCTGTCATACAAAAGACTTACAAACTGAAATGTGATCCCACTGCTTTGCACAGATAGAAATGACCACACGGCACGCGAGGAAGTAGAAATCAGGGTTTGCATATCAAAACAGAATTAAAGATGTCTGTACGGTTTCCATGGAAACAGCAGACTTTTAATGGTAAATCGATAGCAGAACAGCAACATATAGGGCGTACCCGCATCACACAACGGAGCACAACACACAGCAAAGCTTGGTGCTGGAGTTGCAAACCCGTTCCTCTCTCTTCAATCCAGCCATTTGCTCCCACATGTTGGCTACAGAGCAGTTGTTGCTCCTTCAGTAGGAGGGGGGTTGGAAACTTGCTTAACAGTTCTGTGCTCTGCCAATTAGTGTTGCTGGAAAAAGATGTCAGACCTTCTATATCTTATGTATAGCCTGATCAGGACGCCAGCCGGAAAGGTCGGAGACAGTCTGGGATGAGATAGGGAATACTGTTCTAGGCTGTGGTTGAGACTTCCTTAATTTATCTTCTTGTGAGCAGATATTATCATCTAGTTTAACAGTGTGAATAATAAGGAAACTTTGTTAATCAGTTCTGCCAAAATAATGTGTACTTCGTTAAAAAAGAAGCTGTGCTCCTTACCATGACCTTTTCTGAGGGTGTTGAATGGATTCGAGTTGCTCACAGTTTAATCCTGCCTTTCCTAAACCTTGGAGATGGCTACAGTACCTTTGCAAGTTATTTCCTACAAGCTTCATAATTCACTGCAAAGGTCAGATGTGGTAAATTTTCATGTTTTCTTGTGTATAGCTGTTAGTGTCTTGAAACACTTTGAAGTCCAAAGACCCAGGATGCTCTGCCCAGTGTAACTGAGCATATTTGGAAGCTTGGATCTAAGTCATCTTTTCTTTTTTTAGGGGCTGAGTAAAAAAGTTGGGGTATCTTCCTCCATCCTGCAAGGGCTTTGGATCTCCTACAGTACCGAAGGTCTTTCGATGGCTTTGGCATCTCTGAGAAATCTCTACACCCCAAACATAAAGGTACTGGAGCAGGAGGAGAGCTGGGGTGGTTCAGAGCTCGCACGAGAAGCTCCCAGCGATGCGCAGTAACCGTTCGTAGAGTGTTCACTGGAGCTGCATGCCCGTGGCACTGGTCCTACCCAGGCAGTGCTGAGCAGCTTGCGGGGCGTTCATCTTGAGCTGGGGAGACACCATCAGTTCAGTTGGGGTTTTGTTACCAGCCAGGATGATCCCTCAACTCTTCTACATTGACCAGGGATCTCCTTTTAATTGCAGAGAGTGAATAGTGAATTTGCACCTGCGCCAAATGGTTCACTTGCATTTTTCCTCCCCAAAGATGTGGGATGCGACAACTGGTGTTGAAATTTGACAGCCCCGTAAAGGGCTCTGGCTTAGACAGGCACTAACTGGGAGGTGACGCCAAACATGCTCACATGCTAGTTCAGGCACTTCATGCCCATTTGCTTTGGTAAGGATGAATGTGTTAGCTTAAGTGATTTATCTCTACAGCAGAAAGGATTTCAGACAGTGATACAGATTTCAGATTGTCCTTCATCTGGATGGATGTTTGCTCCAGCTCCTTCCCATACAGGCAAAAATGCCTAAAATGGGACCATATATTTGGCAAGTGTTTTTATGGGGCATTTTATGTCCTTCACTATTTGCTTGGAAGCATGCAGAGGGCCCTGGTATAAATTCTTTTGTTGCCCTGAAAATAAACTAAAGTCTCTCCATAAGACTCACCTAACAGGACCTCTTCTTTCCCTGTGCAGGTCAGTCGGTTGCTGATTTTAGGAGGTGCAAATGTGAATTACCGGACCGAAGTTCTGAACAATGCCCCCATTTTGTGTGTCCAATCTCACCTGGGTTACACGGAGATGGTGGCTTTGCTCCTGGAGTTTGGGGCCAATGTAGATGCCGCTTCGGAAAGTGGCCTCACCCCCCTTGGCTACGCGGCTGCTGCGGGATTTCTAAGTATCGTTGTGCTGTTGTGCAAGAAACGGGCCAAGGTAAAGTTACCACGTTCCTCTAAAAGCCGATTTAAACTATTCCGTGTTTATGCAAGGCAGGGCACAAGTTGCAGGCAGGATATGTATTGCTTGCTAAAGAATATCCTCCAGCAGATGAAGCCAGGATGCTGCTGTGGAGGGTTGGCTTTTCTGCTAAAATGCAGTGGCTTTGAAAATCTTGTGTTGACACCGAACCTAAGTAACTCCTGAGAGTCTGTAATTAGTATTCTGGAATTCAGTCTGAGGTAGGAACTGCCTAATCACACTGTACCGATGGCCTGCTGAAGGACGTTCTGGAGAAGTCCTTGAACGTCACGTGGTTAAAATGGCAACGTTGCTTTTGCAGCATGGAGCATTCTTTAAATATCTCCTTGAGACACATTTTCCAAAAACTTCTATCAGACTTGTCCTAGAAAAATACCCTTTGTTTAGCTTTGTGGTGAGTGTTTGGAGTTTTACTTGTATATAATGAGTCAAGTTTAAATATTTTGTTGAAGAAGAAAATTATGCTGATTTTTGAAGTGGAGCCTCTGGAAACAATTTGTGGTTTCTCTATATGTTTAGCTTCAGTTCAAAAAGCAAAATATGGGTTTGTATAGTTTTGGTATGAAAGTTGGGATGACTGAGGTACCCATTTAGATCCTGCCGTGTCGTCTGTAATAATGCAAGAACAGTATGAAGGAAAAAAAGAATTGTGCTTTTGTTGGGATATTTTGAGAGAGTTGGGTGACTCCCTGACGCTTGTTGGTAAGAAACCACATTCTGTCTCTGAGAAAAGGAATATTTGGGCTACGTAATGCAATGCAAAAGTTCTACCACTCATAGGTTTCCTTGAGTATCCCTGACTGTATTGAGGAAATACCCCAAAACAAGCTGCGTTTAGTTTGAAGGCTGAGATGTTTGATTCTGTCATAGAAAACTGCAACACTGTTTGCTGCCGAAGTTGAGAAATGAGAAATATTAATATTAATGGATTATAATATGATAAATATTTCTCATATGTATTCTGTATCTATAATCAATATTAATAGAATATATTAATATAATAATTATTTCTTACAATACGAGAAATGAGAAATACTATGTTGCAGAGCACTGAAGGGGTTAACCAGCAGGACGGTAGCTGATCTGCCTGTCCTGTTTTCTCCAAGTTACTGGTATTGGAATAGGACCTAGAAATCCCAGCTGATGCATTCAGGCATCGAGTGAAAACCATGCCCTGTCCTGAAAAGCCAACCAAATAAGTTCCTACAGGGCTGCCAAGAGCGATCTCTGTTTCCTCTTGACTTCTGCCTGCACTGGCCTCGCGTTGTGCGTTTGACTGCAGGCTGAGGCACTTCTGTGTCTCTTGAAAGAAATTCTATCTGGAAAACAAGATGGTTTTCCTCTTGTGGATTTGGATAAAGGAGATGGTAGCAGTGTGTGTGATTTCAATCCGAAAGAAAACACCATTGCTGGACTTTGGGACACAAAGGGAAAAATTCTTTTGCAGCCTTTGAGTCTGAAGAAAGCTAAAAATAATGGAAACTTACCCAAAGCAAACATTTGTGGCCAAGAGGATGCCTAAGCCTGGGACAGAGTTGCTTTGGGAATGGTTGTTTCCTGGTCGTGGAAGGGATAGTTTACCAGAAAAGTGCACATATTGCACATGTGGCATTATTTTGAAACCAGGGCTGGAAACTCTAAAGAAACGAAGACATTTTGCCTGTGATTTGGTTTAACTGTATTTTGTCATCTCTTTTCAAGGTGGATCATTTGGACAAAAACGGTCAGTGCGCTCTGGTTCATGCTGCTCTCAGAGGACACTTGGAGGTGGTGAAGTTCTTGATCCAATGCGACTGGACCATGGCTGGACAACAGCAGGGAGTGTTTAAGAAGAGCCACGCCATCCAGCAGGCACTGATTGCTGCAGCCAGCATGGGTTACACCGAGGTAAGACCTACCAACCAGCACATCACTGCCTCTGCGGGGCGGGAGACCAAAGGTCGACTATGTTTCCTAGCCAAAACATGGAACAACGAGGGTCTTGGAGGTGGAGTCAGTACCTCTGTCCTACTCTTCCTCCCCTTCCCATCCCAGGCAGTGGGGTTCACAGATCCCTTAGCAATCCCTGTGGTCTGGGCAGGCGTCCAAGAGAGGAAGCGTTACAAGCCTTTAAGTTGTTGGAATAAACCTTTAAGCAAGTGTGGATAAACAGCGAGTTGCTTACACCGTTCCTCCAGTGGTGTTAGGGAAGTGTGAGACCATGTAGCTTTGGACTGTATGTTGGTGGAGAGAAGAGCCAAAGAGCTTCCTCCTATCATACTGATAAAGATTTGTGATGTGGAAAATGATGTATGTTTTCCTACCGAGAAGCAGTCTTTGAGGATTTTTGCATTGGTTGATTTCTTTGCTAAATTGAGCTCCTCTCATTTACTGGAGTTTTGAAATTGCTTTTGTTAAGCATAATCCATGAAAACATAGGCAGTGTGCTCAGATCAGAGGAGCTAATTAAAGAAAGCTGGGAAATTTCTTATTAGCTAAGTGACTGTGAGTTGAACCGATTAGAAGCAGATGTGACTTCAAAACCCTAAAGATCTGCACGCCGAGGACATAATTTGTAACAGGGCACAGAACTTTTTAAATGGGAATTTCCCCCCAGATAATACTGATCACCTTTATAATGTACAGAAAAGAGTTCTGGAATTGTTTAATATTTCTGTTGTACTATGAAAGGTACATGGCTGCTTATAGAAAATACACCAAGTCCCTGTTTTGAGGTGCTTGCAGTCATAGGAGCTGCAAGCTGATGATAACTTACTGTGCTGTTTTTCTCCAACTTTGGTGATAAAACAAATATTTACCATGTTTATAAAGTGATCTTAGTCACTGGTGGAGCCACACTGGAGTCCTTGCTGTGATTATACCCTAGTGTAACCATACCAGACTTAGCTTTACGCTTTAGTCACGCAACACAAGGTCCACTAAGTAGTACAGCACCCAGCTGGAAGGTCAGCCGAGTGCACGGGGGTTTGTTACACCAAGCTCACACTCTCCCATCAAGGCAGCGACATACACACAAGGCGTCTACTGTGGAAGTACCATGGGCATCACTTCAACAGCATCTTCCACACAGGCACTCTCCTGGGTTTCTGGTCCCACCCCCCCCGTGCCACTGTCATTCCCGATGTCCCATTTAGCACTAGAGCATCACTGGCAGGACACGGGAAAACGGCACTCGTCACCACAGTCCCTGCTCCTCTGTGCTGGTGCCTGTCTCAGTCTGTGCCCACAGGCAGCTGCAGGCAGCGGAGCAGGCACGGCTTCCTCCCAGGTACTCAGAAAATGCTGGTTATAGCCTAGACCCCAGCAGATAATTGTTTCTCCTAGAAGGAGAAAAATGTTTTTGTCCTTCGGCCACTAAAGTAAAATCTCCATTTTCTTCTTAGCCTCTTGTTTTCTCACATCGTGTGATCCAAACCCTGAAATTTTCTGCCAGTTCTCAGTCAATTAAATCCTTTCATTTACCCTTTAAAGAAGTTAATTTGCTTCTCTGGGGTTTCAAGCATCCACAGCTGGAAGAAAAACATAGTAGAAATCTTTTTAACAGTCTGCTTAAAAACAGTATTTGCTAGAAAGGAGCTAACAGTTTCTGGAAGTAACTTCACCTTGGCTGGAGCTTAAGATAACGAAGAGGCTAATGATTGTAACTGCACTATTATATCACTTGTCCGTGACTCAGTTTCCCCAGCAGTAAAAGGGGATGATCACACTATTGCACCCCACCAGGTGCGAGTCAATACAGATGGACACACCAGTGTTTCCTCGCTGGTTACGACAGCTGTAGCTGCAGACGAAGGTGCATCCACTGCACACGCCAGGTCATCTGTAGCGGGCCAGACACAGTTATAAGGAACTGCTGCTACAAAAGCTCATCATGGGTGGTCGTATCAAGACACTTGGGGTGGTTTTTTGCTTGTACAGGGCAGCAGGTTCAGTGATTCATCTCTGGAAAAATATTTACTTGAGCTTAGTGTGCCAGGCAGAGACTGTTCCTTTTCCTCTGTGTATTCAGAGCAGCTCGTGTTAAGATGTCAGCAGTTTATATATAACGCATGCAAGTTCGTGAGCTGACATGTCATTTTGTTTTAGATTGTCTCCTACCTGCTCGATCTTCCAGAAAAAGATGAAGAAGAGGTGGAGCGAGCACAAATCAACAGCTTCGACAGCCTCTGGGGAGAGACAGGTGATTTTTGTAGATGCTGTAGCTTCTTCTTGCATGTTTGTGTGTGTGTTTATGGGCTCCCCGTCACCTGACGCATCCCTGATCCCTGGCATTGTTTTGATGAAGGGAAAAGGATCAGTTCCTCTGATTTGATTTCAGGTGATTTACAGGTGCCAGAGTGGAGCTTGCACTCAGCTTAAGTAAAACAGAGAAGTTTGGGTTTTGAAAATCCTGAGCTTCTGCAGCTCCTGGCACTTCTCAGGAGCATGCAGGCATGCAGCGTCTCTGACAACCAGGCCACTAATTTCTCTGAAACATCTCACATTATGTGAGATGGACGCAAAAGTCTGCTCTTCCTTTCTTGATATTGGGCATATTTATCCAAAGCATCTCCCCGTTTCTCTCTTCCCTTCTCCGTTACATGCAGCACCATGACTCTGAAATTATCCATTGATTTTCTGAAAGTTTCTCATTATTTAGCACCTGGTAATTAAACAAATGTCCTTTTGTGCAGTACTATATTTTTGTATTGATGGGTATAATACGTAAGCCCCGCTTCCCTAACTTCTACCAAAACAAAAACAGCCATTCACCCCTTCCACTCCACAGATATGAAGTGCGCTATCATCTCCATTTCTTGAGATACTCAAACTTGGAGTTGTTAGCTTTTAACTCCAATGACCTTATAAATATTATCCACTCTTTTGTACTCAACTCACTAATCTACTTGCATCACTGGTAATGTTCCTGTCAAGTTAATACACCAAAGTAATGTTCCTGTCTGGGTAACGGAGCACTGATTTTGATTCTGTCAGCTTTGTTTAAAAATGACACGATCCAAGGGTACCGACAGTGGCTGGCGTGTGGCTTGGTTTTTGGTCAGGTTGTTTCTGGTTAGAAGCAGGGGGGGCAGGAAAAAGCTGGGTTACGTTTTGAGCTGATTCGTACGCTGTACATTTGAAAATGTAGGCTGATTAGAGCCTTGTGTTGAATGGAGTCTATCAGAAGGTATTGCCCCTGAGCTTTAAAGGACAAAGATGGAGGGATGAGTTGTCCTGGCAGGGAGCCTGATGGGTGGCCGGGCTGCTCTGGGCCACTCATGGGGCATTAGGGAAGGAGTCAGCTCCTGCACCCACAGGGACGTAACTGAGTAGAAATGGCGTTGTGGCATTATTAGCAGAAATAAGGGCAACATACACAAATAAGCCATTTAAAAGTGCCCCTAGGGTGTCATGGGAGAAAAAAGAAATTGGATGTGGAATTAGTCAAATGAGGTGACAGCATTGGTAATAGGACAACAGCTTTGCTGTCGGCGAGCTCACAGTTCGCAGTGGTGACTGGGCCAGAGATGGCTCATCCAAAAAGTTCTCTGGTGTTTGGGTCCTCAGGACTAACTTGTAAATAGGATGGTGATCCAGATGCCTTCAGAGTTTGATCAAAAGCCACTAAGATGTCTCCCTGCAATGTAACCTCATGGACGGCATCAGATACTACAGATATGCTCCTTGACTTAAAGATAGTAGTCGTGAGTTGTCTGGATGAATCTGGCAAAGCCTGGTATAAGGCTATAGGTGTTCTCTGAACTGGTGTCTAACCCTGCCCATCCCGGGAGCTCTGCCTTCACAGGTCACCCTGTCCTGCTCCCTCCTGCTCAGCCATGCTCTCCAGTCTGAAAGCTGAGCACCGCAGCCTTCTCCCTGACAAAGTCCAGCTCTTTTCTTTCCTCTTTCCTTGTGTCCTGGGCAGCTCTGCCGTTCCCAGCCTGCCCGTTGCCTCGAGGACTCTTCAGCAGAAGTCTTTTCCATCTCTGTTGTCCCCCTTCCCATACCTCTCCCCCCCAGCAGTGCCAAAAGCTGGACTCACACAGATATCTGGGAGTTAGTCTGAGAGGGGTTTCTGAGCAACTGGGATAGTTGGGAATGTGGAATTGTGATTTGCAAATCGCACACAACTGGAGGAGCCATCTCAAAGGAATACCCATGTATCCCATTAAAATTGGTGGTAGGTAAGATGGGAAAATGAGCAAAAACGAGCCAACCACCAAATTCAGCTGTCTTTTGTCCTGTCACAGGCAGGACAAGTTTATATAGATCTCAAGACTCCCTTTCACATTGTTTTATTATTATTTTCCCAAAAGTAAATAGCAAGTTTAGATAAATTTGAGGAAAAATGCTGGTTTCCACCTAAAAATAGCAATCTGCTCTAAAAATCTGAATCATGTCTCGTCTGTTTTTTTGATACTTGTTGCTTGTGCGTCTAATCTTCCGCAGAGCAGAGCTGACTGCCTGGCTTAGTGATATCAGCCTGATATCATCCAAATGGCAGTGCCAAGTTACCTCATAAGTTTAGGAATTGCTGACAGCACACTATAGCCAACTCCAGATGGAATATTTCCCCCTGGGACAAGACTAATATCAAAACCCAGCACAAAAGTATCTGAGTCACTTGTAATAACTCCATCAAAGTTGGAGGTGCAAAGAACAACTCCATCAAACTGCATTTGTCTTGCTGCCAGGCTGTGAAACAGATACACGTGCGGTATAGGAGCAATTTAATGATTCCCTCTCCAGATAAGGTTGCTTTTTTTCTAAGAAAACACACATGCTCTGCACAACAGGAGAGACAGAATGTGTCCTTGCAGATCCCTGGTGATGGAGACTGTGGCTTGTCGGACGTTGCTTGCTGACAGAGAGGGGCACTTCCACACCTGAAACTTGTCTCAGGTTTTGTTTGAGCCAAGTTTTGAGAAATGCAGCAACTGTTTTATGGCATTTATGCCAAGACTTTGTTATTGTATGGTGAGTTGTTCTCCTGGCACTACCTCCTCATTGAAGAGCTGCAAAATGGAACATGCCTGTTTTCCAGCCCGGGATCCTGGTCGCTGCTCCTTGGCTGGGCTTGGTGGACTTGCCTTGTCCATGCTGGGCCATGGGAGCTCTCTGGCAGATAGTAAAACTTCAAACAAAACCATTTCCCTCATTTCCTCTCATCACCTTTCCTTGGATTTTCCAGTCTCCTTTCAACACACAGGCACAGCCTTACCTTCTGTTGTGGGTTTTTTGGAGACTAATGGCTGTTGTAAGGCACATTGGTGATATCAGAAACAGGTTGATAAGTCCATCTAAAGAGTACTAAAAGGCTTAAATAAGCACGTACTTCTAGAATTTTTCCTGAAGTAGTTTAATTGAGCTTTTGGGCTTGGACAGTTGGACACCAGCCACAGGACAGTGCTCTGGGCTTGAGGTGACCAGCAGTGGAGCTGGAGCTTGGGGATGTCAAAAGCCGCTTTGACGAGAAGGCTGGAGATAGAGGAGGGAGGCACCTGTACTCAGAGCAGCAGCAGGGTGTCCAGCTCGTTGCAGTTGGAGGGACCCCAGGGGTTATCTAGTCCAACCTTCTGTGCAAAGCAGAGGCACTGGTGAAGTCTGGGTGTACCTTAGTGAATTGGTCTCCGAGGGTCCAGCTGGACTGAGCTCCTTTTGCCCCTCGGAGGGTTTCTCCATTTCTGAGGATAGATGCCTAGGTATCTGTGCATTATACAAGATGAGCTTGGATAGGTTTCTCTCGGCAGCAGGCAGCAAATCCAGGTCATCAGTGTGGAACCTTCCTGAAGCAGCAAGGTCTGACTTCTCAGGAGCGCAGAAGTTTTTGAGCTTCCCTTGAGCTGGAGCTGCAAAGGACAGGCTAGAGCTACATGCCCGCACCAGTTGCTTTGGCCCTGAGGAACAGAGTAGCAAAAAAGACGTGTCAATCCAGGTAGAGAGGATTGCAAGGCAGAGTGGAGAAAGGTATGGCCATGGATCAAATTATCCTGTTTCAGTAAAGTCTTTTCCAAAGAACATCTCATGGTGAGCACCAAACACTTGTAGGTGATTTACAGTATTTTCATTGTTGCAAACATAAGTCATTTTGACATGAAATACCTCAAATTAACCTGCAGCATTTCAAGTACAGGCAGGTTTAGAAATAGAACCCAAAAGCCCTGCATACCGATCCCTCTGCCATGCACATTACACACAGTCCTCCTTCTATATTTGTAGCTTACGTTTAAAACCCACATGGATCTGATTATAGATTTTGCAGTATGTTCTGCTTGTGGCAGCGAGATGATTTTTCTTTTAACTCTTGGTGTCTCTCAACCCCAAGAGAAGAAAACTCGACCATAATGTGGAACAGAATAGAGAATTAATTAAATCCCCCAACATTAACAGTGTTGCAGTTGGAAACCCATCAACACCTCGTAATCAGCCATCCCACAGAAATGTACTTCAAAGAAAAAACAAGCTACGTCAGTTAGAAATAGACTCCCACCTTCTGCTCCAACTCCTACTGGAAGCAGCAGAGCATCGAGCCAGAGGAGCTGTGCTGAAGTGCACAGAAAGTTAAGGAGAGGAGGGAGGAACTGAAAAGTCTAAAATTAATACCAAAGACGAGTCAAAGGCAGGTCCTGCACTTGTAACTATTTTTGGATTGAATGTGTCTTTTCTAACCCAACCATACTTTCTGAGTTAACAGGGCACTTTTTGTCAGGGAAAGAGCTGTCAGGTGTTACTTCTACCCACCTGTAATATTGTGAGCATCTGTAATACTGGAAATGAGAGATAATTTTGGTTTTGCACAAAGACCCTTGCTGGTAGGATCAGTCCTGACCAGAAACAAAGCCCAGAATTGGCATTTTTCTTGGAGAACCGGTGAAAGTATTCATACCATTTTTGCTTTCCAGTTGTTTCCCTGGTTTCAAAGATTTACAGGGTAAAGTGGGATATTAAAAATAAAAGTTCTCCATCTGAATTATGCTGCTCTGTGCTTGTTCAGACAGAGAAGAGCCACAAATCTGACAGACATCCAGTGGCTAGCAGTGATCTGTCAGTGCCTTCAGCCTGATCCCTCACTTGCTCTCTTGTAGTCATTGTGGAATGAGTCAAGGACAGGTTGCAGAAGGTCTTGTCAAGACAGCATATACCTAAAGATCTGTGTTTTCACTGGACATTGTGCCCCTACTAAGACACACTCAGTCTTGCAGCCTGTGGCTTTTGCAGTAGGAAAACCTACAGGAGGCACAGCGGGAAATGGGGAAGGTTTCATGTGACAAGGCTCTACATTTCTTTGCAGCAACACCTTGAACCTGAGTCACACATTCCTGTAGATTGTTATGCTTATGGTTCTCATCCTGTTTCACTGCGACTTGTGGAAAATAATAAAAGCTGATTGTCCCAATCAGCCTCTTCCCATAATGTTATGAGATCTTTTCATGGAAGAGTTGACCTTTGAAGTAAACTAAAAGGACAAGTAAGAGCTAGAACTGTACTGATCCAACTAATTTTCTTTGTTCATTTTGCCTGTCACGAGATACGTTTGGCATTTCAGGCACCATCGCTTCGGTATCCAGCAGAAGGACCTATGTCTGGATAGGAAAAAAACTCCGCGGAGAGGGTGGCTCTTTCCCTTCACTGCTTTTCTCTCTCCTCCAGCTCTGACGGCAGCGGCCGGGCGTGGGAAGCTGGAGGTCTGCCGGCTCCTCCTGGAGCAGGGTGCCGCGGTCGCACAGCCCAACCGCCGCGGGGTCGTTCCGCTCTTCAGCGCCGTGAGACAGGGCCACTGGCAGGTGAGCGGGTTCTTCACGCCACCGGGACTGGCCTGAAACGTAGGGTCAGGCTGTCCCTTGCATCTTGCTGAAATATGGGTGGAGAAGAGAAACCCCAACTCTTGTGGGGAATGATGAGAGTGAGAAAAAGTGACATTGATGCTTCAAATCCCCAAAGCTCTTGCTGGCTACAGACAGCTTTTGCTTAAGTACTGCGTTATCTCACCATTTGGGAAGCAAATGGGATGCTCTTGACTTAAAAGGTCATTTTTCCTGTCCTTACACTTCAGTTGCTTCTCTTATGCCCTAATCTTGCAGCAGTAATCCCAGAAGGCACCACACTTTGGGGGGTGAGGTTTCAGGACACGGCCACCGCTTTGCTCTTCCTTGGCTCTGGTTTCTTCCCAGCTGGATCTCTACATACGATGTGTGTTCCCAGCTGGGTCTCTACATATAACGTGTGTTCTCGCTTTGTGTGTTGCAGATTGTAGATCTTCTACTCACGCACGGTGCTGATGTAAACATGGCAGACAAGCAGGGGCGGACGCCGCTGATGATGGCTGCATCTGAGGGACATCTGGGCACCGTGGAGTTTCTGCTCGCACAAGGTTAGAGAACGTGCTTGGAAGTGTGTTGGAGACCGGCCACGGCGAGTCCCACCGCACTGTCCCCTGCACAGCTGGAGTCTGTAATGTCGGGGTGGGGATTGTAATCCCACTCCTGGATCGGGCGGTGGGAGAGGTTCTCGGCACCGTATCCAGTTTATTGGAGAACAAGGCTAGAATAGTCATAGCGTTAATCTTGGCTGTTTTGTTGTCTGTATTTGGTGCTCACAGCCTCAAAACCATGCGTTTGAGTTAGAAAATAAAATAACGTATCACAGGTGCTTTGAGCATTGAGTTAAGAACATGCCCTTGAACCATGCTTGGAGCTTTCCCCTTAGACAAAAACATCAACAAGCGATGTGATTGAACCGTCAGTATCATCACGGAACAGGCAGGCAAGACTCAGCCACAGAACCAGAGTTTGGGACACGTTTTAACATTTCCATTTTTAGTGCTAGTATTTTTGGCCACGCTTTTGACACCAACATCAGCAGGAGGGTAAGGATTTAGTGTATTTGTTGAAAATAAAACAGAATGGCTTTCAAGATAGTCTGCTCTTCAGCTTTGCACTCACAGATTCACTTTGCTCAGTACTTTCAGTGTCTAATAACTCTCCTTCACTAGGAGTTACTCAGTCAACAGGAGCATGTTTCAGTTTTACTCATTTCTGCTGTACATATTCGAGGTGAGTCAGAACAACACGCTGCCTGCAACCTGTGTGAACAGGATTATGGATTATTTCTTATTTCTGTAGTTCCTTAGAGACTTCTTTTTTTTTTTTTTTTTTTTTTTACAAATAGCCAATGTTTGTTTGGTTTGTTTGGGTAATTTTCCATTATTTTTTGGCTAGAAATAGCATTTAATTCTTGTATTGTTATTTGATATTTTTATTTCAGGTAAGATCCCTCTTTGGGAAGGGGTATTTTCTTCATATCGTAAGTGACTGTGTCTGACCTCTTAGCCAAAATGTGAGACACTTGTATATTTTACGTAGTAGTTGTAAGAACGTTTTTTTCACTGTAAAATTGCCAGGCTTCCAAGAACAAGTTTCTCATTGCCTGTCTGTCCTGAGCCACAGGCCAGTGGGATCCTTGCTGTTCAGTGCTGTAACCTGCACAGGGATGTGACAAAGATCAGTTTGAGGCATGAGTTTCTTATGAATTAATTCAGTTAATTCTTTTCTGATGTTTTGGGTTTTTTTAAATCTCAAATTAACACTCCCCATGTTTGAGTTGTAATGTGGCTCTTTTTGCAGCTTGACTTAATCTGTGTAAAAGACTTGAAATAAGTGATTTTTTTTGCCAGACTTGAGAACTGTGCATGTTGCTTAAGACTGACTGGCTCAGTGGAGGATGAAAATACCAGATAATCTGATCTTGGCTATGGGATCATCAGCAAATGCACATAATGTTTCCCTAGCTCTTTGGACACTGAGACCCCCAAGAAGTCAAAAATATGAAAATATTTTTTACTTTAAAAAGGTCCATTCTTGTAAATAGCTTAATAAACTCCACCAAATATGCTATAACACATGGTCCTGAAAAGTTAGCTCAAGCCTGGGCAGAGTACAGTGATATAAGGTGTATTTTAATTAAAATGGCTTTGACAATCCTGTTCAATGTTTCATTAAAATCAAAGTATGTGAATCATAAGCCATAAGCATTAATTAGTGTGTTGCAAGGCAAATCTCGTTTGACTGTACTTGATTAACACAGCGTTTGTAAACACTTTTTATTAACAGAGTTGCAGTCATCAATCAATTTGAAATCGAAATTTTTAGAGTTACCTACTGCTCTTACTTAACACCCAGAAGTAATGGACATCTGAACGGTGAATTAAACTTTCCTGGTAGCAGCTCTGCTAGAGCTGATATTTATACGGATCTGTGTTACACAAAGCAAAATAATTCTTGATGCTTGTTCCGTTTGGAGAGAGCTTAATTCTGAATCTCAAAAAATCAATCCCTCGACGTTTTTGCTACCTTGGGGTACGTGGTACGGGGGATGCCGCTTCTTGCTGTCTGTCTTGTGCCTCTGACACACAACGCTGAGCCTTGTCCCCGGGATGGGTAACCCTGCCTGGGCACTGCAGCTTTGGATGCATCCTCTGTACAGAAAGGATCCAGCCATCCTGCCCACTCCCTGCTTCTTTTTGATGCTCCAAGTCTCAGTCATTTCTTTTTTTCTCTAGCTGGCTCATGTTCTGTGCCTGCTGGATAACATACTCAATCATAAACTCTTGTGTTTAGCCAGTTCATTTTTTTAGGGAAGGGGAGGGAGCAGTCCAACCCTTCTCAGAAGCAAGCTGGGTTTACCCAGACAAAATCTTTCCCAGTGCAGCAGACATCGATCCCATGAGGTCACCTTAAGCCCCTTGCCCTTGAAACCATCAGTTTGTTTCATGTCTGACTGCCTTAATGCCAAGTAGGTCAGAGATCCCCGAGGGAGCAAAAGATGCCTTCAGAGTCAAGCAGAGGTTCTGCTGGGAGCCACGGCTGCGTCAGGAGCTTGGCATTTCTGCGGAGGTCGTGCCCAGCCTGCCTCGGAGCAGCATTTTGGCATTTCTGAAGCGGTGCGCTTTGTCCGCTCACTTAGATCTTCAGCTTGCATTGCTGCAGCGGTACCCTGAAGTCTGTGCCTGTCACCCTGTGGTATGGTGTGTCTTCCACTGGACTGGGAAAAGAGTGGGAAGGTTAAGCAATGACGTGGCTTTCCAGCCTTCCCTCTTATTGCAGGAGCTTTCTCACCTGCTCCAGAAGAGTCAGAGGGAAAACACGAGAGAAGACTTGGACAGTTTGATTGCAAGCAAGTAGCTGGTACAAGTAAAAAGGAATGAAATGAGGTTTTATCCTGCTTTGCTGAGCAAAAATTGTCCTTGAGTCAGTTGAGGATCACCTGGAGGGCTTTCACAGAGCTTCAGAAGGGTTTCTGGGTGTGGTGTGGGCAACGTGAGAGAAGGCTGGCAAGAGTATATGTTGTCATCCCTTAGCTTGTATATTGGAGCTGCCTTGCAGCCAGTGTCCCTCCTTGGCACACCAGATTGCCCCAGACGGCGTTTGCCACCTCCCTCGCTGGCACTCCACGCTGCAGTTCGGAGGCATGCAGCGAGCAGGATGCTGCAGCGGTGCCGAGAGCTCTGGGCGGAGGTTTCTGAACATACCCTGAGCAAATGTTCATGTGTCGTGCTCCTCCGCAAACAAAAAGTTGTGCAAGCTGGAAGACCTATCAGTTTACTGTCATCTGGGTGATGTCTGCTAACCGGGGGATATGTCAGCTGGGATGAATGGGAAGGTTCAGGAAATTCACATTACTCCCCCGCTTGCTGAGCTTTCTGGAGCCAGTGAAGATCTCATGCTGCGTGGTTTAGTGTTTACCTACAGGAGAAAAATACTGCAGCAGCAATTGATCCCAGCCGGCTGGCAGGAGCATTCCGCAGGTAGCTGCAATTCCTCAGAGGAGCAGAGCTGATACGGATCTCTTCTGCGCGCTCGAGAGCCGGCGCCCTGCCTGTGCCATGGCAACAGGAGTTGTCTTCATGCCACGAAGAGGAGTGTTCACTTAATGCTGCTGTTCAGATCTCATATGCGTATCCATATGCCGTATGAAGCAATACTGACCCGTTGGTATGGCAGCGTGATTTCTTGATCCAAGAAAATGTCAAGTCCCTCTCTCCTTGGCTTGCAGTTGGCAGTAGTTTATCCCACAACGTTGTATTTATATTGGGTAAAGTTCAGGGAGAAATACTGCTGGAAATTGTGTTGATTTGGGTAAAGGGAAGGGGAGTGAAGAGGGGAAAATATGTGCTTTTTTAGAAGAACTGAGCTGAACTGACTTAGTTCCCCTTGGTACGCCATGACCTGCTGAAACAGCAAAATGGTCTTCATCTCTGACTCACACAGCCTGGAATGGGTTTTGATTTAAAAAAAAAAAAAAGTTAAAAAGAAAGATTGATGTCTCAGATGAGGGATGTCAAATCCACCCTGCTGCTCAGAAGATGTTTGCCAGAAAAGCCTACAGAGCTAGGTGCGAAAAAGTTTGCAGCTTGGTGTGAATAAACTCATTTGCCACAGTTCCTATCAGTGCATTTGAAGTTGCCGTGGAGGGTGGGATCCGTGGTAGGAGAAATGTTAATAAAGTAATTAATAATTATGTACATAGCTCTCTAAAAATAAGCTGTCATCACTAAGCGGATGGTTTGTTGTATCATAGTGCTCAACAACAGAGAGCTCTGAAGTGAACTGACCCTTGTTCTTTCAGGTGCCTCCATTTCTTTAATGGACAAGGAGGGCTTGACGGCCCTCAGCTGGGCTTGTCTGAAGGGACACCTCTCCGTGGTGCGTTCCCTGGTAGAGAACGGAGCTGCCACCGACCACGCAGATAAAAACGGACGCACTCCACTGGACCTGGCAGCTTTTTACGGCGATGCAGAGGTGGTAAGTGGCCTGTAATATATGCAGAAGAAAACAGGCAGTTGGTGTAAAAGGCTTAAAATAGTACAGTTCGGCTTGGTGTAGCAATAAGCATATAGAGTCCTGGCCCTCCATACGTGCAGGCGCTTCTGCAGAGGACAAGGCATGAGACTGATGTACTCTCAGCCCCTATAGAGGTGGTTTGAGCCCAAGCAGTGGAGCAGAGCAAGCTTTTGCTGGTTGTACATCCCCAGCAGCACGCGAAGGTCTCGCCCAGGAGCAGAACTGACTGTTGGTCTTCTCGTTGCAGGTTCAGTTTCTGGTGGACCATGGGGCCATGATTGAGCACGTTGACTACAGCGGGATGCGCCCACTCGACAGGGCAGTGGGGTGCCGCAACACCTCAGTTGTCGTCACTCTCCTGAAGAAAGGAGCAAAGATAGGTAGGGACAAGGGGACAATCCACCGTTGGCTCTGTGCTCAGGCAGGACTCCGAGCCGTGGGGCTGGCTTCCTAGAAAATACAAGCGTAATGCAGAGGCAGCCTCAGCCCCAGCGGCTGCTTCATACTCCGAAAGCAGCCAGCGAGTCATGACTGCCTTGTTCTCTTTATTAAAACGGGGAATATTTTTTTTTGCTGTCGTGTTACTTAGCAAAGTTAATCAATAAACAACTGTTTCTTTGGCAAGGTCTTTCCTCTGGTAATGCTTTTTCTATCTTTACTAGTCTGAGTCGACAAACATACTATGTCCATGCATTGCTGTGAGCTGCTGCATTCACTTGCTCTGTGTATGCTTTCAGATCTTAGTGTTACCTGCACTGCGCCACACAGCTGCTCACGTTACGTTTTCCTGTGAAAGGGGATTTTGCTGGTGCATTGGCTTCTTTGCTGCCTGCCTCTCACAGCTGCTTTTTTCCTTTCTTTTTTTTTTTTTTTCACCTTCATCCATTTTTTTTTCCCCTCTCTCCTACAACTTTTTGTTTTCTCCTTTCTTTGAAGGTTGTCAGACGTTACCGAGTCGCCCACGAGGTATATCTCATTGCTGTCAGCATCAGCTTCGATCTGATAGCTTTGTCAGCCTTGCTTTCTCCTGTTTGATTTAGCCTGCATGCGTCCCCAACACCTCTAATCTTTTAATTTACCTCACCTTCAAATAATTTTTTTAATGACTGTTGCAGAGAATAACTTGAACTCAAAAACTAACCTCCTTCCCCCAAAATGTACTGAATCTACTTATAGAATATTGTTGACTTATTCTTCACCCACACTAATGAGTTGTCCCCAAATTTTTGCCACCCCTTCCCTCCCAGTATTAGTCCTTGAGATAACAACTGGCTCTGCACGGGCGGACCCCTGCGCAGAGCCAGCATGTCCCCAGCCCAACGGATGGCTTCGGCACCGGCAGCACTTAGACACGATCTTTCCTTTGTCATATTTTCCGCCTTAATGGATTTTCTACTCTAGTATTTCACATCTTGTGAAGTTGGAAATCACAATGCACTTAAACACAAAACGCCTATCGACAGTCAAACTGCAGATTTCCTAGTACACTTCCAGAGATTTTAATTTAGAAATGCTTTTATGTAACCACTCTGATTTCTCCTTTTAAATATGTTGTTTCCCCCACCCCAGCTGGTTCCACAATCAGCACTGCCCTCTTGTGGAAATGGCTCCCGTCATTTCCCAGACCATCATGGTGGTGGTGATTAGGATTAGCCTTAATGACTGCAAAGGAAAACCATTGCAATGTGGATGACGTTAATTTAAGTGCGAGAGGAACTGTCAGCTCGATCATTTGGAGCGCTCTGCCCTTTGACCATGCCAAGTTGTTCTCTCCAGCAGAAATTCCCACCCCAGGATATTTTTTCCACCCAGCTTCCTACCACCCTTGCATTGTATGAGTTTTTTACCCATCATGCATCCTGTACACTACAGGTCCAGCAACATGGGCGATGGCAACCTCCAAACCAGACATCATGATCATCCTGTTGAGCAAGCTGATGGAGGAGGGAGACATGTTTTATAAGGTGAGAAGAGTGTTTTTGGAAAAATTGAACAGATGCAGCTTGCAGCACAACTTTGTATGAGGTTTTGAGTGAGCAATGCTGCTGCCTTAAACCATGGCAAGTAAAAGCTACTGCTGACAGCGTTCCTTGTGTTGCAAACTGTTTGGTTTTGGTTAGTGGAGTTGGGGAGGGGGGATTGATTGCCCAAATCTGTAATGAAGCTGAAGCAAAGCCAAGTCTCTCTGCATTCTGGATTTGAGCCAGCACTTCATTTCCTCTTTGAAAACACCAGAACCCAAGTGTTTTACAGAGGTTCAGAGTGCTGATGTCATTGCATCAGATCTGGCAACATTGTCATTACCTAGCAGGCTCACTGCTGCGGAACAAGGCAACAAGGTAGCATATCCCAGAAAAACTCCTGGAAGAAACTTTTTGCAGTGAAAACAGATTGTCAGGACACAGATGGCTTTGTCATGTCCTTTAGCCCATGGGAGACATTCCACCGTTACAGTTAGAGAGTCTTTTTTGCTCTGTGTTTATTTTAAGCCGATCTTTAAAACCTGGAGATTTGCACACACACACAAAATGTGCAAGTACAACAATGATTCACTGTTAGGCTCTAAGGGTGAAGCAGAAAATATGCAAAGCTGGCATTGTAACTGGAGTTATCTGCCAGAGATACATGATACAGCTGAGAAACCTGAGTCTACAAAGTTTTAAAGCTTACTATTTGTAGCTGCAAAATTTATGTCCTAGATCCCATTTTGCCCTCTTTCTTTCACCCTAGCTGCCATGGCTGCCCCTCTCCAGGGTGCAGATCATCCATCCCAAAAATAGGTGCCCAAAATAGCAAAGATGAGTCGCCCTTTGAAGGTGACTGTTGCGTCCCAATAACTATAAAAGGAACCCAGTTGACAGGCTTAGATGTAGACACCTAATTTTCAGACATCTGAAGTCCAGGGAGATGAATCTCAACTGGTTTGTCCAACTTCAGAGCCACATCGGTGCCATAACATTTATCTTTGCTATTGCAGAGGCTTCTCTGAGCCCCGGGAACTCCACCCAAAGTCCCACACTTCGTATTCTTTACCATCCCTGGCCCTTATTAAGCTTTGGGTGTAAAGTGTTCTCCAGAAATGGGTTACTGATCACCCAGGTCAAAAGACAGACCATCCAGAAACCAGATGGAGTTGTATCAAGTCAACATAACACAAATTCTGCTGTGTTTCCCACTGTAGCGTGACAACTCTGTACTAAGTGGGAGAACTCAACTTGCACAAGACATCTGGGAGGCAGGGTCGATCTGCTTGAGGGTAGGGAGGCTCTACAAAGAGATCTGGACAGGCTGGATCGATGGGCTGAGGCCAATTGTATGAAGTTTAACACGGCCAAGTGCCGGGTCCTCCACTTCGGTCACGGCAACCCCATGCAGCGCTACAGGCTTGGGGAAGAGTGGCTGGAAAGCTGCCCGGCCGAGAAAGACCTGGGGGTGCTGGTTGACAGCCGGCTGAATATGAGCCAGCAGTGTGCCCAGGTGGCCAAGAAGGCCAATCACATCCTAGCCTGTATCAGGAACAGTGTGGCCAGCAGGAACAGGGAGGTGGTTGTTCCCCTGTACTCACTCCCTGGTGAGGCCGCACCTCGAGTGCTGTGTTCAGTTTTGGGCCCCTCACTACAGGAAAGACATTGAGGTGCTGGAGCGTGTCCAGAGAAGGGCAACCAAGTTGGTGAGGGGCCTTGAGCACAAGTCTTATGAGGAGCAGCTGAGGGATCTGGGGTTGTTCAGTCTAGAAAAGAGGAGGCTGAGGGGAGACCTTATCGCTCTCTACAACTACCTGAAAGGGGGTTGTAGTGAGGTGGGTGTTGGTCTCTTCTGTCAGGTGTCTGGAGATAGGACAAGAGGAAACGGCCTCAAGTTGAGGCAAGGGAGATTTAGGTTAGATATTAGGAAAAATTTTTTTACTGAGAGGGTTGTCAAACATTGGAATGGGCTGCCCAGGGAAGTGGTTGATTCACCATCCCTGGAGGTATTGAAAAAGCGAGTGGACAGGGTACTCCAGGGCATGGTTTAGGGGGCATGGTTAATGGTTGGACTCGATGATCTTGAAGGTCTTTTCCAACCGAAATGATTCTATGATTCTATGATCTGCATTTCCAGATCAGATGCTCCCTTGATCAAATATTCTGGCTTTCCTTTCTAGAAAAGGGCTAAATAGTGAAGTCAAGTTACCTTAACCACCTAAAACATTCGTGGGGCTGGTGAGTGAGTTCTCTGCAGTGAAGTAAACTCAACCCAAGGATGTGTTTTGACATGTTCTCCTTCTCTTAGAAAGGTAAAGTGAAAGAGGCTGCCCAGCGCTACCAGTACGCTCTGAAAAAATTCCCCAGGGAAGGGTTTGGAGAAGACCTGAAAACCTTCCGTGAGCTGAAGGTGTCGCTCCTTCTCAACCTCTCCCGGTGTCGAAGGAAAATGAACGTAAGTCTCCCCACTCTTCGTGGCCTTAAGCGCAAGCTGCCAGCTTTCTGCCTGTGCACAGAGACATGTCCATCCTGTATTTGTGCTTTGACCTCTGAGATCTCTCCTCTGTGTAACCTGGTTGTCCTTCACAGAGCACTGACATTTTATAATTCAAAAGAAGTAATGATTTAATATGCATTTCTGATGATTAAAAATTCATTGCTATGTTTATAGCTTTTTGAATTTTTTATTACTCCCTTTTGATGATGATGTGAATTGGGGGTGGAGGCATTTTCCAGATTTCTAGGGCAGCGGTGAGGGAGGAGCCAGGAGATGTGCTCCTTTGAATACTAATTAATTTAAAATGAAGGAGCATATGCTTAGGGGGCTAGCACTTCCCCAGGGCAGTGACTCATCCAGAAACACCCCCACATACTCCCTCTCCTCCCAGAACTGCCAGATCACTGTCACTCTCTCCGCTCCAATCTAGCAGCATCTAGCGACCAACTCCTGCACCATGTCTGTTCTTCCAGCAGACAAGTGCCACCTCCCCCTTGCTCTGCATGCAGAGGCTTTCACCTCAACAACTTAAAGTCTCCCTAGACTCGAAAAGTGAAATCTCCGCCGAGGCCGTGAGCCAGCGAAGATTACACTGGAGGGGAAAGGGTTTCTGTGACACCTTCATTTCTTTAAGCTGTGAGGGAGAAAGATGAAAAGCAATGGAAGTAAAATCTGAATGCTGGTGAACAAACAACACAGTTTGTAGAAAAAGTGTGAACCTTCTCTTTAAACAAGCCAACTCGCAGCTAAGCCTGCGCTTTAAGGACAAGATTTGGGGTTTATTGTTAACTGGGGAATCCTAGGTTTTGTGATAGAAAATTTTAGAGGGTTGTAATTGCTCCTGCAGTTTTTGCACTTATAGATGAGACCATAAAGGTACCTACCTCTTGACTACATTCCCAGTTTAGTCTATCAGGCAGTATCTCTTCAGTAACTGCTACCGAAGGTACAAACAAAAGTATGAGCTTCCCCAGGCAGAGCATCCAGATAGCAAGCTCCAGGTAGCAAGAGTTTGCTTACCAAGTTTTTGAACAAATCAGGAGTACTCTTCAGTCCTGTCTCCCAGAACTGCCCAGGGTCATAGCCCACAGTCAGCAATGCAAAGCAATGTTTGGCTGTGAAATGAAAGCCCCTCCACGGGGAAGAGGTCTCCTTCACAAGTGCTGAGCCTCAGCTGAGCTTGCTTGTTTGTGAAGCATTCAGGAGAAGGCAAGGGAGGACAGCCGGCAGGATTTGAACCATAGCTGATAGTCTGATCTCGTGGCACTGCCACTCAAAAGCACCCAGAGCAGTCTCCATCCCATGCTGTCACCCTCTACCTCCCCACTTCCAAACCAGTCTCCCAAGTGAGGTGTAGGGGAGAGGCAAGGAACAGTGGAACGGGTGGCACTGGTAGGAGACCTTTGCCAGGCAAGTACCGTTTGTAGCTACTGAGATATTGTAGTCCCTTCCTTCATGTGCAGTTTTATTCAGCCCCTTCGAAGTATGTCAGTGTGTTGCAGAGGGGAAAGCAGAGGGCGTGGGAAAGGTTTCCTATTGCTTTCAACTATGGAAAAAAATCCTTCATGAGATTACATTCCAGCCTCTGTGAGACCAGATGTTTCCTCAAGACTGTAGGTTGTTGGAGAGGGATTGCATGCACTTGTTGGGGACACAATCAATGAGAATGGAGCCAGTGGCGCGCTGGCCTCTGTGGGTGGTGACAGCATCCAGCATTACGAGAGGGCTTTGAGTCTTTAGACGTGCCATTGTAGCTCTCTGGCTGTAAATGATGTTGAATCCATGTGAAACATTCCAGTACCATGAAGTTTTCCATGGTACATGCAAAAAAAAAAAAAAAAAGTCCATATTAAGTTTGTTTTCTTCCCAAACTGTGTATATTTTTATTTCTATATCTATTCAATTACTTATCTGCACACCTATTGTAATGACAGGATTTTGGAATGGCGGAGGAATTTGCTACTAAAGCACTGGAGCTGAAACCGAAATCTTATGAAGCTTACTATGCAAGAGCAAGGGCCAAACGCAGCAGCAGGTGAGGAGAGAGAGAGAGAAAAGTGTGAGGGGCTGGTCTCTTCGAGCTTGGCCACACTGATGTAGGCATCCACCGTGCAAAACCGTACCGGTGTCCCCATGGGAAGAAATGGCAAAGGAACGTTCATTAATGAGATTACAAACCTCTCAAACTCCAGAGTAACACCCTCTTTCATTTGGTAATTTCTGGAGACAGCTGAATGCAAATGTTTTGAGAGGTTCGTCTTAGTTGAACTTTGTCTGAACATCTTACTACACTGGAAACCTTTACACCAAAGTTGGGTATTCTTTTTAAAAATACACTTTAGTTCAACCACAACTTGGGACTCGAAGCAAAATGTGACTCATGGAAGCCCTGTGGCCCATGTTATGCAAGAGGGCAGACTCATTCATCGCTATGATCTCTTCCGGCCCTAAAATCTGTGAATGTCTCTGTCCTACAGCACTTTTTGCAAGGCAGAAACTGCTGACTAGCTGTGCAGTGACTGTGCAGGCAAGCGCCAGCCGGTGAGCTTTCAGGCATAGCTTGTGCTCAGAGCACTGCAACCAGCTTCTAGCGAGCTGCAGCACTGGGATCTCTCTGCATCTCAGATGGAGCCTGGAGGATTCACTTGTTAACCTCCCTGAAGGCTAAAAGACGTGAGATTAGATTAGTTTCAAAACCGATCAATGCCATTCCTAAATGAGCAGGAGGGGCTTGCTTTTGAGTCCTGTGCTGAAGGGCTGGGTGCACTGTCATTGCACGCATCCCGGTTTTAAACGGCAGCCAAAATGCCTTGCATGGCAGTGCAGAGAACCACCAGTAGCCGGAGGTATGTCAAGTCCACCTGTGCAAACTTCGTAGCTCAGCAGACACCACCACCATTTGACCTTCCATGCTCAAGGCGATGTGTGGAACCAGGCTCCTGGCCCAGCTTATGCTGCGCTGCCTGGTCCACCGGGTCTTGACGTGGGAGGTGAAGCCATGACCTTCTGTTCTGCAGAGAAGTCCTGCTAGCTGAGCCACACTGACCTAATGCCTTTCCTTTAATGGTTTTCCTCTCCATTGTTTCCAAAACACTTGTAAGAAAGCATAAGAACCGGGTTCCTTTCCAGATGATATCAGCCTCCCCACATATAAGCGTCCTTTTCTCCCCAGGTCTCTCCAGCAGAAACTTTGGCTTTTCTTCTCTATTTCCCAGTTTGTGCCCAGCAGCACCCCTGAGGTCAGCACAGTCTGGGGAACAGGAGGCTTTTCCTTCCTCCACCTGGTTTTCAATGGCTTGTGCAAAAGCTTAGGCCAGTGTTGGGAGGTGCTGGGGAGTTTTTCGGTGTGATCGTCCCCCCAGATGACAATCGTTTTCGAACAGATGGTTTTGCTCAAAAGCGAACAGTGTCCCTGTAAATGACAACCCCTTTCCCCGAACCCCCACCTCCCTTTTACTCCTCACAGGCTGGCCTTTCCCTTGCAAAGGCTTCCCCGGGGGCTCGCAGGCTCCCTAACGTTGCTCGATTCCTTCATTCTGAAGAAGTTAGCCAAATCCATTGCAAAATTGGAGAGACAAACCTCGCCTAAAGCGCTGACCCATGGGAGCCCCTGAGCTCTGGAGCCAGCCCTGACACTGTGTGGTCTTGGCATCAGGCAGAAGTTAAATTTTCACTGGCGTAAGCGGTTGCAACTCCGTCAAAGCTGCGCTTGTTTACAGTAGTGGTGAGCTTGGCTCTTAGTTGTTGATGCTTTGGTTTCCCATTTGTTAACGCAGGGGCAGAGCTCCTGGTGGTGCTGTGAGGAGTAATTAATTAGCCTGTAACGCACACTGCAGAGGACAGGTGGTTTTGCTAGTTGGAGTTGTGCCATCTCAGGACTGTGTTCCCCTCTTCTCCAGAATGACTGGCAGTGTTTTCCTTCAGTTTGCATAAAATAAATCCGAGGGAGGCACATAAGGCAGAGTTTGAGAGACGCACCGAGTGGTAGCCATCACAGACATCTCCCTCAGTAACACGGACAAGCCACTTAACCCTCAGGAGCCTCCAAGAACGGCTCCATTCCAGTCCAGAGTAATTTCAGTTCTCATTTCTGTCCCTTTGTCAAGCAGGCAGTTTTCAGCAGCCCTGGAAGACCTGAACGAGGCCATCAAGCTGTGTCCCAACAACCGTGAGATCCAGCGGCTGCTGATGCGGGTGGAAGAGGAGTGCAGGCAGGTGCAGCAACAGCAGCAGCAGCCGCCGCCGCTCCCGGTGGAGCCTGAACCTGAAGTCCAGCATGAAGAGCTGTATTCCGTGCAAGACATCTTTGAGGAGGAGTACCTTGAGCAGGATGTAGAAAACGTTTCCATTGGCTTGCAGACAGAGTCCAGGCCAAACCAAGGGCTGCCCATCATCCAGAGCCCACCCCCGTCCCCAGCTCACAGGGACTCAGCCTATATTTCTGGCTCACCTCTTGGCTCTCATCAGGTCTTTGATTTCAGGTCCAGTAGCTCCGTGGGTTCGCCAACCAGGCAAGGGTACCAGTCCACGTCTCCTGCTCTGTCTCCGACGCACCAAAACTCGCATTATAGACCCAGTCCTCCGCACACATCCCCTGCTCACCAGGGCTCCTCTTACCGCTTCAGCCCACCTCCTGTCGGAAGTCAAGGGAAGGAATATCAAAGCCCACCACCTTCTCCTCTTCGCAGAGGTCCTCAGTATCGCGCCAGCCCCCCAGCAGAAACCATGAGCGTTTATAGGTCACAGTCTGGTTCCCCGGTTCGTTATCCGCAAGAACCTAGCGGAGTCAGCCAGCTCCCCGGTAGACCAAAGTCTCCGTTGTCCAAGATGACGCAGAGGTCTTTCCAGATGCCCCAGCTCCCCGTGGCCGTGCCGCAGCAGGGGCTGAGGCTGCAGCCAGCCAAGGCGCAGATCGTGAGGAGCAACCAGCCCAGCTCAGCCGTCCATTCGAGTACCGTAATCCCAACTGGTGCTTACAGTCAGGTTGCCCACTCGATGGCCAGCAAGTACCAGTCAGCGTCAGGGGAAATGGGGGTTAGCCAGAGCAGGTTGGTCTACCAGGGCTCCATCGGGGGCATCGTCGGTGACAGCAGACCAGTGCAGCATGTTCAGGCGAGCCTCAGCGCGGGAGCGATCTGTCAGCACGGCGGGTTGGCTAAAGAAGACCTTCCGCAGAGACCGTCCTCAGCGTACAGGGGGGGTATGAGATACAGCCAGACACCTCAGATCGGGCGAAGCCAGTCCGCTTCCTACTATCCGGTGTGTCACTCGAAGCTCGACCTGGAACGTTCTTCCCTCCCCGCCAGCCAGCTGGGCTCTCCAGATGTGTCTCATCTCATCAGAAGGCCCATCACAGTTAATCCCAGCGAAATCAAGCCCCACCCGCCGACTCCAAGGCCCCTGCTCCACTCTCAGAGCGTTGGCCTCCGCTTCTCTCCTTCCAGCAATAGCATCTCCTCCACTTCCAACCTGACTCCCAATTTCCGCCCTTCTGCTTCGATTCAACAAATGGAGATTCCTCTCAAGCCAGCTTATGACAGATCGTGCGATGAACTTTCTCCGGTCTCTCCCACGCAGGGGGGTTACCCCAGCGAGCCAGCCCGTTCCCGGACCACACCGTTCATGGGAATCATAGATAAAACGGCTCGGACTCAGCAGTACCCCCACCTCCATCAGCAGAACCGGACCTGGGCTGTGTCGTCAGTGGACACTGTCATTAGTCCTACGTCTCCTGGCAATCTCCCCCAGCCGGAATCATTTAGCCCGCCTTCTTCAATCAGCAACATTGCCTTTTATAACAAAACCAACAATGCACAGAATGGCCATTTGCTAGAGGAAGACTATTACAGCCCCCATGGGATGCTGGCCAATGGGTCCCGGGGAGACCTCCTGGAGAGAGTCACCCAAGCCTCCTCGTATCCCGACGTCAAGGTGGCAAGGACGCTGCCAGTGGCGCAGGCCTACCAGGACAACCTGTACAGGCAGCTCTCCAGGGACTCCAGGCAAGGGCAGACATCCCCAATCAAACCAAAGAGACCATTTGTGGAGTCTAATGTGTAAAAGACGCTTGTTGGAGTAAGACCCTCATGTTTTCAGCACACACTTCCAAGCTTGATTTCCATGCATCATATTATTATTATTATTATTATTATTATTATTATTATTATTATTATTATTTTTATTTCTCTTTGGTAGCTACATGACCAAGTTTCTCCGGTACTTTGTGTGGTGGTCAGACAGCCATGCACGTGCTCCAGCCCTTTCGTTCCCCAGCTGACCGTGAAGCCAACATCAGCCGAGCCAGTATCGTTTGCCCAATTCCAGCTAAGTTCCCAACCAGGATATCTTAGTACGTGGTGCAGGGTGGTCCAGAAATAGCCCCTACGCAGCAGGAGGTAACCAGCTCTTTTTCAAGAGACAATCGCGTTTGATTTAAATGGGTTTCTTTTGTCTCGATGAGCTCTTACGCAGTTCTGATAGGAATTCCTAGCGGAAGCAGAGCAGGGATCGCAGGAGCCTTTCCCAAGGCTGCATCCGCAGGTCCCCGTGCCAGCAGGGTCGTTTGGCTCTTTGCCCCAAGGAGCAAATTACCCACAGCAAGCAAGGGCACGATGTGTTTTAATACCGAGTAGCTATGCACAGTAACCATCCTGCTTCATCTGGTTTATAGCAGTTTAATCCGAATTGGATTCCTTTGTTATTTAATCGCGTCATCGGCCAGAAGGGGTGGGGATCACACGATGCTTTGCTGCTTTGCAAGCTACCTGCCGGGTGCCCCGACACCAATTTGCTCTGGGGCATTTTACAAGCACTGAGAGATTAAAGTTGGCCCTTCGTATGCGTTTTAGTCAGCCAAGGGAATTGGCCAGAAACCTCTTGTGCGTGAACTGGGATTGCAACAACTTCTTCTTCACACAGTTAGCGGATGACTGCACCTCACACGCAACACCGCATTTTCACCGGGACGGTTAAAT
Organism: Harpia harpyja; assembly: GCF_026419915.1. Taxonomy (NCBI): domain Eukaryota; kingdom Metazoa; phylum Chordata; class Aves; order Accipitriformes; family Accipitridae; genus Harpia; species Harpia harpyja. Next base: position 82,717,896 of record NC_068943.1, read on the forward strand.
GTTGGGGGTTTCATTTGGTGGACTTTTTTTACTTGCAAGGGAAAACAGAAATCTGACTTAGAAAACGGTATTCAAGGAAGAAAATTGCAATTTAAAAATTTTTTTAGAATTCTTTTATGATGAGGATGCATAACGTGGCACGATGGTTCCTGAGACAGGAGGGGTCCTTCAGCAAACCCAGCCCTGCAGCATCCCTTCCCTTCGGCTCGCTCCCACCCGGGGAGCCGGTGCTGTAGCGAGGGCTGCACTCCTCTAAGATCCATTTCCAAAATCTTGGAAAGCGATTGCCATGTTCCATACCTGTAAATGGTAGAGACCATGTTTTGCTTTTTAAGGAGCTGTAGTTAAAACAGAGATATTTATAATTTATTTATGCGATCTATTTCAGGACATATTTTGGTTTGGGTTGTTTTTTCTATTTGTTTTTTTTAAATCAAATGCAAATCACATCAAGACAGTGTGAAAAGCAGGGGACGGTTCCAAAATCCTGTTTATAGGATTTTCAATAATTTTTCAATTATTCTCTGAAATGGGGGGGCAGGAGGTGGAGGAACTTTCTTTACAGATTCGTTTATTACTGGTGGGTTTGTAATCTGCCTTTTCAGTTACTGAGGGTGAAGGGTGGGATGAACAGCGGGGAGAGCGATAACCCTGTAGCTTGTTTTAAAGCAAAATAGTGCCTGTTGCCCAATGCCGAACCTCACTCATATCAACTCTTAAGAGCGATTTCAGTGCTGAGCAGGAGGAGCGATACCTTTCGGTGTTTCCAAAGGGCTATACGAATAGATTGCAAGACTTCTTGAACCAAATCATGGGGTCCAACCTCTGCTGGTGTAAAAGAGCCTATCCCCAGCACGACATCAGTGCAGCTACATCCATTTATACCAGCTAAGGACTTGGTCTGAAACTCTTAAGCAAACCCTGGCTTCGATGGGGCTTTCTTTTTTTATTCCTGTGTGTGGATCAGCACATCTCATTGCTGTTTCGTTGCCTAATTCGCTCAGAGCAAACTGGGACGTGCATACCTTGGGACGATGGAAGCTTGTGTCTCATAGACACGTTGAGAGTGTTCAGGGGGTGTTTCCTCCGTGGGGTTTGGCGATTTTTGTGCTCTTTTGGGCTATTTGGTATTTGCCCAAGCCAGTATTTGGATTGAGGTTGGTGTTTTCTTTCTCGAGGTGCAACCCAGTGCTGACTCTGTGCTTTATTACAGGACTCGGTAGACTGGGGGACCCTTCGGTAGGGTGGGCTCCCCGCGGCTGTGGGGACACTCAGCTTCATGCACTATTTCTCCCCTTGCAAAGGGGGTGTGATGATTTTTTTTTTCTTCCTCTCTTTTTTTTGAAGCAGCGTGTTCTGCTTTATAAGGAATAACCAATTTCTTCTCCTCCGCATACAGTGCACCTATAGCTAGGACATGCGTATCTGTGGGTCTGGAGCAGCACCAGTCGCTTTGCTCAACGCCTCCCATCCAGCTTTCTGATCGAGTGAGTGGCTTCCTACCTTTAGTTGCTTCTTTGAAAGGAAAAAGTAACCAAGTTCAGCCCCGTCCCTATTTTATACGGCCGAGCGAGATGTGCTATGGCCGTGAGCCGTTTCTCTCCGCTGAGATGCAAACGGGACGGTCCGAGAGCAGCGATGCGAGAACTGCCCGTGCTTTGCTTTTGCTATTCACTGCCGTGTGCTCCCAGTACTGTCCTTCCGAAACATCCCCTCACAGCACTTCCGTGTATAACTTTTGGGTTTATGAAGACGTTTTAAGGGAAAAAGAAAACAGCTCACACTTTTAACACAAACACCAAGCTGAAAGAAGGCTTGAATACTGCGGCGTGCAGGTTTTTTCACGATACCACGTGTTACATTTTTCACAGGATTCTTGCACTAATGGTTTTCCATCTGTTCTCTCTGTAAATGGGTGCACTTTACTGTTTGAATTTGTTACTATGATAAATACTGGATATTTAAGCGTGAGTAGTGTCTTCATTAGAAAATAGCAAAACAGCTCTTGTCTCTTAGTGTATTTTTCAAAAAAAAAAGAAAAAAGAAAAGAAACGAAGCAATGAATCATAACATTTATAGCACAAGAACTGACTCTTGTATATAAGCATCAACAGATTGAGTAATTTTTAAATACAAAATTATTTGCGGTGGTTTTAAAGCACTTCCCCAGCAATTCTCTTAGGGACAGTTGAGGCAGGATGGCTGCTGTCGTCCCCGGGTGGGTGAGGAGCACACCGCTCCCTGGAAAAGCCGTTCTTTACACAGTGCCCTGTGTCCTCAAAGTCACGATTTGGATTTGGCATGGACGAAAAGCAGAGGTTGTTTTGTATTGTGCTGTCGTGCGTGGTCCTGTTGTGAAGCGTACTGTTGTACACGTGGCTCGGTGGAGCACGAGGCTCAGATCTCGCCTGACGTCCCTTCACCCTGTCATCTTAGATCTAGATCTGACAAGCCCAGGCCGCGTTGTGGAAGCGTGCACAGAGTTTCAGGGTCGGTGCTGTCTTGTCCGTCCGTGCTACATATTTAATTACTCTTTGAGTAATTAAGATGTGGGACAATGTTGCCAGCCAGCGCCTCCATCCCTTCCCCAGCTGCAGTGGCACTGCTGGTGAGCCCCCGTCCTGCGAGCGAGTAGGATTCTTAGGTGCACCGAGTAAAGCAGGTTCTTGATGACGTTGAAACCTCCGGGTTTGGTTCTTGGGGCGCGTTGGGTAGGCGATGCCAAAGCCGACCCCTGTATTTAGCTGACCTTCCCACCAGCTGTCTCTCGTTTTCTGCCCGCAGACGCTCCGAGAGCTGCGTGTGCTGCCGCAAAGCTGAAATCTTCTCTCCCAGCTTGGGGTGTGGGTGTCTGCCACATCCATGGGTGGGGATTCACCAGCTCTTGCTTTATCTCCCAGGCTGGGAGGATGCTCTGGTCCCAGGGGAGGGGACACCCGCCTGGTGGGGGGCTTTGTAGCGGTCCCCTACCAGCCAGGCTGGGAATGGCATTGGAGGGCTTTGAAAATAGTCGTTAGTGCTTAGGAAAGGGAGTGTTTTCCAAAGACAGATCCCTTGGGATCTGTCTCCAAAGGCAAAGGCGCCGCGCAGCCTGAGCCTCCTTCTCCGCGCCGCTGCTTGGGAGAGTGCAGGCTGGCCAGCTCCCGACAAACCGAGGAGTGCGTATGTCTGTCTGTCCGTCTGCTGCCTGGCACCGGTGCCCGCAGGTGGGTCCGTCCGAGCACTGAACTTTTTGGTTTTTTTCTTTAACCTGGCTGTAAAGAAAACCGCTTGGCTAGTGTGAACATTTGTGTGTGCGTATGACAAACACCTAAGCCATACTTGGATTAGGTCCGGAACCAAGGTGGCTGCTAAATTTGGAGCGATTCAGTTCCCTTGTACAAAGGTTGCTGTATATTCAGGGTTACCCAGAAGAAGTCTAGCTAAAACCGAAGTGCCAGCTCCGCCTTATCTAGAGAAAAGCAAGCCGGTGTGCCTGCTCGTCCTCCGCCTTCCTTGCAAAGGGGGGTCCGTGGTGAGCTGTCGTGAGCTCTTTGGTGGTTGTACTTTGCTTTAGTCTTGGGAATTCAAGATAACTCTTCTACCGGGATTAACGGTGTTTGACCAAGGGCTTAGGGGAAGAGCTGTTGTACCCGCTGGGACCTCTGTGGATAAATGCCTTCACCCCGTGCTGGTTGCTCTACGCAAAGTCTGGCGGGGTGCGTGTTGGACACAAAGCACAATGGTTGAAAGTTAATCTGCGTTTTTTTCAGATCTGTGTGAATAGTTGCTGGATTTTCATTCAATCAAACTCTTTTTTCTAATATAAACCACTAAGGGCTCAATTCTTTAGCAAGATGCGTTCATGTCCAACTCCTGACTATACAGCTGGATCTCACCGCAACTGTTACAGACCTACCCGAGAGAAAACACAGCTAGTGCGACCGTCACCGGGAAAGCCAACGGACACCAAACCCATCCGCCGTATCCTTTCCTCCTGCTCATTTTCTAGCTGTCACGGTACTGGGGAGTCAGCAGCCAGGTCCCGTCCAACAGGATCGCATCCGATAGTCGCGAAACAGAGGGCTGCTTTGCCAAAAGACTTTGTCCCTTCCAGGTGACGCTGTCCGAGGACGGCGGTGGGGCGGCGGGTTGTCTCCTCCGGCGGGTCGGGGTCGTGCTGGGTGGGTGGGAAAGCCTCACGCCCAGGGCATTGGGTCACTTCACCGCGGGTCTGCCTCGCTGTGCACTGATAAGCCAGATGCTGAGAGCAGCACTGTGTGCTACGTAAAGTCCATTTTGTTGCTACACCGATAACCCAGAGACTCGTGTGGACTCTGCCAGTACTGCCGGTGTCATCCCTGTCCAGCCTTTTCTTTCCCATAGTGTTGCATTCAGCGTTTCGTCTCCCTTCTGTCTTCACATCCGAGAGGATCTGAGTTTGGTACAAACACGTACAGTACACACACCTTGTGCTTGGTACAATTCCCTGGTTGCCATCCTCCGAGACACTTGCTGGGAAGATCTTTAAGACACTTAAATTTTCCTTTAGCTTTTCTATAATTCTGATGTAAAGGACTTTCTCTCTGTACAGTATATTATTCAATGCATGTTCTGTTCTCTCTACTGATATATTGAACACCACACAGTTGTGATATTGTGCAGTGGGAAGAGCAACCCCTGCCGACAGCGGAGGCCTTCGCCTCTCATGTATAAGGAAAGAAGAAAACATATTTTTTCCTTTGCTGTATTTGCTTGAGCAGAGTTTTCTTGTCTGTACATGTGAGCTGTGAGATAGATGTGAAAAGTTCAAAAGAATGCATTCCCCCCCCAATGTATACAGATTGTAATCTGTACAATGAAAACTGTATGTATGAAAAAATGTACTTATTTATAAATGGTTAACACTTGGAAATGGCGTCTGGCCTGGCGTTTTTCCCACGCTGCGGTGAGTGAAGGAGCATGTTGTGGCTTCTCGGCATGGAAATAACCTGGGGATGTCAGGACGGCACAAGGGTCAGGTCTGGTTGTGACTGTGTGGGGATGGGGACGGGGACCCGGCACCACCGGGAGCAGGAGGGGACGGAGGCAGCGCTGCTGCTGCCGTGAGGTAAGGGGCATTAATAAAATAGGGGAGGGAACCATATCAGAGTTTTCTGGATTAAATTGTGGAAAGCACAGCTCGGTGCTGTGGTCACTGGAGCCCTGCAGCTCCCGAGAACCCATGTGCCTGCTCGCTTCATCCCTGCCCAAACCCAGGGCTCAGTTTTGCAGCCGAACGCCCCTCGCAGCTGTGAGCATCGCTGGCTCCAGCCGCTGGACCGGACTGGTTGGGCAGCGCTGGAAGGATGCAGCACATCGGGGTTGTGGTGAGCAAAAACCCCGTGGCTTGGGCTTGTGCCTTTGCCGGGGGCTGCATTTGCTTTGCGGCGCCGGGAGCTTCACCTGCACGGCTGCCTGTGCCGTAACCGAGAAGGAAGAGGGGATGCTTTCAGCGGAGGAGACGAGCCCGTGTGTCAGGGATGCACCTCCTCAATGGCAGTGGGTCTCCCCCACTTCCATAGGCACGTCCAGCGTGTGGCCAGACCCTGGAGATGTCCCCATGGGGTCTCTCACACAGCCACCGCTGAGCTGTGCAGCACCGGGTGCACGGCACGGGGCCCGGACAGGACAATCCCACCCCAAACACCCACCTTGGCCTCCCCAGCCCCTCGGGCAGCTCCTCTCCCGCTGCCCGTGGCACATGGGAGCTCAGGGGTACCCCGAAACAATGAGCTGGGGGAGCAGAGATGGGAGGAGGATGGGGTTAGCTGCAAACATTTATTGATGTCAGGAACATCCGCTGAGCAGACGACACATGGCACGAGAGGTGAAAACAATTCGGACGTGAAGACGCTGAACCTGCACAGACGCCGGGTCGCTCCGAGCCCCTGGGGAGCCCTTTTGGGGGGAGCAGCCCCCACGCGCAGCCGCACTTGGAGGGCGATGGGCTGCCAGCGAGTGGGAAATCTGGGTGATGGCAAACATCCCCTCTGCCCATCGGCACTGAGAACGGGCTTTGGGCTTCTGCCGCTCGCAGCGGGGAAACGTGGGCTCCCACCCCCCCGGTCCCCAGAGCAGGGCAGAGCACAGGGACTCCCGTCCTTCATGCCCCAGTGCCACTGCCAGCCCCTGCCCCTGCCTGTGGCACTGCCGTCCCCGCGGGGCTGAGGGCAGGCTCGGGGGGGTTACCGGGGGCTGCACAGGGCAGAGCTGGGGAAGATTAAGGCCAAGCAAGGCTGAACCCAACGGGCAGCGTTACACCAACAAGCGTGTCCTTCCCCTGCTGTCCTCGTCACCCTGAGCCGGGCAGAGCCCCAAGACGCTGGGGACGGGGTACACGGGAATGTCCCACGGACTACCACGAGGAGCTCGTGCCGGGGACTGGGGAGCTGGGGACGTCACTGGCTGCCGCCACCGGGGCTCTCGCCCTCCGTCAGGGTCTTGAAGTCCATGGAGAGGGCCAGCTCCTCGGCCAGTGGCGGGCGTTTCCAGTCGTCCCGCGTCAACACGTAGCCCACCACCAGCCCGAAGGCCACCAGCAGCACTCCCAGGGTGTTGGCCAGGACACCCTCGGGCACAAAGTGGCTGTAGGAGTCCCTGCGGGGGCAGAGGGAGATGGTCAAGCCTTGGGGTGTGGGTGGCCTGTCCCTACCCTGGCTGGGACCCCCTCCTCATCCTCATCTCCTGGGCACACACCCTGGGAAAGGTCCCATTCCCCCAAATTAAAGGAAGAGGGGAGTACCCGGGCGCTGCTTGCTTTGGGGAGGGACGCTCTTGGTGACAGCGGAGAAAATTGGGGCCACGGTCCTGTAGCAGGGCTATAGGCAGCCCAGCACCTCCCCTACCAGATGTGCTCCCCCAGCCAGAGGGACGTGGCTCCTGGGGTGCCCCATAACCATGTCCCTATGGTGCGGGGGTTTGGGGGGGACCTCGATGTGCTGCTGGGACCATCGCCGTGTCCTCCAGCTGCTAGGACAGAGGCCTCGGGGACGTGAGCGTCCCAGGAGGTTTCTGAAAACGCCTGGCTGCAGAGAGGCGAGGGTCGGTATTTTACCCCCATCCTCAAAGCAAGCTGTCGCAGGATCCAGCCCTTGTTAAACATCATCTGGGAAGTGACTCAGCAGGAGCAGAACTAAAGGCTTTGGGGGACGCGGGGGGGGGGGGGGAGATTTAATAACCGCAGAGCCACAGCCTGAGCAGGGGCCAGACTCTGCCCCACGGGGCTGAAGCAGCCCTTTGCTGGGGGTCAGGGAGGTCTGGGGGGCTACCACCACCCCCCAGCTCAGTCACCCACCTGATGTTGAAAAGAAGCATCTCAGTAATGCCCAGCAAGCAGACGGCGATGGAGAGGGCAAAGAGGGCGATGCCGAAGAAGACGTGCTGGGGTTTGTACCGGCTCCGCAGCGAGAAGGAGGCACCGGGGAGTAGGAAGAAACCACAGCCCAGGAGCCACTGTGGGGGTGTGGGGATGTCACAGGGGGGCTGCGGGGTCCCTTCCCCCCCCCCCAGGGGCTCCCCAGCCCTCACCTGCAGAAGGTAGAGCACGAAGGCAGCCATCCCGCACCAGCTGTGCAGGCTGTACATGTCGGGGATGCCCTTGGTCCGGTGGGACTCGAAGACGGCGACGATGCCTGCGGAGAGGAGCCTGTTACCGCCGGGGCCGGATCCAGCCCCATCCGTCCATCCCAGCCGCCCCGGCGCTCACCGACGAGGGCGATGACCAGCGCCAGGCCGTGGAGCAGCGCGTGCAGCGCCTTGGTGGAGCGCTTGGCTTCGTGCCTGAAGACCCGGTAGACCAGGAGAGCTGCCGGAGAGAGGGCAGATGAGCATCCTTGGGGGTGTCCCACCTCCCCGGCACCCCGCATCTCCCCAGGGTGCTGCACGCAGGTGGGGTGGGGGGGGGTCCTGGAGCATCTTCCCGGTCTCATTCATCACCATTTTGTCCCTGTCGCTCCCTGCCCAGCTGCAGCTCCAGGGGCTTTGAAGGCTGCAGCTGGGACAAGGCGTTCGTCCTGCAATCCTGCTCACCGTCACCTTGGAGGAAAACCATGCCCAGCACCATGCAGAGGGGGTGGACGTTGAACTGGAGGAGGCTGTGCCAGGCCACGCCGCCCCGGTAGCGACCCAGCCAGGCGCCCGTGATGGCCAGCAGCGTCAGGCCCAGCAGTTGCGACACGACCACGTACGCCGAGAGCCCGGCGGGGCTGGCGGGCGGCGGAGCGCCGTCCATGCTGGCCTGCGGGGACAGAGAGCAGAGGGCAGCGAAGCCACGGGTGGCCCCGCGTGGGAGCGGGGGTCCCGGCCGGCCCCGGTGCGGGGGTCCTGCTGCGGGCAACGTCGGGCACCGCCGCTCCGCCCTCACCTGCCACGCAGCCGGACGGAGCCGGACGCTTCCTGGTGCTGCCGGGGCCGCTGCGTCACCCGCACCCGGAGGTGGCTCCCAGCCACCGTGGCACGCCTGGCCCTGCCGTCCTGCTCCTGCCCCAACCCTCCAACCGCGCCATCCTTCCATCCCTGTCGCTCCATCCCCATCCCTCCCGCTCCATCCCCATCCCATGTCCCACCCTCGCCCGCTCCCCAGCTCACCCACCCCCACAACAACCCCCCAAACCCTGCTAGAGGAAGGTAGCAGAGGGATGAGCGAGGCTGCCTGGGACCCCCCCCATGACAAAAGCGATGGCCCTTGGGCACATGGGGCTGAGCAAACCCCCGTGCCGGGGGCAAGGACGGGGGGGAATGGACACGCGGTGGTACCCAACCACGCTGCAGCCATCCCGGAGAGCTGTCCCACGGCCCCCCGCCACCCACCTGCACCCACGTCACGCTTCGTGCTGGGTTATCCCCCGATGCTCGCCGCTGGCCTGGGAATCGGAGCCACCTCCACCGGCACAGCCACCTCTCCTGCTTCTCCGTCAGCCGGGACCACCAAGTCCCAGCCCCAGGGGCCAACGTCCCACCTCTGCCCTGGCCCTGCTGCAGCTGCCTCTGGGAAGAAGCGCCCAGCCGGCTGCGGCAGACAGACCCAAGGTACTGCTAGGACTGGGGGGGACATGGGGGGGGGAGTGCATTAAGACCACGCACACACTTTATTCCCAGCCACCTTTATTGGATCAGCCGGATAAGTGGGTTAAGGGAATTGGTTTATCCCATTAGGTTGCACTGCATAGGCCGCCTGCCCGCATCCAGCCTCACCGCCCGGGGCCATGGGATGCTCTGCGGGACCGGCACGGGGACCAGGCTGGTGTGGGGGAGTGGTGGGGGGGCAGCGAGAGGCACCATCTCCTCCCTGCACCACAACAGCCTCCCCCAAACCCTCGCCACTGCCGTGGGGCTGCTTGCTCCAATGGGGGTCCCAAATGGGTGCCCCTGCGGTCCCATCCTGCCCCGTGCATCCTCCTGCCAGATGCAAACATCTGGCCCCGGTGGCACTTACACAGGGGGCCAACCTGGTCCCCAACCGTGCTGAGGACAGAGGGACAGGGAGCGACCCCCCCCAACCATGGGAACACAGCTCTGCGAGTTGCCTGTTAGCCCTAAAACTGTCCCCAAAACTGTCCTGTCCGCTGGTCCCAGCCTGGGAGAATGGGAGGTGGCCAGGCCCCTTTGCAAAGCCATCCCGTGGTGGGGACCTGCCAGCCCCCCCCCAACCGCATCTCTGCCCCCCTACACCCCCCAAGCACAGCCCCAGATCCCAAGTCCCCCCCTCCCAGGGCAAAACCAGCGCTCCCCACTTTTGGAGGGGGGGTTCTCCAGTTAAACCCTCCCCATGTGGCCTGGGGGGGGGGGGGGCAATGGTGTGTGCACCTTGCATACCCTGGCAGCCCCTCCCCACAGCTTCTGGCTGAGACACACCCCCCCCCCCCCAAAATCCATGGGGAGGCTTGGGGGGGGGGGGTCTTTTCTCTTGATGGGGGCTATAGGCTCTTGCAGGGGAGGGGCTCACTCCAGCTCAGAGCTGGGGGAGGCTGAGTGATGTATTTGGGGGGGGGGGGACAGGTTGGAGGTGGCCACCCAGGCAGCCCACCCTGTGCCCCCCCCCCAACCCTACCTGTGGGTGCCGGGTGATGCCGCCTGCGCCAGGCCCAGCGGTGACAGTGTCTGAGCGAGGGACAGGGCCACCGCGTTGGCAAGGCAACAGAGTGATGGCAAAGCGAGGAGGGGGGGGGGCTGCACCCCCCAACCCCAGCATCGCTGCAGAGGGAGGGTGCCATTGCAGGCTGGGAAAAGGGGGCTGCAAAATTGAGGGGGGGGGGGGGAATCACCATGGGGGAGGGGGGGGGGGTCTGTGTATTGTGGGGATGGTCCCTGAGGGGGTGTCACTGGCAGCGTGTGTGACACCCCCACCCCCCCCCAAATTGTGTCAGGCTCTGCCCGCACCCACCTGAGCCCCCGCACCCTGTGACACCCCAGCCCCAAACCAGGCCACGACCTCGCTGGCTCAGCCCCCGGGGGGCCTTGTCCCCTGTACAGGGCACAGCGGCTTTGTCACCATCTCACGGGTATGGGGACGGCGCTAACGAGGGTCTCGCGTGGCTCTGGCTTAATGGGGTCCCGCTAACCCCCTGCACCCATCAGCGGCACTGGGGTGATCTGCTGGGAGCCAGCACCCCTGTGGGGCCCTTGGCCGGGCTTCTGGCTTGGGGGATGGCAGCTGGGTGACATGTCCCCCGGGACCCCCCCCCCCACCTCCACTTGTCCGTGTCCCCCACCACCACCCCCGCGAACCCCTCCAGCACCATCGGCCGCATCCTGCGCTCCCCCATGGGATGGCCCTGAGGGAGAAAAACCCGGAGAAGGGAGATGATGGGGGGAGATGATGGGGGGAGCTGATGATGGGGGGGGTCCCCTCTCCGTGCTCCTCCTGGCCGGGCTGTGGGCAGGGTCCCCCGGGGGATGCAGCGCTGCGCACCGGGGCGAGCAGCACCCCCGGACCGCCCCCCCCTCCACGCCTGGGTGTCTGTCTGGGTCTGTCTGGGTGTCTGTCTGGGTGTTCGTGTCACACGATGCCACTAGGTGTCACCAGGAGCCCGCGGTGCGCAGCGCCCTGGGGAGGGACCGACCGCCCGGGAGGACCTGGAGCATCCTCGGCCCGGGATCACCCGTGGGATGCAGAGTGACCAGGTACGGACCGGGTGGGGATCGGCAGCATCCTTAAGCCTGGCTTCCCCAAAGGGATCCGGAGCAATCCCCCGAGCCAGATCACCCATGGGAGCCAGCGCACCCTCACACCTGGAGCGGCTGGGGGGGGGGGGTCTGGAGCACCCTCAGCCTTGGACCACCCATGGGAGCCTGTGCACCCTGGGACCTGGAGTGGCTGATGGAATCCGGCTCTTCCCTGGTGCAGAAGATGAGGTGTAACCACCTCCACCAGGGCACAGGGTTGTCCCCCCCCAGCCCTTCCCCTTGGGCCCGCAGGGCTGCTCTCACTTGCCCCTCCTCAGCAAACACACCCCAAAGACCCTACTGAGGTTCCCCCCAACATCCCCATCACCTCTTCTCTCCCCCGTCGGGGACATGTGCCGTGGGGCACAAACCCCAAAAGCTGGACAACCCCCACGGCATGATTCAGCAGAGCTGAAATCCCCGTGCAGTCCCGGGACCTGATGGAGACCTGTCACACCAAAAGCAAAGTCCGGGCCCCGCTGCAGCCCAGGGCAGAGTCCCAGGGCCACCACCCCGAGCCTTCGTCCACGGGGAACAACCCTGCCGCAGCGGGAGGCCGCGTACGGCGCTGCCATAGGAGCCGCTGCCGCCTCCCAGCCTGCGGTCGGGCTTTATCGCTGTGGCGGTTGTTGGGAAATGGTTTACCAGAGTTAATCAGCTAAGTCATAAAAGTCACCATAAACTGCAAACCTTGAGCCACGGGGGCTGTGGCCCTGCTGGAAAGGGCCGGCCAGGTGTCTGGGCAGAGTGGAGGGAGGATTTCCCCCACCGTGGTCCAGCTGAGACCCTTGGAAGAGCCTCCAAGGGGATGAGATTTGGGGGTTCATCTTTTACGATACTTGGCAAGACAAAAAGCTTCACCCTGTGCTGAGAACGGCACTGCTGTAATACAATACAAAACAGCTTTATAGATGTTTGTAGCCACATCCAGCTGAACTATCTCGACTTTCAGCAGCCAAAAAGACATAGCAGCTCTCAGCCCTACATGATTAAACGAACATGGTTGTTTGTCCCATCCACACAGCAGGGACAAACCCAAGGGTGGCACACAGCAGCGTTTGCCGAGGGGTCCCTGTCCCCCACGGCCACGTGCAAGGGGACTCAGTGGCAGCCGATCTGGGGACGAACGAGCCCCTTCAACGCTAGCCAGCACCCTCCTCTTACTGGGGAACAGTGGGCCATTTGTAACTAGCTCTTTAATTAAAGACATTGCTGGGGGCATAATGGCTTTATTAAATCTCCCTGAGCTGGCAATAATGAAATCCTCCCTGCACTGCTGGCACGGTGATGTGCCGGTCAGGTAGCAGAGCCAGTGCTGGCATGGACCCGCAGGGTTTGGGGATGCTCGGGGATGTTTGGGGATGTTTGGGGATGCTCGGGGCTGCCACGGCTTCCTGCAGATCAGTGAGTTGAAGCGGCTCAGTGGATGCTGCTCCGGCTCCCCAGCTATTGGCCAAACCCGGCACCCGCTCCAGGTTTTCCCTGGGCTGCCAAGCATCCGCGGAGCGATAGGAACATCACCAAGTGATAATTCACGGTAAAACCAGCAGTTTCTGCCCTTTCCTGGCTGCTCACCCCCACACTGGTGTGGGCGGCTTCCCCTCCCTCTGCCAGAGATTATCAAATTACCATTTTGCTGATCTAACCTCTTTTGGGTTGGGGTTTTTTTTTTCCTTCCTAAATCAAGTTTTTATTGCTAAGAAATGCTAATTTGCAAGATGCCTCCCCGGAGGATTGCGATTCAAGAGCCCAGCTGCCTCGGAGGAACTGAGCTGCTGCCTGAAACAACCCCAGCTGCTGCGGTTCCCTGTGAAAACCCAAACCTGGGGCAAAATTAACAGTTTTTCACTAAGTATAAGAGGAAAAAAAAAAAAGGTCATGTTGGAAGGCTCTGTGGCTGTGCCAAGGGAGTGGCTGTGGGGTAGCTCAGGATTAAGTACAAATTGTCCTGCTGGGTCACATCGGGGGGTTGGTCCCCTGTTCCTTGGGATCCTGGGAAGGCTGAAAAATGGGTGATTCCCAGCTGGGACAAAGCTCCCCTGGAAACCCGGATCTCCTCCTGGCAGCAATTAAGCTGCCCTGTCCTCCTCCTCTCTGGGAACACAACTTTGCTGAGCCGGGCAGGCGATACGATCAGTGCAGCCAGTGCAAACACTTAATCTCTTTCAGAAGAGGCTGAAGGCGTGTTTATGGCGATTTTTTAATAGCAGCTTGGATAAACAGCCGCGATAACCCACACCGGGCTCACAGCGGATGATTAATGCTCCCAGAGCAGTCACGCTAGCTCGCCTCAGGCTGGGATTGTTTTCGGTTATTAAAGAAGGGGGAAAAAAAAAAAAAGGGAAATAATGGACTTTGCCATGTTTTATTGGGCTGATGGGTGTGGAGGGAACACGTTGGCCTCTTCGCTCACCCCGTATCGGTGCCCAGCTCTGGCTGGCTGGTGAGGAAGGGGGGGACGGAGGGATGAAGGATGAAGGGTGAGAGATGAAGGAGGAGGGTTGAAGGAGGAGGGATGCTTTCTGGCCAGGCTTTTACTTCTTGCCCTGTGATGCTCCTGGCCACGTGCCTGGCACTGGGCACATCTCCTGCACTGTGGCCGGGGGCTCCCCAGGGGCTGACTATTGGGCTCTTGCATTTATTTACGACCCTCCCAAAACGTGCACATCATTTAGGGGCCCGGAGCCGACGGCTGCCTTCAGCACGCTGCATTTTCAGGGCCTTTCAATGTCATAGTGAACCCTCGGGCTGCTGGTGCTGGTCCCAGCCCGGGGGATGGAGCCTGAAGAGATCCTACACTGGAAACCACAACTCCATCCCCTTTCCATCCAGCTCCAGCCCCACCGAGCCACCCAGCGCTGAAGCTGGGGGGGAAACACACAGTCCCATGCAGCCAGCCCGGCTCACGTGTGTCCCCCACGTCCGCACGAGGACCAACCTCCCCTGGGCCATAAACCCTTGTCCTAGGGCAGGCACGTGCTGGGTAGCTTTTTTTGTGGGGCAGGGTGGAAATCGTGCCGATAAGGAGCATTTCTGCTGCCTTCAGCCTCCGGCAAGAGCTGAGTGTGCACTTGTGGTAATAAAGCAGCAATCACTGCTCCAGGGCCAGGGGTGAGCTCCCTGCGGCCCATTGCACCCCGTCCCCATGCCCAGAAAACACGCCAGGCTTTAAATACATCTTTTATCCAGGGAAAAGCTGGAAACAGCCCTGTGGTGTTGCCAAAAACCCTCAGCAGAGATATTTTGCGGTCAGACAACAGGACCCGGGAGCGAGGACTCCTGGATCCCTCTCGCCATCCCAGTCCCCAAGCCCAGGTGACACCAGGGGGCTGCACTGGCCACAGCACTTACTCTAATGGTTCATAATTATTTTAGCAATCACAGGGCTGAAATAAATGGCAAAAAACCAGTTCCTTGGGGTGTTGTTTTTTTTTTTTAAGGATCAGAAAAAAGCTGTTTGTTTAGATGAAAAATTTTGGACTGGAGAGATGGTTTTTCTCTTCTCCCTCACGGCAGCATCACTGCATCTAGGAAAGCAGCTTAGCGAATTATACACTATGATAATAGATTGAATTCGTCAGTAAATAAAGCAGGAGCCTTTAAACTCTGGGTCCGAAGAGGGAGGAAAAAAATTCTCCACACAGCGATGTGTACCAACCGGTGCAGCAGCCGTTGTGCCCACAAAACCACAGTCATCAGGAAAAGTAACACACAAGACTGCACACCTGATAAAAAAAAGCTCTTTTTGAGCTTTAAATCAGGAGGGAATCCTTTCTCTCCCCTCCAGAAGCTCCTTGGTTGCTCAAACAGAGAGATGGAACAGACAGGATTTTTGAAGCACCCTTGAATGCTTTGAGAAATGGGGTGGGGAAGCCAAAAATGTTATTTATAATAAAAGAAGGGGAAAACGGGCTTGAGCATCCTCAGCCAGAGGCCATAGGGCTGGGATATAGGCCAAAAAATTACCAAATCTTCCCAGCCAGCACCAGGGCCATCCGTAAATATCCGCTCCTTCACACAACCACCCCTGCTCGCCCTCTCCCATCCCACTGCTATTGCGGCTGATACTTTAGAGCTCCCCTAAGAAATATTTGCTGTCAAACTCCTTATTTCCTTATTTTGGGGACTCTGGGGGCCGCACCGGTGGGTGCCCCAGCTGCAGACAGGGAGATTTTTGCAGGTCTGGCAAGCCAAGGAGCTTATCCAAAATGCTGAGGGCAAGTCATGCTCCTTCGCAAGTGAGGTACCGCCACGGTTGCACCCCGCAACGCGCTGCAGTGACGGTCCGGCCATTGCACACGTGTCCGCGCACACGCGCTCCGGGGAGGGGGGAGGACAACGTCTCCATGCAGCTAGTGATGGCGATGCAAGCCGATGGGAAGCATCCTCCCGGCCCAGGGCAGCCGCCGGGGACACCACATCTCGCCCAGCGTCCCCCGAGCCCCCATCCCCGAGAGCGGTTCAGCATCCGTTTCCGTGGCAACGCATTTTTCCACATCCTTCGATACCTCCCGTCCCTCTGGTCTGTGGCGCTGGCAGCCCTGGGTACCCTGCGTGTTGGGAGCAGGTGGGTGTCCATCACCCGGTCCGGCACCCCTGAGAGGGGTGGGACAGTGGTGACTGGTCCCCCTGCTCTGCAGGGTGTCCCATGGGTGTCTCTGAGCACATCCCATAGGGCACAGCATGGATTTGGGGCAGCACAGAGGCACCAACGGACATCTTCAAACTTGCAGGCATCTCACCTGCCTTCCTGGGCCAACAGCTACTTCATTTGCCAGCACCCTCCCTCACGTAGGATGTTTTTTTCTGCCTAATCCCAGCTGGAGCTTTATAGGATGGGATGCCACAGAGCCACGGGCATCCTTGGAGATGCAACCATTGAGAGAACCTTTTGCCCAACACAAAGTCCCGCAGCAGCACCAGCCCCTCTTGCACCAGCCTTGGAAGATGCTCACGTGCAAAATGATGGAGAGCTGCCCTTCCCCTGCGGGGTCACCCATCGGAAACACCAACCTTGGAAAAGGCCTCCCTCACTGGGATTGCTGGATACCAGCACCATGCTGAGATTGCAAAGCCCGTTTCGGCTGTGCTCACCCGAGGCCCCCACCAGTGTCAGAGGCTGCTCCGCAATGCCCCAAAACCGGGAAAACCCCTCCCCGGCACAGCTGGGAACAGAGGCTGGCGGGGCGCAGGAAATATCCATTCATCAGCACTTGGTCACCAGCCAAACTGGAGCCAAACCAACCATTTTTTTCCAACTTCCCAGTAAACTGGAGTTTCTAGAGACCTGTGGGCGGTGGGGAAAGAGGTCAGCAAGGGGGGTTGCAGGCGGACGCCGGCTTCGCCCCCGGCTCCGTGATGCCCAGGCTCACAGGCGGTGCCGGTGCTGTTTGCATGCCCATACAGGCTTGGGGTCAGGGGGATGAAGGATTTTGGGGTGCCCACATCTGCCGGTGCAGGTTGGGGGGGGGCAGGGTAGGGTGGGAAGCTGTGATTTTTGGAGAGAGGTCTAATAGATATCAGAGGGTTGCAGGCTCCTAAAGGCTTTTGCTTCCTTTTTTTTTTTTTTTGGAAATGGCTCTGCACACCCTGTAGGGTCCCCAGCCCTGGCAGGAGGACTCATCCCTTATCAAGGGACCATGCTGTCCCCATGGGGTCACCCCGTGGGCTCACACCGAGGGGCTGTGGCTGTGCTCAGCTGTTCTGCAGCACCCAGCGGGGCCAACAAGTCAAGGGGTTTCCCTCTGCCCCCTCCCAAAAAGCTGTCCCCTCCGTGGCAGGTGTCCGCTGTGTCCCCATGGGGTGGTGGCCCTGACGAGGGGTGATGGGCTCAACCAAGCCAGGGCCTAAGCTCAGCCTGGGAACGGCTCCCAGAGCTGGGGCCAAGCCTTGGGGGAAAGGGATTTAGTTAATTAAAAAGAAAAAAAAAAAAATTAAAAAAAGAGGAGCTATCAAGCCCACCGACACGGGTCTGGTTTTCATTCTGAAGGAACTTTTTGTTACTCATTTGTCATCAGCCTAAATCCTCCAAGTCCAAAACACTTGGTGTGATGGGATGGGATTTCCTTCACCAACAGCAGAAATACTCCGTTTCTCTGAAAAAACGAGGTTACGCTGGCGAGGGGGTCACTTTGGCAAGAAGCAGCAGGAGACGGACCTTGGCTGCCCCCCAAGTGAATGCTTTCCCTTCTGCGCTCACCCTCGTGTCCCGCGGCGGGTGGCTGGGGCGCTGCCGAGGGGCGTTCACCGCGTGATGCCGGCGTGGGGAGGGGATGTCCTGCCAAGCACCATGGTCCGGTTGAGCCGTATCCCCCTGCACCGAGCCGGGAGGGGACCGGGACCCTGCAGGGATGGAACTGCCTCCCACCTCCACCCCAGCCTTTCTCCTCCTTTCTCTTTTTTCCGCCTTTCCCTCAATTCTCCTCCGTCTCCTTCCCCGGCCCCCTCCCCTTCCCTCCCAGCATGGCCAAACGCCAAAGGGACTTTGCACCCCAAGGCAGCGCTCGCTCCCCGCTCCTTCCCGCAAGCCCGGGAGCTGCCGAAGGGAGAGCAAAATGCTCCGGTCTTATCTACGAGGGGAGGCAGGCTCGGTGGGCAGGGTTTGCGCGAAGGCTGCTGGCTTATAAGCAGCCGGCAGCGGAGGCAAAGCTATCATCTCGCAAGGCACCGAACGGGGCCCCCCCACTCCGTGCACCGCTCCTGCCGTGATGCCCCCGGCGCTGGGGCTGCTGCTGGGGCTGAGCCTGGTGGGTGCCCTTCAGCCCGGCCTCGAGCCCCTCCAGTATGAACCCACTGAGGAAGGGGCCATCCTCTTCGCCAGCGCCTACAACAGCTCGGCTGAGCTCGTCCTCTTCAAGAGCGTTTCGGCCAGCTGGGATTATTACACCAACCTGACGGACAAAAACGCTGCTCTGCAGGTGGGTGGCGGGACGGGGGTGATGTCACCGCGGGGGTGTCCCCAGCACCAGGGTTACTGGGGGGGGGGGGGGGGGGGGGGGCTGGGGCACGGTGGGGACACTTGGCGTGGTCCCCTTCCTCCCTGCGGGATCCTTTCTGGGCACCTCAGGATGGCAAACCAGGGCTGGGACTCGTAGTCCAGGAACCGCAGGGTTTTGCCCCAGATTGGCCCTCGGAGAGCTTCTGCACTGGAGTGACGGCCCTGGTCCTGGGACAGAGTCCAGGTTATTTTCAGAGGTGGTTGCCTCCTTCAGGTACCTTCTATTTTCCTTTCCTACCTTCCCAGACCGGGGTCAGGTGTCAAGTGTCCTTGTCCCTGCCCAGTGCCACCACATCCTGGTGCTGTGCTATGCCAGAGCCCTGCCAAGTCCCGGTGCTGCGGGCTTTTTGTTTGGGGCGGACACCGGGAGCTCGAAGTGCGCACAAGCAACGGGGTGGCATCAGGACCGAGGCTGCCACCCTTTCGTCCCTGTGTCCCCAGCCCAGGGGATGAAGCCAGCTTCAGGAAAGCACTCCAGGCTATGGGGAATTAGATATCAGCCCAGCTACGTGCCGGCAGAGAGCAACGCTGTGTGCATCCCACAGGCATTTGCATGTTTTGCCTGGGATTTGTGTGTGTTTGGGCTGGATTTAGCAGGGCAGGGAGTTCGAGCAGCCCGGGAGCTGCTCTCGGTTGGGTGAGCTGCAGTACGGCCCCTGCCCGGCGCGGGCCAGGGAATCACGGTGCCTGGACAGGCTGCAGAGGTTTTCCCGGCTCTTGCTGTGCCCGGGGAGCTGCTGGCTGCCCCAGTACCGGGGGCACGGCCACAGCGCTGCGTGCAGCTCGGAGATATACCCGCCGCCCCATACAGCTAGCGATGCACGGGGGTCAGCGCAGCCCTTACGTGCGTTCAGGTACCCCCAGCATCACCCCTGCACCCCAAGGGCTGCCATACAGCCCCAAACCCCTCCGGATCCCCCGGGGATTGGGGGGAGCACAGCATGTCCCGCAGCAGGAAGGAAACATGTCTTTCTGCGTGGGGGCAAGGTCGTGGCCAGGTCTGGTAGCTGCCAACGTGGCAGGAGACCCGAGAGCACCCAAATGCCACTTCAGCCTTTTTTTTTTGGTGAGCTGACGCGATGTCTGGTTAGGTATCCGGTGTCTGCTGCAGGTATTTCAGTGGGGCTGGGGACTTTCGGACAGTGCAGGAACATCCCAGCCACGCTGAGTCCAAGGTTAGGGCCAGGAAAGCACCTTGCATGGACTTTTCTCAAGAAGCATTTCCAGGCCAGCCTTCACCCTTTCCTGTGTTAATAAATGCCCAAGGGTCACGACCAGGTGCTCCCTCCGATGTCAAAGCTCCCAAGCCAGCCCAGGAAGAGGAGCGGATCCAGCCCCTGAGATCAGCCCACTGATGGGGCAGCAGGGAGGCGTGCGGCGGGATGGGGAGGCACTGACTCCTAATGGGTTAACAGCTGGCCAGCACAACCCAAAAGGCTGAATTTAGGGGATCCCCTGGGCCAGAAAAACCCCAGACACATCTATAACACCTGAGCCAGGCCACCACGGTGCGGGTTCCTCCAGGACCTACGACGAAGCAGCAGCCCCCAGCCATGCAGGGACAGACAGAGGGATGCTGGAATGACAGACAGGGAGCTCGGCTGCCGGAGAGGGATATGTACCATCTCCTGCAAGCTGGGGCGCTGGGCAAGAGGATGGAGATGGTGTTTGGGGTTCGGGGGCTTCTCATGGATGCAGGACTTCTCTGGGTGCCCAGGGCAGAGCAGTGCCAGCACCCTGGGCCACATCCTGTGCTGTTGAATCTTCACTGTGCAACCAGGAGCAGGGAGGGACTGGCGTGGGGGGCTTTGGGAGGGAGACTTGGGGTCTGTGGGCAGCCAGGGGCCTCTGAGCCCCCCCAAAGGGGCACCCCCCACTGAAAAAGCTCCCAGCTGTGGGGGCAAAGGGCCAGGGCTGGTGGGCACGGCCATGGCGTGGGGGTCTTGGGCAGTGCCGCCAGCCTCGGCTCGCTCCGCCGGAGCTGTCAGGAGAGTTTAGGGTACAATTTGCCTGACCAAACACAGGCGCCTGTTCAAGGAGAAGACGAAACACAGCTGGACTCTTCTTCCTACAGCTCCCCCGCCAGTAAAGATATCCCCTATTTAGTGGGGTGATACAAGAGCATCTTGCTCCAGTGCAGGGTGTCTGTGGGGCTGGTGGGAGGATCAGGGCCAGCTGGTACCCAGAGTGATGCTTTGGGTGCTGGGATGTCCGAGGGAGGTGGTGGGTGCCCGGCGGTGGGCAACCAGCGGCACCCAGCACTTTCGGCATCCCTGCCCCTGTGTCACCTGGCCATATGGGTGCCTGCCCCGGGCAGCTGCTAACCCTGCTGCACCGTAACTCCCTTCCCTCCCTAGTGCCAGCCAAGGGAATGTGAAGATTAAAATAAAACAAACCAGGCTTGTTGGAGCCAGGCTAAAAATGCCACGAATAACAACTAATGAGCTCCATAAATCATGCTGGGACAGCACCCAGACAGCAAACAGGCGCTCTGCACCTTCTCACTCCATCCTGCGCATCGCCCGAGCCGGGACACTCTTGAAAGGTCAATGTTTCCCAAAAATACAGCTGACACTGGCCAGGCTGGGATGCGACTGCCCACAATACACCCCGTCCCAAAATCGTGGCCGCTGGCCACAGCTCCAGCTGCCTAAATAACCCCCCACAGTGCAGGCAGCTCTCGGCCATCCCACGGCCCTGGGAAGGGACGTCAGGGCTGGCAGGAGATGGGTGACAGGGAGAGACCCAAAACCAGGGTCTCGGTGCAAATGGGTGCCCCTCTGCAAGGTGAAACCCAGCTGTGGCACTTCCAGGGCATGGGCTGCAGACAGCCAAAGGAGAAATGTATAAATCTAGCAAGGAGGTATAGGAAGGAGAAAAGTGAACGTGGCATCTTTGTAGCTTTCCTTTGGGCGTCTGCAAAGGTGAGAAACAGCAGGAATAGGAATAAAATGAAGCCAGGCTTCAGACCTCCTTCTGAAACTGGAGTCTGGCAGCTGCCAGAGCCAGCATGGGAGCACCTGGACACCCTGCCCACACGGCGTGGACACCCCTGTCCCAGCATCCCCACCCCATCTGGGCCACGACACCCCAGAGCCGCCTCCAAAACATCGTCAAAGGCCACCTTGGCGGGTGCTCGCCGGGAGCGCTGCAGGCGAGCGGGGGCTGCAGACATTGCCGTGTCGGCTGGAAGCTGATGTCTCTATCTATGAATGTCACGGACCGGGGACAGCCCTGCTTGCCACCTCGTGTCCCGTCCCCTCTGGCTCCCACAAGCCTTCGTGGGTCTGAATCTGGCCCCCCAAACTGTCGCCTGGGTTGTGGCATGTCCCAGGGCTGGTACTGAGTCCCCATGTCCCATCTTGCTATGCAGGTCCAGGCATCGCTGGAGGAGCAAAACTTCATGGAGCTGTGGGGGAAGAAAGCCAAGGAGCTCTACGGCAGCATCTGGAGCAATTTCAGTGACCCGCAGCTGAGGAAAATCATTGGCTCCATCCAGACCCTGGGACCCTCCAACCTACCCCTGGCGAAGAGAGAGCAGGTAGGTGAGGTGCCGGTGAAGCCCTGGGCATTGCTGGGGTGCTGTGAACCCCCTTAAAGGGATGTTTCCCAAGCCTCCAGGCTTTGTTGCTGGCCCATTGCCTCTCCGTTGCATTTTGGATGGTCTCCCTGGCCTCTGCACAGGGAAGACAATGATGGAGGGTGGAGATGGCGTGCTATCTCCGGGGAATGTGGGGTGCCTGCTTGCCCCATTATCCAGCCCTAACCCCGTCTCAGAGCTATTCCAGTGGTAACTGGAGATTTCCTGCTTACACAGAGCAGTCCTGGGCGTCACCTGGAGACCAGCCAGGCTGTGTCCATGGCCAGGGGCCAGCTGGCTCGACCCCCCCAACCCGAGGTTCCTCAGGGATACTGAAAAGGAGGGCTCCTGCAGCCACCTGGCTCCTGACCCCTCCCTGATAGCCCAGAAATGCTGTGCCTTGGTGACACAGTTCCGTGCTGGGGACATCAGGACATCCTGAGTGTTTCCCACCATGGTCCTGAGCTTTCAGGGTAGTTTACCTAAATGCGACATGATTTCAATTTCCACGCATGAAAATATTGCCCAGCCCAGGCTGACACTGGCAGCCACTTGCCTCTGCATGAGCGCAGGGACGCTGGCACTACCATCCCCCTCCATCCTGGCCCATGGGTCCCTGACAGCCCTCCCCACCAAAACCCTGGTAAAGCCCAGCGATACAACCCTTTCCAGAGAAGTGCTAGCCCTGGTTCCTTCCAGGAAACCCATCCCTGCCCTCTCCCAGATAACGGACATCATCACGTCTCCTCCCTGCACATCAGTCATTTCTCGCCTGTCCCCAGGCAGCTCCATCCCACAGCCACCACCATCCCCTATCTCCATCCCCTCTTCCCAAGCCGGAGCAGAGGGATGGGAGCAGAGAGGGACAGAGAGGAGGAATTTCCTTCCCTGGGAATGGACTCCCCAGGCAGGTTCCAGGAAACCTCCTGTTGCTATTGTTTGCTGTTGTTGAAGTTCACAGAAATAAATCCCCCTCTTCCTCCTGCTTTTCTTATGCTTTGGGGGTTTTTTTTTTTTTTGCCCGCTTAGATAAACAGGCCGTGCCGCAGCCCCGCTGACAAAGAGTTTTATAAATAGTCCCGCTCCGGGACACCGCGAGCCCTCACGCCACGTTCGAGGGAGGTTTGGCGAGCGGCTGTGCAGGGGTTGTCTATCCCAAAGAGCCTCCCTGCTCCCACCATGCAAAGAGTGTAAAACTCTGGGTGATAACATGCTTATCTCACCAAAAATGTGCTGGGTAAACACACCGATGTTCCTCCACATCCATCCAAACACACACACACATGCTCCGGAGCTGGGAATTCTGTAGATCCCTCCTGAAGGCCATTCCCACCCCCTTCTAGCCCCAATGTCTTCTCCTTCCCCACAGTACAACACCATCCTGAGCAACATGGACAAAATCTACTCCACGGCCAAGGTGTGCCTGCCCAACAGTACCTGCTGGGAGCTGGAGCCAGGTATAGTCCTTGACCCTCCACACCCGTGGGGTGCTGAGCACCCCATGGCCATGAGTTTGTCCTGGTCCCCACATCCCCAGCGGGTTGGGGTTGGCAGGTCCCATTCATGTTCATCAGGGTTGTCCTGGGGCGAGTATGGGTCTGGCATAATGGTGGTGGCACCTCTGCAGAGCTGTGGTGGGATGTGACCTCCTCCTGCCCCTCTCTCATGTACTACTTGTCCCCTCTGTCCCAGACATCTCGGACATCATGGCCACCTCCCGCAGCTACAAGAAGCTGCTCTATGCCTGGGAGGGTTGGCATAATGCCGCGGGCAACCCGCTGCGCGCCAAGTACGAGGAGTTCGTGAAGCTGAGCAATGAGGCCTATCGGATGGATGGTATGAATGGGATGGGGGGATGCAGGGAGTGGTCAGGGATCGGGGTGGGAACTGGGGCAATGGGGTGCCCTGCTGGTCTCCTCATCCCGCATGCTCCTGGGCATCCAACTTCCATTTCCCCCATGCCAACACTTTGGGGAAGGGGCAAAAACCCTACTGCTGTCCCCGGGTCCCAGCTCTTGGGGCTGGGTCGGGGGAAGCCCCCAGGGGCCAGTGCTGGCCGTCATCACTGCCTCCCTGGCAGGATTTGAGGACACGGGAAGCTACTGGCGCTCCTGGTACGACTCAGTCTCCTTCGAGGATGACCTGGAGCATCTCTACAACCAGCTGGAGCCACTCTACCTCAA
Source organism: Harpia harpyja (assembly GCF_026419915.1). Lineage (NCBI taxonomy): Eukaryota > Metazoa > Chordata > Aves > Accipitriformes > Accipitridae > Harpia > Harpia harpyja. The sequence continues at coordinate 82,741,840 of NC_068943.1, forward strand.
CCTGCATGCCTTTGTCCGGAGGAAGCTCTATGACTACTACGGCCCCAAATACATCAACCTGAAGGGTCCCATCCCTGCTCACCTCCTCGGTAAGAGGAGGGACCCTCCCAGCCCGTGCCCATGGGTGCTGGTGAGGACAGAGGGGCACACGCAGGGCCATAGTGGGACAGGGAGGTCCCAGTTGTCACTGTGTTTGTTTTCCTCCCAACCTACCACCAGCTCTGCTCCAGCTGTTTTCTCTCCTCAGGCAACATGTGGGCTCAGCAGTGGAACAACATCTATGACCTGATGGTCCCCCTACCCTGGGAAGCCCAACCTCGATGTCACGAGCACCATGGTGCAGCAGGTGATGGACTGAGGGACTCACTGGTGGCACCAGGGCGACAAAAACAGGGGGTGCTGGCTAGGGCTTGCATATAACATTGACCCATGCGAGTGGTTTCTCATACCTCCATAGGGGACAGCAGAAAAGCCGTCTGGGAGGGGAAGGGACAAAGTAATGACCCCACTCCCCCTCTGACAGTGACCAAAGAGGCAGTGGGTGGGCAGAGAGGAAGGACAGTGTGGTGGGATTGGTGCCAGTCCCCGGGTTGGGGGCTGTGTCCACACCATCACACAGCTCCAAGCCTTCCTGGGGCATCAGCCCTGCTCCCCTATTCTGTCCACGCTGGGTGTCAGCACCACTGTTCAGTGGTTCTTAGGAATGCTCACCCCATTTCTGGTGCCAGGGGTCCCCATCAGAGTGAGAGGGGCAGGACCCTGGTCGCTTAGAGGGACCCACCTCATCCCTACGGTGCTGGGAGAGCATCAGAGGCAATGTCCAGGGCATTGTCAGCCCCTTCCAGTCGTAACCTACTGCCTGCTGCCCACCAGGGCTGGAATGCCACGCACATGTTCCGGGTCTCAGAGGAGTTCTTCACCTCCCTGGGGCTGCTGGAGATGCCCCCCGAGTTTTGGGAGAAGTCCATGCTTGAGAAGCCAACGGGTGGGCTGGAGGTTGTGTGTCACGCTTCAGCCTGGGACTTCTACAACCGCAAGGACTTCAGGTGCGTGGGGACATGCAGGGGGCCCAGGACTACAGGGTAAGTCCCTCCTCCATTCCCCCTTGGTGGTCACCATTTTGGGTACCCCCAGCCTGGCCATGCAGCCCAATCTGTCACCTTCTGGGATAAGGTCTTGGGGAACCACACTGCCCTGCCTTCCCCTCCACTGGGTCTTTTCCCTTCCCCATGGGGTGCTGCCACCTTCTCAGGGACTCTGGAGGGTCCTTCCCATCGAGGGTGTGCACAGGCAGCCGGGGTCCCTCACCCAGCTCAGGCGATGCTCTGTTTCCATCCGGCAGGATCAAGCAGTGCACAACGGTGACCATGGAGCAGCTGTTCACGGTGCACCATGAGATGGGCCACGTCCAGTACTACCTGCAGTACAAGGACCAGCCCGTCTCCTTCCGCAGCGGGGCCAACCCTGGCTTCCATGAGGCCATCGGCGATGTCATGTCCCTGTCTGTCTCCACCCCCAGCCACCTCAAGAAAATTGGTCTCCTCAGCAATGCCACTGAGGACACAGGTATGGCAGCTGTCCTGGGGAGCTGGGTGGCCCGGAGGGCTCAGGCACTGCCCATGCACCAGGAAGGGTCTGGGACATGCCAGGGTGGGCTGCAGTCCGGCAACACAGCCCAGAGCAGGCAAGACCCTATGGCTGGTTGTGTGCCTTTCACCCATGCTTGGTTCCATGCACAAACCCTTCTTGTCTCCATGGGTCCATGTAAGATCCATCTTGCCTCCACGGGTCCATGCATAACCCCTTCTTGGCTCCATGGGTCCATGTAGGACCCTTCATGGATCCATCCTCTTCACCCTCAAGGGCAGGAGGGATGCTCTCAGAGCCTGTCTGTTCCCTTCCCTTCTCCATCAGAGCCCCAAACCTGAAAGCAGCATCTCTGTGCTTGATCGGCTTTGACCTTTCCAGTGTTTCCCCTTCCCTCACCAAGAAACATCCACCCCAGGAGCTCGCGGTGTAGCTCTGCGGAGGAGGCACTGAGCGCTTACGTGCGCAGTCATGAGGACAGTCAGCGGGTGACGTGTCTGCCTGCCAGCCGGCACAGCGGAGGAGGAATTGTCGCCGCAGGGCACTGCCCGGCTTGGCAAGAGTCTCTCCCCCCGCCCAATGTCTCTCAGCCGACACGTCAAAGCAGACGGCGGCAGAGGAAATCAAGCATTTGCAGACTCCTGCCGCAGGCAGCTGCTTTGTGGAGGAGGGACGGTCCTGGGATCCTCCTGCCTTGTCATTAAATACGTTTCATGACAGGGAAGCCATCGCAGCAGCCAAGAGCACTGGGCCAATGCTGCATGAACACCACGGAGCAGATGGTCCCTGCCTCAAGGCATCGCTGCCCGACTAACCAGCCCTTGGCAGCCGTGCCACCATGGCGATGGCAGCCAGTAGACCCTCAGGGCAGTGCTGCCAAGCCCTCTCTGACCCCACAGCTTCAGCTGGGTCTCCAGCGGGTCCTTCGCCAACCTTCTTTCCCTGGGTTTCCTCGAGGCACTGGGGAAAGGAGATGTCATCATCCGCTGTGCTCCCCATGATATGGTGGTGCCTGTCCTAGAGTTGACTCTGGTTCTGGGTCTAAACCATGAGATCCTTTGCAGTGGTGTGACAGCCCTGCAGATCAAATTCCCTTCACCCTGAGGCCCCAGGGTAAATGTGTGAAGAGGGAACTGTTAGAGCTACACTCACCAAAGACCTTCTCACTCTGAGAGCCAGGCTGAAAGTAAGGGGACACTGTGCTTGTCGCTCCCATTGTCCCCACTCAGTAAAAAGGCAGATGTTGCCCCAGGTAGGAGCTGTATCTAGAGAAACCTCCTGTATCCTATACAGCCTTCTCTAGGGACCAAAATTACACGTTGAAATGCTGTCCTCATTTCTCATCCAGACCTGCTCACTCTCTTGCCCACAAAAAGTCTAGTGGCCGTAGTGCTGTCCAGCCATACTCCTTCCCAACCTGGTTCAGGCTCTGTTTCATGCAGAGAGCAACATCAACTATCTGCTGAAGATGGCCTTGGAGAAGATTGCTTTCCTACCCTTCGGCTACCTCATCGACCAGTGGCGCTGGAACGTGTTCAGTGGCCGCACGCCCCCAAACCGTTACAACTATGACTGGTGGTATCTGAGGTAGAGGACAGTCACCAAGGGTGGATGGGGGTGTGGAAGCTGGGGAAGGAAAGGAAGGCAGGAAAGAAGAAAGGAAGGAAAAAAGGAAAAATTAGCCATGGAGATGGCTGGAGAACAATGGATAGATGGGTGGGTGGATGGATGGATGGAAATACATGGAAGCACACTCTAATTGTGCAGATTTCTTCAGCACTGTGCCTTCCCTTCCCATTCCCTGCCTTGATTTTTCTGACCCCTTATTTCCATGCTCATGCTCTTGTTCTCTGTTGTCTACAGAACCAAATACCAGGGTATCTGTGCTCCGGTTTCAAGGAACGAAAGCAACTTTGACCCTGGAGCAAAGTACCACATCCCTGGGAACACCCCTTACATCAGGTAGAGGAAGTGCTGGCAAGGGGATGGAGGCTTGGGGAGCAGAGGAGTGAGGAGCTCAGCTCTGTGGGCAGGGACTGGGATGCGTTGCTCCTGCTCAAGACACAGAGACCGTCCAATGCTTGGAAACCACAAATGGTGGGAAGCTGACGTTGCGGCTGTGTGCCTTTCCCCATGCCCTGGGACTTGTCTGCTTCCCTTTGTCCCCAGTGGTCCACCTTTATGGGCTTCCTTGGCAGGTACTTTGTGAGCTTCATCCTCCAGTTCCAGTTTCACAAGGCGCTATGCCAGGCGGCCAACCACAGCGGTCCCTCTGCACACCTGTGACATCTACATGTCCAAAGAGGCTGGAGCCAAACTCAGGTGGGAAGAGAGGAGGGTTGGGACAATCGCCACGGGCAGATGTGTGCGTGGAAGCTGATGGTGTGCAAAGGAAGGAAAGAAGAAGGAAGGAAAAGTGGCTATGGAGGTGGCTGGAGAAATAGCTTTGCAGATGGATGGATGGAAATACATGGAAGCACTGGGGGTTAGGGTGGGTGGTCCTCACCAGAAGTACTGCTATTGTCCCATGTGATGAGCTCCCACCCAGACAAGAGGTCACTAAAGCACGTTTAGTTCCTATTGACTTCCTGGGTGTTAACAAATGCATGAGTATGTGATGGGGAGTCCTCAGTCCCCATATGCAGGACAGTGGGGGCTTCAGAGGAAGTTTTCCAGTTTCACGTCCCACTCAAGAATAGCACCTTCAGCCCTTGTGATGCTGAGACACCACCACTGCTTTTCTCCCATCCGTCCCCTGGCCTCATGCTGGCTTTTGCTGACCCGCTCCTCTGTATGGGAAGCGTTGAGAAGCTGGGTCTTCCAAGTCGTGGCAGGAAATCCTGTTCAACCTCACTGGCACGGATAAGATGGATGCTGGGGCCCTCCTGGAGTACTTCAGCCCTGTCATCAAGTGGCTTCAGGAGCAGAACAACAAGACCAACGAGGTGCTGGGGCTGGCCTGAATTTGACTGGCGTCCCCCCAATCCCTGAAGGCTACCCTGAAGGCATTGGTAAGGCTGCAGCTCCATCCTGGGTCTGGGAGGGAGAGGAAGAGGTGTCCCAAGGGACATCACTAACCCTCAGGCAGGGACAGTGCTGAGGAGGGCTCTGCTGTGGGTTGGAGGAGGTCTCCATGCCAGGATAAGAGAAAGAACCAGCTCCATGTTGTGGAGGAAGCAGCTGCCAATTAGCCAACCCCTTGACATACCATTGTCTGAAGCTGTTGCCCTGCCACCGTAGCAATGCCACCAGTCATGGTGTGACAGGGCATCTGTTTTCAGCTGCATCCTTTCTGCTCACATGGGAGGGTCTGGGGCATGCAGCTTGTCCTGTTATCACCATCCTCTGCCCAATGGGACACCCCAGCAGTGCCCTCTGCCCTCATTTCTCGGCTCAACCTGCTGCCAAGTTGTGGCATCCTTCGATGGACCTGCAGTTCTGGGAAAAGCTCAGCCGTGGCTTTCTCTATGGGGTTGTGCTCTTTCAAAGAGAAGGACTCTCCTGACCCTTCCCCCCCGCTTCCCCCATTTATCTACTCCTCTAGACAAAATAGCAGATGAAGCACAAGCTAAAGCGTTCTTGTCCTGAGTACAACAGCACGGCCGAGGCAGTGTGGAACACCTACACCGAGGCATCCTGGGCCTACAACACCAACATCACCGACCACAACAAGGAGATCATGGTATGGAAACAATCCTGGGGCTGTTGTGGGGAGAGGCAACAGCCAAGGCAGGCAGTTGGTACCCAGGGCATGTTTCAGATGAGCTCTGAAACCCAGGGCAGCCTCTGCCCCTAGCCCAAAGGGTAATGTTCCCAACCAGGAGCCGCCTTTTCATGAAAACCCTCGTCGTGCATGAGGTACCCCACAAGGGCAGCCAGAGGGAGGTTGTCAGTCATGGCATGCCAGGTGGTGTTTTCTAGGGATGGCTTGTGTCTCAGGGATGTCCTCAAAGTAACTCCTCTTCTGTCCCCTCCTGCCCTTGTAGCTGGACAAGAACTTGGCCATGTCTAGGCACACCCTTGAGTATGGCATGAGGGCCAGGCAGTTCGACCCCTCCGACTTCCAGGGACCAAAGTGTCACGCGCCATCCTCAAGAAGCTGAGTGTCATTGAGAGGGCAGCCCTGCCTTGAGAATGAGCTGAAGGAGGTGAGCTGCAAGGGGACAGAGCAGGATGGGGGTATCCCTTGCCACTACCCTTTGTGGAGACACAGGCTTCTCCCAAAATTTAGGAAATGCCACTGGGTAGCCACCCCCTGCCCTTGAACGAGGTGATAGTTTGGTACCTTCTACACAAAGCCAAGGTCCTTGTCTCCAGGGTTTCCCACTCGAAGGTTGCCTATCCCAGGCTGCAGTGGGGCCTTGGCTGCTTGGCACGTTGCTTGTTGGCCCCCAGTCCCCTCTTGTATAACTCCACTTTGTCTCCATCTGGGGGCCTTGGAAGGGACCAGAGGGAAAACACCTGAGAACATCTCAATGGGCTGTGACATTCTCCAAGAGCAGGGAGCAAGGATAACCAGCTTACATGATCTGATTTTCTTTGCAGTATAACACCCTCCTCTCAGATATGGAGACCGCATACAGTGTAGCCAAGGTCTGCAGAGAGAACAAAACCTGTCACCCCACTGGATCCTGGTAAGATCTGGCAGGGTGTCCAGTGAGTCATCTGCAACAAGCCCAGAAAGGAGGGAATTTTTTAATATGGGCATGGAGAAAGGTCATGAAGGGGCCTTCCTCCCTTCTCTGTGATGGCCCCTGAGCAGCACGTTGGGTCTAGCACCATTGCATCAGTCCAGCCCATCCAACAGCATCAGTTTGGCTTCATTGCTCTCTCTTCAGACCTCACAGACATCATGGCCACCTCACGGGACTATGATGAGCTCCTCTTTGCCTGGAAGGGCTGGCGGGATGCTTCTGGGAAGAAGATCAAGAACAACTACAAGCGATATGTGGAACTGAGCAACAAGGCAGCCGTGCTCAATGGTCAGTGCCCCACTCCCTTAGAGACCCACCACGGTCTTAACCCCCTGTGAGCAGAGGATTGGGCTGATCGTCCAACTGAGGGTCAAAATCTTGAGGGTGTGGAGGTCCCACCAACTCCCATGAGCTCCACTGTCTCATAGACATGGAGGGACCTGGGGTGTCTGATCAGTAAGACTTGCCCAAGAAGGGCAGTGTCTGACAGCTTCTGCTCTTGCCCTACCACAGGCTACACAGACAATGGGGCCTTCTGGAGATCCCTGTATGAGACACCCACCTTCGAGGAAGACCTGGAGAGGTTGTACCTGCAGCTGCAGCCCCTGTACCTCAACCTCCATGCCTACGTACGCCGAGCCCTATACAAAAAGTATGGTGCAGAGCACATAAACCTGAAGGGTCCCATCCCTGCTCATCTGCTAGGTAAGGGCTCTGCTCGAGCAGAGCTGTGTCTCCCACCAGGCATAGTTTGCTCCAAGTCATGCCAAGAGTTGAGGCTGGTCTCCGTTCAGCTCTGGCCAAAGGGCCGAGGTCCCACGAGATGGGTCTGCAGAGGCCAGCCTGCCCCAGGGAAGGGCAACACACTCAGCGTGACTTGACCTCTTCTGCACAGACAGGCTACTGCTTGCATCACCCTTGTGCAGGCAGGGCAGGGACGAGACAGGGTGATCCATCCTGTGCAGGAGTTGGGAGTAGCTGGTTGCCTTTGCTCTTCTCTCCCTGTCTCCCTCCTGCCATGCATTGTCCTCCTGTGCTTCCCAGGCAACATGTGGGCCCAGTCATGGTCCAACATTTTCGACCTGGTGATGCCTTACCCAGATGCCACCAAGGTGGATGCCACCCCGGCCATGAAACAACAGGTCAGTGCTTTTCCAGGCTGCTCTGGGCAAGCCCCTTGGGACCAGCACCCTTTGGCCGCTGTGACCGCTCATGTTGCCAAACATGAGTGCTGCCAAAAACCTCCATGCCTCATCTGTATTCTCTACCCACCTGGCTATGCCAAGGGCTGGATCCAGCTCTAGCTGCCCCCAAAAGATCTCCCCTGCCCAGAGGAATAAGGCTGTCCCTGGCCTCTCATCCTTCCCGCAGCCCCCAGCACCTCTAGCATCCCCCATTGCCCTTCACCAGGTCCTCTGTCTGCTCTCTCCCCAGGGCTGGACACCCAAGAAGATGTTTCGAGAGTCGGACCGTTTCTTTACCTCTCTGGGCCTCATCCCCATGCCACAGGAGTTCTGGGACAAGTCCATGATCGAGAAGCCGGCAGATGGGCGGGAGGTGGTGTGTCATGCCTCAGCCTGGGACTTCTACAACCGCAAGGACTTCAGGTGCCCGTGGGGAGCAAGTGGTGGCCCTAGCTGACGTGGTGCTGGGGCAGATAACAATGTCTTGGTAGAATATGGGCACGTGGCCTGATGCCACCGCAGTGTCTCTTGCCCTATGGCTGTGGCAGCCCCACTCTGGTATTGCCACTGGTACCCAAGATGTGGGCATTGCTAGCAGGAGGCCCCATGGTGAATGGAGGGCAATCAGTGCCTTCCCTGCCATGCAGAATAGAAAAGCCAGTGAACAGGGACAGGGAATGGGCAGGGGCAGCAGGAGATGCAGGAGAAAATAGAGAGACCAACCCAATTGAGTAGGACCAGCCCAGCCTGGCATCAGATGTGGGGTGGGGGCATGTGGAAAGGGAGGCCAAAGGGAAAAAGAGCTCAAGAGGGTGTGATCGTTCCTGGAGATTTTCACCCCAGAACTGCCCTCTCTTCTCCCCAAATCCCACATGTCCCGGTCCAGGATCAAGCAGTGCACCGTGGTGAACATGGACGACCTAATCACAGTGCACCACGAGATGGGCCACGTCCAGTACTTCCTGCAGTACATGGACCAGCCCATCTCGTTCCGCGATGGGGCCAACCCTGGCTTCCATGAAGCCATCGGGGATGTCATGGCTTTGTCCGTCTCTACCCCCAAGCACCTGCACAGCATCAATCTGCTGGACAAAGTCACGGACAACAAAGGTGAGCTGGCAGGGGAGCACCACACAGCAAAGGTGGGGGTGTTGCTGGGGGCAGCTGGAAATGCAGAGGGTCAGGGTGGGCTGGGCAGGGTGGAAGGGGTCAGGGACATGCATGGTGGATTTGTATGCATGGAGGGGACAGGATCTGGTGAGGACACCCTGCTCTTGGGCAGAATGATCCATACAGGGTGGAGAGGTGGGTACAGCATTGCCTTGCTCACACCTTCCCACCCTGGGCAGAAAGTGACATTAACTACCTGATGAGCATTGCCCTGGACAAAATCGCCTTCCTGCCCTTCGGGTACCTCATGGACCAGTGGCGCTGGAAGGTGTTTGATGGGCGGATCAAGGAGGACGAGTACAACCAGCAGTGGTGGAACCTCAGGTGTGCTTGAATTCAGACCCCTCTTTGGTGCAAGGGCCTTGGCCATCATCCTGCTGGGTGTTTTCTCCCTGTGGTCCAGCTGGCTGCAATGGGACACAATGGGATACATAACCCCTCACACTGTCCTGACACCCTGCTGTGTCCCCTCCCAGCTTACCCCAGCTTCTCCTCCCCATGCTGGGCTAACTCTCCCTCTCTGGCCCAGGATGAAGTACCAGGGCTTGTGCCCACCAGCACCAAGGTCTGAAGATGACTTTGACCCTGGGGCAAAGTTTCACATCCCTGCCAACGTCCCCTACATCAGGTAAGCAAGCAGGACTGCGGCAGGAAGGACACCACTTGGCCACAGAAGCAGGATCTCCAGTTCAGATGCCAGTGATGGCACCTTGTTTCACGGCTGGTGGGATGCTTGGTGGTACCACCCTGAGGGTGCTGGGCAGCTCTCGGGACCGTGACAGAACCTGGGAGAGGAAGGCTGGATTTGGGGGAATTTCTCGCTATCTGAGGAGTAGGGGCTCATCCACCCAGGCAGCCATAAAACACATGTTAAAGGAGAAATGCCATCAGCAGATTGGACTGAGTTGATGCAGGTGGAGCTCCAAAGCCAGTGATGCTCCTCCAGACTGGGAGGGTGCAACCGGGGGATGAGGGAGGCCACATCCTCTCTTGCACAACCACTAGTAGGGTCCATTCCCATCTCCTCACCCCTCTCCACCCCCCACCAGGTACTTTGTCAGCTTCGTGATCCAGTTCCAGTTCCACCAGGCTCTCTGTGCGGCAGCCAGGCACAAGGGTCCCCTGCACACGTGTGACATCTACCAGTCCAAGGAGGCTGGGAAGATCTTGGGGTAGGTGTGTGGGCAGGGCAGAGACAAGACATTGATGTCCCCAAAAACCTTAAAGCCAGCCCAGCAAGACTGGAGGCAACGCAGCCCTGGTCATCCATCCCCTCCCTGCCCCAGCATGGGATGCTCTGCTCCCTGGCCCTGGGGTGGGGGCAGGGGGGACCCCGGGCAGGGGCACCTTGGGCTGGGTGCTGGGGCTGTGATTGCAAAAGCAGCCACTAGATGGTAGCTGGGACCCTGGCAGGTGGAAGTCTCCCTCCGTCCTCCTCCTTCTCCTCCTCCTCCTCCTCCTCTTCCTCCGCAGCCCCCTGTTCCTTAGGGAAAACAACCTCTTGCTTCAAGAAAAGCACCTGCAAAGTTAACTCTTTCACCCAGGAACTGCTCTGCATCAGGCTGGATTCACTGGAGGGCTTTAATCCATGCAAACCCCCTCCCCTTTGCCCCATGCAAAACCTCCTTCCCTGTGCCCTGGGCTGGCAGTCCTGCGGTGCTGGGGGCACAGACTGTACCCAGGGCTGCTGATAGCAAGAGGCCCAAGCCCTGGGGAAAAGGGAAGGGCTGGTGGCCAACAGTGTGATGGGGAACCTACTGGGACTGGTGGCCGAGGGGATGATGGGGAACCCACTGGGGCTGGTGGCCAAGAGGGTGATGGGGAACGCACTGGAGCTGTTTTCTCCTGCCACAGGGAGGCCCTGAAGCTGGGTTTCAGCAAGCCGTGGCCCAAAGCCATGGAGGTCATTACGGGGCAGCCCAACATGTCAGCTGATGCCCTGATGAGCTACTTTCAGCCGCTCATGACATGGCTGGTGGAGGAGAACAAGAAGAACGGGGAGGTCCTGGGCTGGCCTGAGTACAGCTGGACTCCTTACACAGGTATGCAGGGCTCAGCCAAGCACAGCAGGTCCATGATGGGGCAGAGCTCAGCCCTCACCAGGGCCAGGATGAGGCATGTAGAAGAGGTGGAGTTGTCTTGGTGCCCCTTGGCCGCTCCAAAAACCACAGGGTGTTTGGATGCTTTTCCCTGGTTTCCCATGGAGCTGAGTCTAAATGGGACAGGGCATCCAAGATACCAGCAAAGGGAGAGCTGGTGACTCAACACACCCCAGCCCAGAGCCACCGGTACCAACCATGTCCCTCATTTCTCCATTTTCCATCCACTCCAGCCCAAGCCAGCGCCAGCCGAACTGATTTCTTGGGCATGTCCCTGGCCAGCAATCAAGCCACAGCAGGTGCCTGGGTCCTGCTCGCCCTGGCACTCATCTTCATAATCACCACCATCTTCTTGGGTGTCAAGTTCTTCTCAGCCAGGAGAAAGGCCTTCAAATCCAGCTCAGAAATGGAACTGAAATAAGACAGCCATCAGCAGGGGAGCACGGACAGGGTGCAAGCATGGGCATTTGGCCAGGCTGGCAGCTATGCCATGGGCACGTTTGCCAATGAAGCCATGGGTTTCCACAGCCCAGTACTCCTCTGTCCAATCAGGTCAGAGGTTTTTTTCCACTATGCAAGAGCCAAAGCAGAAAAGAGCTATTTATTTGTCAACGTCTGCATCAGGGGAAAGAGAAATTCGGGCACCGGCAGGCACGGAGCTGCCCCTGCGCCCAGGGCTAGGAGCCGGTCCAGTCTGGGCACCCACCAGCCATCTCCAACTGTGGAGATGCAAAGCCACAGAGACTTCAAGTGACAGAGGGCAGTTTGGGGAGAGACAGAACACATTCCCACCCCCGGTTTGCCTCTTGCCAGGCTGTTCGCTTGCATGGATGAAAAATAAACCCATGTCTTGCCACCCTCAGAGCAGCAGCTCAGCTCCTTCTTGCAGGTGGGCTGGGATCTCAGTGGGACAGGGCTCTCAAGCAGGAGAGCTGCCACCCCAACCCAGTGCAAATACAAATCCCTGGGGACCAGCCTGGCTTTGGGGCAACACACCTGCAGCAGCCAACCTCCCCATCACGAAAGCTCAGCATCCCCTTGCAGCATCTCCATCCTCCCCTAAACCATGGCTCCCATCGCAGCTGACAGCTCATGGGTTCACCATGGAGCACATGCCTAAGGAAGGGGCTGAATTGGGGCCATAAATCCCCAAAGCCCAGGCCTGAACCATTCAAAAGGTTGTGGGGTCACCAAGCCCAAGCTGGGACAGGGCTGGAGCTCGTGACTGCTGTGGCTCCAGCACGGGAATGGCATGCCTTTACATAAGAGCCGGGGGGTCTCCGAGGTCAGTGATCACCTCCCACCCTCCAGCTCCTGATTATCTTGGGATCAGCCGTGCTTGAGGCTTCCCCCCCACGCTCCCCCCGCCTTGTCTTTCTTCTGCTTCTGTAAATAAAACTTCGTATTTGTTCTGCAGTGATTAGGTGCAAAACTAATCCCAGGCTGGGGATTATTGCAGCCTTAAAGAGCTGTGATCTGCTGCAGCCCGGAGCAGCAGGGGAAATGAGGGGATCTAGGATGATCCACCCATTCCCCTCCCATCTCATGGCCTCTGCCCTCGGTCATGTCTTCCATGGGGAAACTGAGGCCCGGGAGAGGCTCGCTGCACCCAGGAGAGGAGCAGAAGGCAGGTGTCTGCCTGCCCACGCTCAGGTTTTTGTTTGCTTTCAGTCCTCCTCCGAGCACAGCATGCCCATGAGGAGGTGAAACCCCAACAGCTCATCTTTCTGCCACAATCCTCAGACCCAGGGAGCAGCCGCCCCAGATGCCTGCACTCACCCCGTGTCCTTCCCACGGCCACATCCTGATGCGTCTGTTTTATATCTCGGCACACCGGGCACCCTCCTCTCCCCCCTTCCCGGCAGTGCAATGCTTGCGGAGCAGAGACCTGGCACGGTGAGAGCTGGGTTTGGAGCCAAGTGTATTTTCAGCCTAGGAAAGCAGGCTGGTGCAGGTGTGCTTCATCCAGCTCAGCTCCTCACTGGTAATTTTGAGCCCCCTGGCTCCTTTCTGCCCCATTAGTGGAAGAAAAGAGGTCTCCAATATTATCAAGATCCTACACGTTTCATGAAAATTGCTTTCTGGAGGGGAAAAAAAAAAAAGAGCCACACTGAACACTCCCACTCAGGAACTGCAACACAAGCTCAGCCCTAATTAGACATCAGAGAATCCACATAGGAGCTGACTCTGTCCTGGAATGGACACTGGACACGGCTACAAGGGTTGGTGATGGGTGCACTGAGCTGCGGCCTCCTGCTCAAGAGACAGATGGACAACCCAAGCCCCCAGTCCATCCAGAAGCCAGGGGTGGACACCAGGTCACCTTCAACACAGGTTCAAGGTTCACCCAGGAGATGGGGCTGGACACAAGGTTATGCCCAGCTCAGCCCAGGGAGAGGCTCAAGGTCCCACCTTGAGCTTAAATGAAGCTCCTAGGTCATGGGTGGGGGGGTCCAAGTGAAGCTTTTCAGGGCAACGAAGGGCTGCTGGTGCCCTGAGGGCTCTGCCAAGCCGGCAGCAATGTTTTACAAGATACCTTTAAACCGAGGATGATTTCCCTTCCCCGTTGCAATAACATCTGGAGAGATTTTGCTGCCTTCTGGCTCCCACATCATGCTTTCTGCTGAAATTAGGAGGCTTAGTGAAATTACTCCCTAAGGAGAAAAAAAAAAAGAAAAAACCAAAAACGTAAAAGCAGAAAAAAGGAGGAGATTCCCCCTCAATTGATATAACTCCTTGATGGGGAGCTCAGGAAGCAGCAGGTACCCCAGGCTTGTGGGGGGCTGCCCTGCACCACCCTGCCTGTGCACAAGGCTCTCAGAAAGGAGTTTTGCTTTAAAATCACAGGAATTCAAAGCAAGAAACACCTTGGGTTCCCTTTGCCAGCTCGGGCACCCTTTGGGCACTGCAGAAACCCAATTTCCATTTTTTTTTAGGTTCATTATCTGCTGCAGGAAGGTGGCTGGGGGGGGTTCCCACACCCTGTGGCCCCTTGGTGCTGGCGGGGGCCCAGCCAAGCCAGGTCTATTCTTAGGCGGCGGGTGGCCGGGCAGGAGCAGGCAGGGTGCACGGGGCCGCGTTCCTCGCATTCCCCTTCCCCGGGGACAAGGAGCGCCTGGAAATATGCAGCCAGAGCTTGGCAGCATCCAGGGGCCATCAGCAGGGGCCACCCCGGGCAGGGGAGATGGGGGGAGGCAGTGTGGGGGGGTCCCAGGGGACAGCAGAAGTGTCACAGGGATGTGGTGAGCCATGGTGGGGACTGGGGACTTCCATGGATTCAGCCCCTGCGAGCCGTGGCTGGCACCATCCTTCCCTCCCTGCTGCTTGAGAAGGGCTGAGGGGGGTAAAGGTGAGTTTGGGGGTGAGGGACAAGTGGGTCACCCCAAAGTCATCCCCCTCCAAGCAAGCTCAGACTCCCCCCAGCCCCATGGCTTAGCTAGAATTCCCTACCAAGGGGGACAGAGGCCAGGTCCAGCCCAGATGACACCCTCACCCTCCTGATGTCCCCTCCATCCAGCACAGAGGTTGGAGGGGTGCCACCCACGCCTGTGGACGCATTGCACCGGGCACCCAGCTGGGTCCCACACTCGCCAGGGGATGCACCCGGGGGTGCGAGCTGGGCTGACCCCCTCCCCAGCCCTGCAGAGACCCCAACCTGCACGGGCAGCATCCCCCCATCCCGCTTCCCTGGGATGCCTCATCAGCAGGATCCCAAAACAGGTTCTGCCCATGTCCCCATGCTGGTGGGAACCATCCCCACCCCTCAGGGCTCCCACTCGAGCCAACACAGTCCTTGAGCCGACACAGTCCTCAAGCCGAGGTCTCGCAGGCGGCGGGGAGAGAATTGCCGCAGACTGAAAGTGCTGCAGCCCCGAATGACGGGGGAGCATGTGGCCAAGCCCTTGGCACTCGGCTCCTCTCCCCCCATGCCCAGGAGGGTTTCCAGCCAAACAGACCCGCTCCAGCCACTGCCAGCACCCCCCTCCCGTGGCCGCATCCTGCCCTCCCCGGCCTTCCCTGCAGCATTGCTGTGAGTTATTGCAGCTGCCTGCTTGCCCCATCCATCCTCCCGGCCCCGAGGACTGCGGGTGAGTCACGAGCCTGCCCCGTGCCTCAGTTTCCCCTGCTGTGTGGCAAGGACGGGCAAGATGCCGGTGTGGCTGCTGTGAACCAAGAATGCCACATCCCGGAGCAGAGTCCTGGCGGCTTTTCCTGCCACTTCTGAGTGGGAAGTGGCTCTTGTCGGGAAACAACATCCGTGACTTGGTTTAATGTCACCGAGTCCTTCCCAGGTTTGCAGCCTCCCACCGGGCCTCCCCTGGGATGGCGTGGTGGAAAGCCCAGGCTGATGAGGGTTAATTTTGGCTGCACATTTAACCATTGTTTGTTTTGGGTGGGTTTTTTTTTTTTTTTAATACTTGGCAAAGAAACAGTGCAGCGGTGAAAGCCTGGAAAAATATGTCAGGATTTGGAGTGGTGGGGTGGAGGAGGGAGCCAGGACAAGGAGCATCCTTCCCCCTGCAAAATCCATTTACAGCCCAAATTCCTCCCCCCCCCGTCACATCCCTGGAGCATCTTCCAAAAGTGAAGGGCAAAGCAGGGGCATGAACCATACCAGGCAGCCAGGACACCTGAGCCTGTCTGGGGACAGCCCTGGTGGCTGCAAGCAGCTTTGGGGACCGCGAGAGCCCCGTCTCTCCCTTTGCCGGCTGTGTTTGCAGTGCGGCTCTAATTACAGAAATGTAGAGAAATGCCGTCTCTGGTTGGCAAACATTTCTCCTGGCAAGCGCCAGCCAGCAGCTGCCGTGCTGGGATTCGAGTGGGTGCCTGTCCCCTCCATCCCACACCTCCCACCCCAAATCCACACTCCATTTCACAGCTGTACCCCCTCATCCAACATGCCTGCGCCTGCCTGGGGAAACCCCTTGCCGGGTGGGTGATAATTTCCTGCACAGATTATAATTCCCTGCACTCCCAGGTGGCTCCTTATGGACTTGTGCTGCAGGAGCGGGGAGGGGGAGGACACCCTTGGGAAGCACCCAGGTCTCCTTTGCCCTGGAAATCAGGTGGTTTCCCACTGATTTCCCAAGATGTGGGAAGGAAGGAAAGAAGGGGAAAGGAGCAAAACCTCAAAAACACTCGAGGAGGAGGAGAAGAAAGAACTGAGCGAGGGAGGAGGAGGAGAAGAGCAGGGCAGGGAGAGAGAGGATTACTGCTTGATTGAATTAGAGGGAGCCCTTCAGCTGCCTTGAACAGCAGGAGAATTTGCCCAGAGACCCCAATTCTTCCTATTTGGGATAAAATGTAAGCATAGGATTAACTGCAAGCATATGCTTAAGACCCAGGGAATTGAAAGAAGTCTGGGCATAAAGTGCTCCAAGGAGGGCAGGGAGACAGGTCATGGACCAGCAGCTTCATGGATGATCCGGCTCTGTAGGGATGCACTGGAAGGACTGGGAGAACCGTGGGGGCACTGGAAGAGCCATGGGGGCACTGGGAGGTTCCTGGAGCTTAGTCAATAATAACTTGAAAGGGAATGACATGACCCAGCTCTATCAGCGAAGGCTGTATGGGTAAGAGGGGCTCCTCCATCAGCCACGTGATGGGATGAGACTCCCTGGCAAGAGAAAGGGGGATCAAAGTGGCCCCACTGCCATGCCTAGAGCAGGACAAGCTTCCTGGGGTCACTCCACAGATCCAGCCCTGGCAGAGGGGCTGGGGAGGCCGGGGCTGTGCCCTGCCCCATGCCCAAAGCCCCACTGGTGCCCCTGCACCCGCCTCTGTGGACCTGCTCCCTGTCGGGGAGGGCTGTAAGCCGACACGTGCCTTTATCATCAGACACATCCATGTCCACGTGACGTGTCCATGAACATCCCGGACTGATTTATGGGATGAGAGGAGGACAGGAGGCCAACCTTAAATCCTGACTGCCTGATGATTAATAATCATAATTATGATCATATTAGCTGTAGTAATAATAGTTTGCTTTCCCTTGCAGAACTGGTCATCCAGGAATCTCAGAGCAGGTTCACAAGGCCGAGTGACCAGCGTCCCTATTTTCTAGCGAGGAAATTGCGGCACAGAGCTGTCTCCCTCGAGTCACCCCGTATATCAACAAGAAAACAGAGAAGGCAGGAGCCTGGACTCCGTGTCCCTCTCCCTCCCCCATGCTATTAAGCTGCATCTGTGTAATATAGAGCAAAACATCCTCCACGACTCGCAGTAAATCACGGCAGAGGCAGTGTGCAGAGTGGATGGGGGGAGATAATGGGTTTTTCACCCTCTTCAACAATAGAACAAGTTTTTCTCCACTGGGGAAGACTGACTTCTATGAGAGACGGAGATAAAAGCAGCACCAGGGCTCTCAAATGGCTCTGAAAGGGCACCTGCCTTTGCTTACCCACTTGCGTTGCTGGCCCAGGGACAGGAGGCAACTCCAGCAGGCAACGCTGCGGGTCAAGTGCCCCATGGGCACGGCCTGGTCCCCATGTGTGGTGCTGAGGTGCACTGGAATATTAATTGAAAACCCCAGCAAAACACTCCGGCTGATGATAATGGACCATAATCCTCTTAGACCAATTTCATGCCTGAAAAATCGTGCATAACAAAATAATAATAGAAAGCCCCTCAGTGGACACTGTCCTTAGCAGTGGGCCCGGGAGAAGAGGGCCGGCCAGAAGGGATTTCTCGGGAAGGAAAGGGAGCTGGTCTCCTTGGCCTTCACCCCTGAGGGGCACAGAGAGGTGGGCAGGAGAAGACCTGAACTTGGGGCTAGGTCTGAACATCTGCTCTAGCAGAGCAGCATCGCCGTGGGACCCCTAAGTCCCCCAGAGACCTGGGTACCCACCAGGACCCCAGTGCCCAACGGACCCCTGGGACCTTCTGTGACCCCAGAACCCCAGGACCTCCCGGACCCTCCATGTCCCCCAGGGACCCTCCGTGCTCGCAGACCCCTGTGCCAGCTAACACCCCCCCTCCCATGCCAAGCCCCCCACCATACAAGCAGCCAGACCCCCCCTCCCTCCCGCCCTCCCCCGCCCGGCCCTTCAGCACCGCCGCGAGTGGACAGCGCCGGCCGCGGGGCCCCGCCCGGCCCGCGGCACCCGGCACCCCCCGGCACCCCGGGACCCCCCCGGGAACACCCGGACCTCCTCCCCGGCACCCCGAGACCCCCCCCGGGAACACCCAGGCCTCCTCCTCGGCACCCCCCCAGCACCCCGGCCCTGCACCCCCTCTTCCGTGCCCCTGCGCCCCATCTTCCTCCCCCGGCACCCCTTACTCTGCCCCCCCCCCCGTGCCTACTGGCACCCTCTCCCCTGCTGCACCCCTGCACTCCTGCACACCTCCCCTCCGCACCCTGCACCCCTCAGCACCTTCTCTGCTTCTGCACCCCTGCACCCACAGACATCCCCCCCCCCTCCAACACCTGCACCCACCGGCACCCCCTCGTCTGCCTCTGCACCTCTGCACCCCCTCCTCCGCCCCTCCACCCCCCCCCGCACCACCCCCTGCACCTTAGCACCACCTGCACGCCCCCCCTCCTCCCACCACCCCCTGCACCGCGGCATCCCCTCCTCTGCCACCCCCGGCACTCCAGCGCCCTCCATCACACCCTCCTCCACCACCCCCTGCACCCCATCACCACCCTCCTTCGCCACCCCCACCCACCCCCAGCTCCCAGCACCCCCCAGCACCTCCTCCTCCAGCACCCCAGCACCCCCTTCCTTCACCACCCCCTTCTCCAGCGCCCCAGCACCCTTCACCTGCACTCCCACCAACCCCCCCATCCCCAGCGCATCCTCCTGTCCCAACACCCCAATCCTCCAGCACCCCCTGCCCCAGCCCCCCAAGGACCCCACCTCCACCCCCCCATCACCCCCTGCCCCAGCCCCCCAAGGACCCCACCTCCACCCCCCCAAGAACCCCCAGACCCCAAGAACCCCACCTCCACCCCCCATCACCCCCTGCCTCAGCCCCCCAACGACCTCACCTCCAGCCCCCCAAGAACCCCCAGCCCCCCAAGAACCCCACCTCCACCCCCCCAAGAACCCCCAGCCCCAGCTCCCCAAGGACCCCACCTCCACCCCCCCAAGAACCCCCAGCCCCCCAAGGACCCCACCTCCAGCACCGCCAGCACCCACCTGCTCCCCCCCCCCCCCCCCCCGCGCTCCGCCCCGGAGCACCCCCAGTCTGCGGGGCCGGTGCCAGGCGGTGCCGTGCTGGTACCGGTACCGCGGGATGCCGGGGGGTACCGGGGAGACCCGGGGGGCTCCGGGGGGGGTCCCACCTCCCCGGCCGACAGCTGTTGCTGCTTCCAGCTCCCCCGGAGCCTCCGGCGGGCCGGGGCAGCGGTGACTAAGCACTTTGGGGATTTCTACTCTTATTATTTTCTTCTATTATTTTCTCTCCCTTTCAAGCGGGTCCACCCCCCCCACCACCTTCCTCCACCACCCCCCCCCCCCCTTCCCCATCCCTCCCCTCCTCCTCATCCTCATCCTCCCCGGCCGCCCCCGCCCGGAGCCGGGCGCGGCAGGGCGGGCGGAGGGGTTCCCCCTTCCGGCCACCGGGAGCATGGGAGCCCCGGACCGGCTCGGCTCCAGAGCTCGACCAGCCCTGGGGTGAGACGGAACGGGGCTGCGCCGTGCCGGGCTAGGACCCAACAGCTCCGGGATTGAATCGTTTTCCCCACCGCCCCCGCCAGAAGTTCCACCGCTCCCGGGAGCGCTCAGGACGGTGGAACCATGCCGGTACGCCGGGGCCATGTGGCCCCCCAAAACACCTACCTGGATACCATCATCCGCAAATTTGAAGGGCAAAGTGAGTACCGCACCCCCGGCCCTGCTCCCACCCCCCCAAATACCCGCCCTGCGGCTGCGGGCGGCCCCCCAACTTCGGGGCATAGCGGGGAGCAGAGTTTGGGGGGGGGGGGACAAGGGGGAGGGCAGAGTGGGGCCACCCACAGGGTGTCCCCGGGGAAATGAAGGCCCCCCCTGTGACCTCCCGGGGGTGGGGGGGAGGGAGAGGGGTGGGCGACAGCCAGGCAGTGTCCCCGCGGGTATTTATAGACAGGGTGACACAAAGGGGGACGAGCGGTCCCGGGCCGGTGGTCCCCCGGGGGCTGGAGACACTGCAGCCCCCCCACAGTCCCCGGGCTGGGAGGGGGTCCCCGGGGTGGCGGGGAGGGGGTCTGGGTTGGCAGATTTGGGGGAGAGGGCTGGACGCCAGCACAGACGGGCTCGCTGCCTGTTTGCCTTCAACTCTGCGCTGCTCCGAGGCAGCCGTCCCTGGTGAAATGTTGCCATTTGCTGTTGCTCGGAGTAATCCCTTTATATGAATTTTTGGGGTTGGTTTTCGCGTCAAATATAGCGAAGGGTTCGTGCGCATCGGGAAGCGCTGGGGTTTGCGTGCGGTTGGGTGGGGGCCGTGGGGGGGCGTCTGCTGTCTGGGCACCCCGAGGGGCTGGGTCCCCCCCAGGGAGCCATAGATGAGGGGAGGGGGGGACTGGGGTCCCCCCAAAAGCTGTGCTTCGGGGTCTGTCATGGGATACTGGGGCTGTGCACCCCCCACCGCCCCAGCTCGCTGTGGTTTTTCTCCAGTGTCTGAGTTTGCCAGGTGGGCAAACGTCCCTGGCGCTGCCACCCCTGCTAGATCTGTGCTGCCTGCCCTGGCAGTGAGTGACGTGACCCTGGGGATGGGAAGTGAGAAAAACTGTCCCTGGTTCCTATCAGTTCCCACTGGGAAGCGGTGGCTGGGGAGCAGCGGGGGCACACGGCGACGTGTGCCAGCAGGGAAGCAGCCAGGCCCCCTCGTCCCTGCCTGCTCCCTGCCTGCGCTCTGCCAGCCATGTCAGGCACCAGCTGGGCTCTGCCGAAACATCACCCCGCACTCCCCCGTGGCAGCTTCGTGATGTGACGGGTGTTGGGAGACACCAAACCGGCCCCCTCCCCGGTCACATCGCTGCCACGGGCAGCGTGTCTTCCTCTGCTCGTGGGTGCCTTCACCCCACCCCTGCAGCTCCCATGGGTGCAGCTGCACCCGGTGAGTTCCCCGCTGGAGCCGGAGAGGCCCAGCGCTTCCTTCCTAGGGCTGGTGCTGAGCCTTGGTACCGTGAGGGCAAGGGCAAATCTGCAGGTGAGGGCAGGGCAGAAAGCAAATCTGGGGTGAAAATACCCCCAGGGAGAGCTGGCTCTGCAGCTCCTTCCCATCCCGGCCTTGGTCACATCCCCTGTGCTCAGCACAGCTTGTTTCGGCGCCCTGCCAGCCCCGTAAATCCTGTCCTGCACCAGCCCAGCCTGGATCCAGCCTGGATCCGGCCCACGGGGCTGGCGCTGGATGGGGAAACGTTCATCGCAGGTGGAGAGCGCGCTCCAGGAGCGGGGCTTTGGGGGAAGGTCCCCTCCTTGTGCCACCTTCCAGCTGGCAGAGCGATTTAGATAGAGAAGGATCGGGAAGAGGGAACTGGGAAACATTTGGCTGTGGTGGTTTGTGCTGTTTGCAGCACCGGCACCAGCCCTGCGTGGGAGAGGGAAAGGTGTCGGGGTGGGAGTCCCCCACAAAGGGCCACCAAAGGCTGTCACAGGGTGGGATGAAGCAGGAGAGCTCGGTGCAGCATCCCTGGGGGCACTGGTTTTACTGGGAGGCATCCTCCAGAGCTGGGACTCTGCAGGTGACATTAAGGAGAGCCCCAATGTGCCGGGGAGGGGTCCCCCCCACCCCGTTGAATCCCAGCGCTGGGTGCCGCAGCCGAGCAGACGTTTCTTCCCGCTTTTGGGTGAAATTCCCCACGAGGCTGGAGCGCAGCGGGGCTCTGGAGCGCGCAGGCTGCAGATGCCATTCCTGGGTAATCCAGGAGATTAATTGGGGTCTGGGCTGGGAGACAGCCTCCAAACGGACCCTCCGCTCTGACCTGCCTCTGGCTCCAGTCCGGAGCCGGTGCCAAATGCTGAGGGAGATGCTGCTGGGCGGGGCACGGCATCCATCACATCAGCATCCACAGCCCTCTGTCACATCCCAGCAAACCTGTCCCAGCGAGGGTCCTCCCCAGCCCAGCACCCCCCGATCCCCTTGAAAAAAAAAAAAAAAAAACCAAAATCAAACCAAATCAAAGCTCTAGGCTGGGTCTCCCCCGGGATAAGGACGGAAGCGGTTCCATCTGGGCTGGACGACGTGGGCTGGGCAGTGTTGCCACACACCCCGGCACGACAGCGAGTCCAGCCCCAGCCCAGCCTGGGTGGCTGCAGCACCAGGAGGGGATGGGGCAGCACCACTCCCTGCCTCAGTTTCCCCTTTCCTCCACCTGAGCCCTTTTCTTCTTGAGCACAGGGGCCACGAAGCTCAGCGGAGTCTGGATTTCAGCTTTAGCCTGAAGGCACCATTATCCTATAAAACATTAGGAGATTCATTAGTGTGATGGGTTTCACCCGGCTTCCCATGAAGCCAAGCCTCACGCTCACTCCTCCTCTCGCCTCTTGCCTGACTTCAGTCAAATCTGAGCAAGGGTGGGAAGTCTCCGAGATAACTCAGGTCCCTGATAAGCTCCTGGGAAGGGATAGACGCTGCAGCTCTTCCCTCTGCCTGCAGTGCCGGTCAGGGACAGACTTCCCATGTATGAGAAAGCAGCGAGTCCCCACGTGCGAGCGGTGAGATGTCAAGGCTGCGTGGGTTGGCCCACCCCGGCAAAAACTGCCTTTACTGGGGAACCTTGCTTTGGATCCCCCTGTCCTCACGGTCACAGATTCACATGGAATTGGGGGAATTTTCTTTCTCTGAAGAGCAGGACAGCACCCAGGGTGGTGTGGGCTGGTGCCACCCATACTCCCCCCAGACCTGTCACCGGTGTCCCCGGGGAGCCCATCCCTGCACAAACCCCACGGCAGGTGACATCAAAAAGCCCAAGCACCCACCACCCACCCAGGCTGTCCCCCGTCCCTGTGGGTCCCCCCCCACCCCCCTAAGCCTCGTGCTCTCCTGCCTCCCCGCAGACCGCAAGTTCCTCATTGCCAACGCCCAGATGGAGAACTGTGCCATCATCTACTGCAACGATGGCTTCTGCGAGATGTTCGGCTACTCCCGCGTGGAGGTGATGCAGCGACCCTGCACCTGCGACTTCCTCACCGGTCCCGACACCACCAAGAGCTCCATCGCGCAGCTCACCCAGGCGCTGCTCGGCTCCGAGGAGTGCAAGCTCGAGATCCTCTACTACCGCAAAGACAGTAAGAGTCGCTTTTCGGGGTGATCCGGTGGTGGGAAGTGTCACCTGCCCGGGATTTGGGCTGTCGGAAGCCCGTGGTGGGAGGTGAAGGGAGTGTGATGCTACCAGGACATCGGGTTTGCACCCAGATCCGGGGCTTTGCGGAGGGTGAGTCCATCGTGGCTCCTGGCGGGATGGAGCTGTCTCTGCTGTCATGGGGCACTGGGGGCACTGGGACCTTGAACAGTGGAAGTTGCTGCCGGATTATTTGGGAATCGGGTCATTTGTGAGACCTCGGTGATGCCTCAGAGCTCCCAGGGCAAGCGATGGCATCGCTCATGGGATCCCTGCGTCATGAATAAGGATCCCATGGGAAGCCCAAGGAGGAGCCGGGTTGGGACATGGGTCTCCTGGTCTGTGCTCTGAGAGGAGACGAGACAGACCCCCCCGTCTCCGCCAAAAGCGGGTGCAGGCGACGGCCTCAGAGCTGCCTTTCGAGCGAGCAGGATGCGGCTGTGCGTGCACAGATGGAATTACGTTAAGATGAAAATGAAGCTTTGATGGAAAATACTAGTGATTAGTTCTAATACTGCAGGAAGTTAAATAAATATTTAGTGCTTGATGCTGCAAACCAGCAATGGCCCGGGCTCCCAGGGGTGGGAGGAATGCAGATTGGGTGCTCGCTAGAGGTTAAAAATATTAAGTATTTCCTTTTTTCAACCTGTGGAGCTTTCCCATCACTTTAGATTGCATTGATGGGGGCTTGGCCTGAGCAAGAGGCTGCACCCTGCTGACGGCAGCTCCCGGGGCGGCAGGGTGGAGGAGAAACAACTGGAAGTGAAGGGAAGGAGAAGGCAGGAGCCCTGGCTCCCAGCCCGGCACCCTATCTCCGGGGCTGGGACCTGGGTGTCCTGGCCTCCCTCCCAGACCCTATCTCCTGGGCTGGCATCCAGGTGCCAACGTATCGGCCCCGGGAATTATCCACTGGCAGCACCCCTGCGTGTTAACCCATACGGTTAACCCGGCAGGGCCAGACCCTGCGCGGTGGCAGGATCAGGCCGCCCACCATCCACGTTTCCCGTATGATTTTCCTCCCATCCTTGCCAAGGGACCCAGCTGAGTCTCTTCCCCGCTGGGCCAGTCCTGGGTGAAGCAGGGCTGGGGAGCGGTGCCAGGGTTGGGCTGTGAGTGTCCCCTCGGCCGCTGTGGTTTGCAGGGGCCTGGCTGGAGCCCAGCGCAGCCTGGGAGGCACGAGGAGAAGCGGGCACATGCTGTCCCCATGGTCCCAATCCCAACGCCAACGCGCGGCCGTGGCAAGGACAGCGTGTGCAGCCCTGTTCGGCTCCCTCGGGATAGTTTCCCCATCCATCCCCAGGGACTGCTCAGCTGGGAGTCCAATCCAACATCATCCTCCCTGCTTTGAAGCGTTCCCGCTGGGCTAGCGGGATGCTCGGTGCTCTCCTCGGAGCCCTGCTCTTCCTCTAGGCCACGGGAAACTCTCAGCGCAGCTCTGAGCTGCTTTCTTCTCTTTTTTATTAAAAAAAAAAAAAAAGAAGGGAAAAAAAAAAAAAGCCCAGAAGCAAGCCCTTCATGTCTATTTTTAAAACCCAGCCCCATCAGCAATATGCTTTCCAATTGTTTCCCCCCAGCACTCAGCCTGTGACCGCTCAGCCCATTATAAATGGGTCTTATCGGCAAAGAAAAGGCCTTCACATTATAGGGAGCTGCTGCTTAATTAGCCGGCGGAGGCTCCGAACCCGCCTGTCCTCCTTTTCATACCGGCAGCACCAATCTCCAGCCTCGACCTGCTGTTTATTACTGCGGTACTCCTGGCTCTGCAGCTCGCGGGGTTGTTTCCTCGCTTTTCTGGTTACCAGAGACAAATCTGCCTGTCAGGGCCCCCCCGGCAGGGCCAGGGTGGGATGGATGGAGGTAGGTGGGAAGGGGAGCACCCATGGGTGTCCGCGCAGGTGGCTCTGCCCCTGCATAGGCAGGATGCTGTATGATGGGGTGATGCATGTCCCTGGGGACAGCCTTGCTGCTCAGTCCTCACCCAGACGCCCATGCTGTCATTAGCTAATTATAAAAGGAGCCACGGGTGCCGACAGCGAGCTCAGCTCTGGGTAGCCGAAATGGAGCCAAGAATCAAGTTCAGTTGGGGGAAGATGGGACTTGCCCAGCAAGGGCAGTTGGCCCTCCCCACCACGGCAGCCCCAAAAAGGCCTTGGAAAGCGGGGAGTGCCCGGCCACGGCGCGTGTGGGCTCTAATCCCCTGCTCAAAGCCGGGAGATCAGTGAAAAGTTAATTTCCTTACAAGATGCTGCACAGCTGGGGCTGTCCCAGCCAGGGGGGTCATTACGGGATCAGCTCCTGCCGGGACGAGGAGCAGCCACGGCCACCAGCCCTGGGGACACACTACCCACGGTGTCCAGGGCTGAGCCGACCCCCCCTCCAGCATCCCCTGGAGACAGCACCGAGGGGCTGGCGGGGCTGAGCAGCATCCAGGGTTGTTTTTTTTTCTCCCGGAGGGTGATGTGCTTTGCAGCGAAGCCACCGACGAGAGCCTCCGGAGTCCCCGGAGCGGGGCCGGTGGCCACAGGTGCTGGGCACCGCGGCGCTGGCATGGCCTGAGCGGCAGCAGCTGGCAGTGCCCACCGAGCGCTTCGCCGTTAATCTGCATGAATGGGATGCTTATGAATATGGAAAGAGAGATGCGGGGCCGAGACAGCCGGAGCAGCTGGTGAGGCAGCCGCTGCCTCCAGCCCCAGCCCCTCCATCCCCGTCCCCTCCCCAGGCTGGTCCCCTCCAGCAAAAGCAGTTTGTGCTGGTCCCCTGGGGCCGGGGATTAGAGACCAGATCAGCCTGGCAAACTCCTTACACCGGTGCTGTAAACTGGGATTTCCCCTGGGGGCTCCGGGAGGGGGGAGGTCACAGAGCGACTGGGGCACCCGGTGTCACCCAGGATGTCGTCGTGTGTCCCCCCCCGCAGCTCCCCATGGGGTGCCTGAGCAGGCAACTGCAGGGCTGGCAGCCGGGCATGGGTTGTGGGGTGTCACCGCACCCAAGGGGGACAGAGGGACTCATGTGGACGTGTCCCCTCTGTCCCCAGCCCAGGGCAAATCCATAGCACAGCAATCACCCCTCCAGCAGCTGCTGCCAGGAAGCCCTGGCTGAGGCAGGCAGGGATGGATCCAGCCAAGGTTTCTCCGTACAGCTTTATAAACAGCAACGTGTGACGTGCCCGACGGGCTCGCTGGAAGCAGGAGGGCAAATCCCACCGGCAGCTGCTGGATCCTGGCACCGTCAGGGCTGGGGGCCAGGGCTGGAAGCCCCAGGGAGCCTCTGCTGCTGCCCCGTGGGTGGACAAGGCAGGACGGAGGGGACCTCCCGGGTGGCGGAGGAGCAGGGAGGCACAGCCAGCTGACAAAACCCCAACTCCAACTTGAGCTGTTTGCTTGTACAAAAACATGGGTTTTAAGCCAAGCTGGGGCCGTTTGCTTTGCGTTCCTTTAAGAGTCGGGCTCGGCAGAGCCAGGCTGTGACCTCAGGAAAGGGACAGACACCATGGCCCAACTCCAGAACGGGACTTATAAACATCCTGCCTCACAACAACAAATGCTCCGGTCCCGGAGATCCCGCACTGTGGGGCCGATTCTGCCATCCCTGGCATGGCTGTGCCACAGCTCTGGCCACCCCCGTTGCCCCGGCTCTGCCCCAGGGACAGCATGATTGGGGCACAAAGCTGGAAAAGACGTATTTTCCATCCTCTGCTGCTCCTTGGATGCTTTGTGCTTGGACCAGATGTCCCATGAACAGGGGGACAGGCCTAGAGCATCCCCAGCACCCCCAGGGATGCTTCCCAGGAGGCTTTTTCCTGAAATCCCTGCCCTGGCAGAGCCCCCTATTCCCACCCCAAACCCTCCATCTCCATCCTCACCGGCTGTTGCATCCCTAGTGGGAGGTGGCCCCATGTGTCATGGGGACAGAGACCTTGGGATGGCCGGATAGCCCCGCGAAATGCTGTCAGCTCTGCAGCTTTGGCCACACAGCCCTGCGCTAAGCTGGACTAATTCCTGTGGCCGGCGGGGATTTAGCGAGGGAAGGACCATGGGCCTGGATGCAGCCACTTGCTTCGCTTGCAGCAGAGGTTAAGCTGCATTTTGCCAACCCCTGTATTGATCCGGGACCCTTTTTGGCTGCTGGGGATCAGAGCACCCCCAAAACATCCCGCTGGGCTTGGTGGCATCCTTCTCGCAGCCACGTTGTCTGTGGGTACCTTCGGTCTCCCGACTCTCCTGGTTTTCCCCCTCTGCTGCTGCTTCCGACCAGCGAGCTCCCCGCTAAGTGCAGAAATCCCTGCTATTCGTCACCACACAGGGGGTAACCTCCATCCCGCCGCTGTTACTTAATAAGGTCATTTTAGCAGTTCAGGGGTTGCTGCAAGGAGCATTTTTCCCGGTCTGGTGTCACAGCGGGTTTCAGTCTCCCAATGCCCCGTTTGGACGTGGAGAGAGGGGCCAGTGCAGACCTCGTGGTGCACATCCCCTCCCGGCGCAGGGCGATGCAGACCCAGGTGTGGGGGTTCCCCAGCACCCATCGCTCACCCCAGACCCCAAGGGAGACCCATCCCCACTGGCTCAGGCCCCACAGCCATAATTTTCCATCCCGCCTTGAGGATTTGCTTTAGGGCCTCCCAGCAACCTGCGCTTCCCTTTGAAGTTCCTACCGCACCGTGATGCTGATTTATCCCCAGACGGGACCAAGGCTTAGCCCTCCTGAGCATCTCCCCAGGTGTGCCAGCCAGCCCCGGAGCACAGCTCCGTCCCCATCCCTGTCCCCTCCGTGCCCTTCCCAGCCCCTCTCCTCCGCTCCGTTATATAATACCACTATAGATTTAGCCACTCTGCCATGAGACCCTGCAGATTAAATCTCCCGGCCGGGGGGAGGGAAGGACTCGGTAAGAGCTCCGAGGACAGATTAATAGCTTGCTTTTTTAATATTCATAACAATACTGGTTTGTGTCCGGCTCTCGGAAACTCCCGTGTCCTCTTGATTAGTTTAATACTGATGATACCGACAAATGCATTAACCACTGGTGGCCGCGGAGGATAAGAGGGCCGGGGAGGGAGGGCCCCCGACGATGACATTTTTAATGTTATTAAGTGCTCGCTTTTATCAAGGTCAGAAGCCAAGATAGGTTGGAAAGCACAAACCTCCAAGCGCTCGGCTTGGGGGAGGTGGGCTGGGTGCTGGGAAGATCAAACCCAGCCCAGGGTTTTAGGGAATGAGCTGGTTTTCCCAGCCCACGCAAACCCATCGTATCAGGTGTGGGACCCTCCAAAACAGCATCTACGTCGCATCCCTCCTGCTGAGCCCTTTCCGCAGCCCCTGGGCTGGGTTTCGCCCCGGACGGGCATGCAGTCAGCCCCACGGCAGCAGCCACGGAGCACAGGCAGGTTGCGAATGCCCCCGGGGCTCTTCCAAGAGATCATTTGGCGGCTGGATAAAATTAGATGGATGGAGACAGATTAGCTGAACAGCTGAAGGGAAGAGATGGGCAGATGGATGGGGACAGTCGATCGAGGAACGAGGACGGGAGTGCAGGGCTGGGGTCCCTCCTGGGGCCGGCTCAGCTCACCAGCACCGCAGCAGGTCTGGGGTGCCTGGTTTTTGGGGAGAAGGCTCGGTATTTGGCAGAGTCCAGGCTGGCTCGCCGCAGGGAAATCGAGTCAGGGCAGAGGGTGCCAGGGGTATCCCAGCTGCAGCCTCTTCCCAGAGCTGGCAGTAGCCCAAATCACAGCTGCCCAGAGACCCCAAATTCTGGGGGACTGCCCTGTCTTTGGGCCAGGCTTAAGGGAACCCGCTGCTCCCGCTCCTGGCCCCGATGCTCCATCATCCCCTTGACGCTATCCATGCTACGGGGTGCGGGTCTGAGCCGGGCACCGAGCTCCTGGCATGCAGGGCTGTGCCTAACAGGGGTGCTTTTGGGGTGATTCCCCTGGTTTTGGAGGGTCCCATACCCAATTAACTTTTGGTCAGCCCTGAATCGGTCAGGCATTTGGACTAGATGAGCATTGTAGGTCCCTTCCAACAGAAATAGTCTATTCTATTTAATTTAAGAAGGGATCAGCATGGGGGCTCGCAGCAGCATCGGCCAGGGCTGCTCAGGCTCAGCACCTCCCAGATTTGCAGGATCAAACCAGGCACCAGCTGCCTCCCAAACCCAGCCCCAACCACCTCCCAGCTGCTCCTTATATCCCTCCAACTGGATGTAACTGGGCCCAGTTTTCAGCTGTTCAGCATCGGCCATGGGATTAACCCTTTCCATGCCACACAGGGCCTGCCAGGATCCAGCTCCCATGAGAACAGCTCAGAGGCCATTCCCTCCCACCACCACAGAGGAGCTTAAGAAGGAAAAGTGAAGCAGTGAAAGGGATGCAGCAGGGCAGAGCATGTGAGCCAGGGTCAGGCCATCTGGATCAGGATTCCTGGTCCAGCAGGGAAGCATGGAACCAATGGCTGCCCATGCCAATGAACCCTGCTGGGCTGCGGGTCCCTGGGAAGTTGGAGATGCTTTGAAATCACCTGCGGGGAAAAAAACCCTCATTTTATAACACACCAAAGGAGAAAGCATGTGGTGCCACCGGGCATCACACGCACAGGTGAGCGGGCACGTGCGTGCATACCCCCTGCGCACCCCAATGGCAGCACCGGCAGAGCCGCAGCATCGCAGGGATGGCACCGCATCATCCCACCAGGCATGTGCTACCTTAGTATCACGCAGGACACCTCACTTACTCAGCATCACCTAAATAAAGAACACCGCTTGCCTTTTAGATCCCTAAAAATCCTGACAAAGGGAGGGAAGGACTCATTTCTTTCTGTCCCCACATGAGGGTAGCCCACAGCGTGCCCGTGCATCCCTTCGAAACAACTTTATCTGCTGAAAATACTCCCCCACCTCCTCACCAGCTCACACGTTTAAGTGGATTTCCTCTCCCTGTGGTGAACAACAACGAAATAAAGAAAGAAAGAAAGAATCCTGGCTGCCGGGCCCTTTAAACGGATTTCACCGTATCCATTTCTTTCCCATTCTTGTCTGTGTGTGTGTGTGTGTGTGTATGTGCACATCCCTGACGTCATGGCAGATTTTGAAGTTGCCCGATGCCGGCCATCTGCTCCTGATTACGGGAGGCCCTGAGCTCCTTAAAATTATACACAGAAAGGCTGACATCCCCCTCCCGGCCAGAGCTTGGCCATGGCAAGAGCAGGACAGCACTGGATCGGGCCGGCAGCACATCCCTGCCAGATCCGCTAATCCCTGGTAATCAGAGCACGGGTGAAAGGCAAGATCAGGGATCCGCGCCCGGCAAAATCTGCCATGGAAGGAGGTCATTTTGCTCTGTACCGGCCAGGCAGTGGTACCTGGTTGCTCCATCGTTTCTAGGAGGTTTGGGGTAGGAGCCCAGGGGGGGTTCAGGGGGTTTTGCCAGAGGGGCTGCGGCAGCGGCTGCAGCTTGGGGGTTCCCACTCCCACCAGTGCCAAAACAACAGGAGACAGCTCAAGGAAGGGACCCACAGTGATTGTACCTTTGGGTAGGGTTTTTGAAGGATTTGGCGGAATAAAGTTGGCAAGGGAGGTGGGAAGCCCCCTGTATCCTCCACTTGCTGCTTTGGGAAAGGCCTGCAGGTATTTTTGGGTGCCCCTAATTGTAAACTGGTGCCTGGCTACCAGCACAAGCAGAGCCATGGGGTCGAGCTGGCATCCAACAGGCAAATCCATACGGCCTCGTGCACTGTGGCCATGTTCGGGGTCCTCTCTACAGCCCCCCTCGCTCCCAGGACACTGAGCCAGCCCTCGTGCCCCCCCCGTACCTCAGTTTCCCCATGGAAGGAGTGAGACAAGGCTGTGCCTGACCACTCCATGCCAGTGCCTTTAGGGGATGTCCTTGGGGACCATCACACCGATCCCGCCACATCCTGCTGCCCAGGGTCGGGACATGGCACACGGTCGGGCTCAACCCCGTTGCCCGCATCCAGGACACGAGACGGCTGAAGTCAGTCCCCAAAAACTGCCTGGCAATTGCAGGGCAATTAGCTACAGCATGATTACAAGCAGCATGCTTAATGAGGTTAAACCACTACCTGGGACTTTCTGAGCTCTTAATTACCTACTCTTTAGTTGCTGCTCTCAAGTATGTTAATATAAATGACTGCCTGGGACAAAAAAAAAAGGCAAGATGCGATCTGTGTGAGCTGGGATGCTACAGAGAATCGGCCCTTTCCCAGGGCTCACATAGGCTTCCAAATCCTTCACTGCCCATCTGCAGGGATTACACCCATCAAAGTACTTAAAAAAATACTTTTCTGCCAAAAGTGTTTAGTGCTGGGGGGGGGGTGGGTGGGCAAAGCGCCCTGTGCAGCCCCCCCTGAGCCTGTCTCTGCTCGGCAGCCTCGTGTTTCCGCTGCCTGGTGGACGTGGTGCCGGTGAAGAACGAGGACGGCGTCGTCATCATGTTCATCCTCAACTTCGAGGACCTGGCACAGCTGATCACCAAGAGCGCCAGCCGGAGCCTGCACCAGCGCCTGTCGCAGAGCTGGCGTGGAGGTGGGTGTCACCAGGGATGGTGGGGACGGCGGGAGGGCAGCGCAGCATCCTTAGGGCTATCCCCATCCCATGGGTTTCTTGGAAGCTCGTGGGGGCTGAAGGATGCACCCATGGCAGGGCAGGATCCTGCATCATGGGGCTGAATCCTGCAGAGCGCCCGGGAGCAGAGGTTTGTGTTTCTGCACAGCCGCAGCTCTGCCGACCCAGGGACTGATCCGGCCGAACGCTAACTGGGTGAAAAAAGGGTCTTTGAGCCGGCTGTGCTTCCCGCGCAGCCCCTCGCCTGCACACCAGCCCGCGCACACCTCCCGAAGCCCCAGGGACCTGGGGACAGGGGTGGGGACCGACCTCCCCGCACGGGATGGTGCATTTTTAAGGAGTGGGTGTCTCGCTGTGAGCCCCTCTGCACAACCCCTGCTTTGCTGCGTCCTTTCCATATTTAACACCGGGAGGTTTTTTCCAGCAGCGCCTTGGGCCCCTCCTGCATGCTTGCAGCATCATGCTGGCTGGGACAGGAGGTGCTGGTACGGGACAGGACCTGTGCGCGGGGTCACCGGGAGGGCCAGGGGACATTTGGTGTCACCGATGGCATGGCTGTGCTATGGGGACATCACCGCAGGAGAATGGCACAAGGATGGTTGTGCTGGGATGGCTCTGAGCCTGCCTTGGCTTTGGGCTGTTCCCCCCGTTGCAGGCTCAGCCTGGGGTTTTGTGGGGCTTTTGGAGGCAGTGGAAAATCCAGACTCCCTTTTTTGGGAAGGCTGGATCGAGGGGGATCTCTGGTGAGGCTCTCAAGGGGATGCGGATACCCAGGGATGCAGATGTTGGACCTGACCATGGGAAGGAGAACTGTAGCTTCTAAATAGCCTCCTGCTACACAGCCCGTGGTGCCAGTCACCTATATTTTAATCAGGGAAATAATCCTACATCTATCTTCATGCAAACGCTCCCTGGGCACGCGGGTCACTATAGGGAGGCTTTGGGCAGGCCTCAAAGTAAAGCTGTGGGAGCAGCCCGGGTCCGTGCCCCGACAGCACGTGGGGTGACACAGAGGGACGGGACTCGAGCCAGGGCCAGGGTCACATCAGGGGCTGACGGAGACCCTTCACGCTGCCCCTTGTATCAGTATGGTAATGTGAGCTTTAACACATTCACACTCAGTGCATCTATACATCCCAGAGCTATTAAGGTGTTTGCGTGCGTGGCAGCAGGTACCAGCAGAGGAGCTCTGTGTGGTGATGGGTTTTATATATCCTCAGGCCAGACATACGCACACGGGACTTCTGGACATATGCGTGTGAATGTATATATAACCTGTGCATGTGTTCCTGTGTCTATGAAGTGATGGGATTTATATTTTTGGTGTATTGCTTTAATACCAGTTAGCCTCTATGCACAGACTGCTGAGGAAATCCTAAATTCCAGCACCGGTGTTGCTTTGCAGCCCCCTCAGCTCTCAGTACATGTCGACATACGATGCATCCGTACCCCATTCCACCCCGAGACATACCTTTGGCTGCAGAAGGCACCCAAATAAAGAGGGTACCTATTGCTTTCCTGCGCGTTGGAGATGATAGATTCTGCTGCACATCCCGAGGAGCATTGCTCAGGTTTCCCACTCCAGCGCTGGGGAGTGCGGAAAGGCCAGAGCTGCTGGCGCCAGCCCAGATCGGTCTCTCGTGCACGGGTTTTCTGACTCAGTCTTTAATTACACGTCCGCAGGCGGCTGCGTTGCCGGTCCCTGGCTCACTGGTGTGCAGGGAAAGTTGGCTGCTTTGCTTCTTCCAGCTGGAAAGCTGCTCTGGGCAGTGGGGATGGGGTGAGCAGAGGGAGCCTGCGTGGTCCCCCCATCAGCGGGGGCATTTTTGGGGAACTGGGCAGGTCGGGAGCCTGCCCGAGTGGCTCAGCGGTGTGTCGGGGCTTGGTGAGGGAAGCAAATCCTGCCAAAACCAAACAGCTCCTCAATGTGCTGCTTTTTCCCAGAGGACAATGCCTTTGCAGAGCTCATGTCGCGTCCCACACACCTCGGGATTTAGGCCACTTTTGGTCCAGTTAGTGAGTACAACTGGTGCTGCTGGGCGTCAAATGAATCCCAGGGCTGACCTGGGCCCCGAGGCAGCAGGGTGCGAGCCTGGCTGCTCACACTAACCCTGTAGTAGCAGGCAGCCACAGTCTCCTCCATGGATCAGCACTAGAAGAGGACAAGCAACTTCGTACTGGGTGTCACAACCAGGGGCATTGGATCCCGCTGTGGGCACTGCCGGTTCCCCTCCACGTCTGGCCCCTTCCCCTCCTGAACCTCTTTTGCAGCTCCTTGCAGCCCCAGCTGCCCTCGTCCCAGTCCCAGTCTCCGGCAAGACGGTCTCCTGGTCCCCCGTGATGGCAGCAAGGGACCCCCTCTCTTCGGTCCAGCATCCCTCACCTAAAATCCAGAACAACTCCAGGAACAAAATTGCTGGAACTACTTTTTTAATGCCTTGCTAACTTACCATCTCTTTCATGTGTTTTTTTTCCCCCCAAGTCGCACCAAGGAGATTTAGAGGCTAGATTTCCTCCAGGTCCAAATCCCTTAAGTGGCTTTAACCTCTTTAATTGGCTTAGGGATGCTCTGCACCTTTCCCGTCTTGCATCCACAGTTGTAGGGGACTTTCATCCAGCCCAGCAGTGCTTTCTGCCAGGTCAGGCTCTGCCTTGAGCACATGGCGATGCGATGGCATGGGAATAGCGAGTATGTTGGAGGAGGAAGGGCCACGCAGCACATACGTCCCCAAAAGCCACCCAAAATTCTCCATAGCCTCTTCCCCTGCCACCGCGCCGCCCCATCTCGCTCCAGCCATCACATGCAGCTAGGTTACATCTGTCTCTCTTGTGTTTTGTTTTTCTTTCTAACAAGGTCAAGGTAGGAGGTTGAAGTTTAGTCTCCCGTCCCTGCGGCGACTCAAAATCCAGCGGAAATCTCTGCCCACCAGTGAGTTTGATGGAGTAGCCATTGACTATGGAAAGGTAACCGTAGCCTTTGTCTGATATAAGCCCATGCCTCAGGCCAGGTCCCAGCGCTCTTCCTCCGCTCTCCCCATCCCGCTCTCCCTCGGCTGCTGTGGCTCGGGCCGTATCCGGCGGTAGGGGCTCCGGCACTGGGTCAGTGCCGAGCACTGGTCCTGGCGAGGGCTGGTGGTGAGCGGCGGTGCTTTGGTGGCATGGGATAGAGCTAGATGGTGCTGGTCCGTGGGGCCAGCCCAGCACGGCGCATGCCGTGGCTTGCAGGGGGAGCGGGAGATGTGCCGAGCCGGCGGGCACCGCTGCCGAAGCTGGGAGGAAGGTCTGGCTCCGTAGTGCAAGTTGTCCAGGATGGTGGAGCTCCAGGGAGTTGTCCCTACCCCAAGGAGGGGACGTGCTGGTTACTGCAGGAGATTGGAGTAGGTGTGCTCTAAGCAGGGACTGGCAGGGACTTGCAGGCAAACCTCGAAAGGGCATGTTTCCCCACGTTTTCCTGGCAGGGGCCAGGCAGCGCAGGCAGCTCTGGCTTAGTCCTTCAGCAAAGACTGTGCTTTGTGTGATGGAGGGTGACGCTGTCATTACTGACATGACGAGATGATTGGGAAAATGTTGGTGGGACCTCTTTAGAGATTGCTGTTCTTGGTGGCTTCTTGACTGTCAAAAGTGCTCAAGGCATCTCCGGGCAAAGACGTGTTGTTTTCTGAAATGCTGCAGCTTGAGGCACAGGGTTGTGGGCCGGAGGCTTTTGCTCTGCTAACGCATCCCCAGGCGCCAGGTTCTCGCTGTGCTGGGTGTATCCAGACAGCCTGGATAAAGCTGCTTCCCAAAATTACAGATTTGATGCCTGTCTTCTCAGAGATTGTGTTTACGGCAAGTGGAAGACACATGTAGCATTATCAGATGTTCTGGGTATGTCAGTCCTACAGACACCAGCACTGCTAAACGCTCTGGGTACCCCCAGTTTGAAGCTGCGTGGTGCACTGCAATGTTTCAGGTGTACACGCATGGAAGATGTGCATTGAGGACAACCTGATGACCCACCAATTTGGTGGAGCCTGGTCCAAGTTGGGGCAGCCCAGCAGACGCAGGGGCAGTCAGCAGGCAGCCCTTCCTAAAACCTGCAATAAGGTCCTTCGGGGTAGTGAGAAATGCCACAGGGTGCCTTGGGCAGGCACGCAAAATCCCAGTCCCTCCCGTGGGTATGATGGGTACGGGCATAGACCCATAGGTTTCTGCCCCAGAAGATGACTGCTTTGTGCATCCCATTGCAGAAGCTCTTAAAGGCTGGAAACTCTTTAGGTCTCCAGGGGAAAAGGTTTAGCAACGGCCAAGGGGTGCTGTAGGAGAGGGAGAACCACATATGGCCAAATTTGCAAGCCCAGCAGCTCCTCCAGTGCGTCCTGGTGCAGAACACATCCTCTCCCATAGACGCCAGCACAGGACCCGGGCACCGACCCTCGGTGGTGGCCTGAGCTCTTGCAGCAGGTGAGGGAAGGGCAGGTCCAGTGGTGGGACATAGGGACACCTCGGAAAAGCGCACGGCAAGGCAGGTACTCCAGGCAAGCCTATCCCTAGGGTCTCCTCTTCTTTTCTTGCTCTGGCCTGCTTCCCAGCTGTGCAGCATCGCCTTGCAAACCACCCCGCGGCCACCCAGCCTCCGGTAGGAGCTGGCAGGAGGTAGGAGCTGCCAAGTCCCCGAGGACTCGGTCGCCCCACCGCAAAGCAGGTCCTGGTCCCGGTTGGAGGTGACCTCAGGAACCGCAGCGCTTCCCAGCCCTCTGCCCCTCCTCTTACCTCCCCCAGCTCCCCCTCTTTCCCCCCCAGCACGCGAGGACTCCTTCTAATAAAACGCTTTCTCCCGGCTGTCTTAAAGCCTGGTGGTGACTCCCTGATTTTGAGGGACTTGAAGACATCGCCCAAGGAGAACTGTGTGCAGTCAGAGACCGAATCCCTCCTGGAAAAGGAGCGGAGGCCGAGCCTGGAGGCCGACCCCACCCTACAACACTCGTCCCTGAAACAAGAGCCTCCCTTGCTGGGCCCACGAGGGTCGTACTCTGCGTGGGGTTTCTTTCGGTCTCGCCCCGGGGGCAGCTTCCACAGCCTCCGCAGGGTCTCCTCCTTGGACAACTTTGAGGCTGCGAGGTCTGAGTTCCAGAGAAAATTCAGGGAAAGGAGGGCAAACTCAGGTAGGGGAAAAACCCCGGAGTTGTCGGTCCTACTGCGGGAGCCACGGTCCCGGGCGATGGCCCCGGCACGTCTCGGGGGGGAGGTCTCTTTTTTTCACTGCTTTTCCCTCTGCAAAGTGGAGATAAGCTGGGGTTTTCTCCCCAAAACCTGCTGGTCTCCATGTGATTCCCTGCGTCGGCAGGTCCTGCTTTTTGGGTAGAGCCATCCATGGTGTTGCGCGTCAGACGTGAGACCGCGTGAGGTTGCGTTTGGCTGCCCCACGCGAGGGGCATCCCGATGCCGTCCCACCTCCCCGGGAGGGAGGGAAGGGGTCTGCAGGCATTTGCAATGTGAGCTGTGTCCATGCGTTGGAGGGGGACGAGACACTGGGCAGGCCACTCTGTAGGGCTGGAGGAAACGTACCTCCACCATGGCATTCATGTCCAGACCTCTTGTTCTCATGAGAGAGATGATGACAAATAAGATGGAGGTCAGGCAAGAGAAGCCTCAGTAATTGGGGGATGGAGAGAGATCAGTCTGCGGTGTCTGGCTTGAGAAAACAGGGTGGGGGATCATGATACTCAAACACTCACAGGTTACGGACCCCCAGAAGGGGACACAACATAGAGGGAGGGAAGAGGAATGAACAGGGAGGAGAAGGGTTCCAGCAGGATGGCTGGTGCTAACTGGCCACCTTCACAATGTCTTCAGACACCTCCTGCCCATGACACCTCTTGGGTCAATGTCAGAGTGCAAGGGATAGCAGGGGTAGAAAACTGAAAATATAACGCTGTCCTGCCTGTAGGAGATAGAGAGGTTGGGACACACTGGTTACTGTGCTTGGGGATGTTCCTGAAGCCCTGGGTGTGGGTACACACTCCCTTCCACGACTACACGTTGCCACAAGCCTGACCATGAACCGATCACCTCTGGGGCTTCCTCCCTGGTCCTGCACTGGGATGACCCAGAGAGGCAGATCCCCAGGGAAAACTGACAGGATCCAGCCCCACTACAGCTCTTCAAGCGAAAACCCCGACCTCCCTACCTGGAGCCTGGGGGTGGAGGATACATCTGAGTGGGGCCATCATTCAGCTCCTGGCTCAGTTTGGTGGCCAAAAACCAAGGCAGCAGCTCAGGAGCTATGCTGGTCAGGCTGAAGCATGCAAGGGTGGAGGAGACCCACCTCCTCCTTCATCTGTTTTCATGCCAGTCTTGGCATCCCTCCCTGGTGGGTCTCCTTGGGGCTGGTCCCCAACCTGCCACAGTCTTCAGGGGTAGCAAAGGATATTAGGTGCCTCTGTATTTTGGCAGCTGGTCTGAGCCCCCTGAAGGAGATTTAATGGTGAAAAGATGGGTGATATGTCTGAAAAGCAGCCCACTCTCGGGCATCTCGGGTTGGGCATCCCATGTCAGGAGCCACCCTGAAGAAGCCAAGCCTTTATGGCCAGGCAGACATTGGTACCTTCTGGTGGCACCTTGTGGTGGTCCCCAACTCCTGGATGTGCTGCACCGAGATCAGGGCTCCGCGGACTGGCTTCTGCTCATACCAACCTCCTCAACGCTGCTCTCCATCCTCTTTCAGAGGCTTCCCACGTCAAACCCAACCCCCCAAACTCCACTTCGGACTCGGACCTCATGAAGTACCGGACCATCAGCCAGATCCCTCAGTTCACGCTCAACTTTGTGGAGTTCAACCTGGAGAAGCACCGCTCGGGCTCCACCACAGAGATCGAGATAATTGCTCCCCACAAGGTGATGGAGCGCACCCAGAACGTCACCGAGAAGGTCACACAGGTACGTGGGTGGTGGGATGCCACCGAGGCAGCGGTGGGGTGGTGGAGCTGCTGCTGGGGTACAGTAACAGCCATTCCTGTGGGTTTTGGAGGAGAGGAGCAGAGAGGAGAGTGATACCTGGAGTTTCCATCCTAGGCAATGCCAGTATCCCTGCGTTTGATTTTTACGTCCTCCTCTGAATGGTTGAAATGCTCTTTTTCCCCCCCTAAATCAGTATTTCTGGTAATCTGTGGCCAGGGGAACACAGGCATGAACTGCTCATGGGGTGATGGTGGCCTTGAAGGGGACACACGCGTGTGCATGTTTGTGTGTGCGTGTGGTTTCGTTCCTGGGGGAGGCTCTGGCCGCTGTTCCCTGCCCCCCAGTTCTGGGGATGGATCCCCCGGCACACCGCTGGCCCCGAGGTGCTCGGCCAGGGACCCCATGCCAGGAGCACGGGTGACCACGCCAAGGGCCACAGGATCCCCTGGGAGACAGCAGGTGGCACTGCACTGTCACCAACACGTGTGGCACTGCCCTGTCACTCCAGGGGACACTTGTGGCAGTGCGCTGTCACCGAAGGGGACACGCGTGGCATCGTACTGTCACTGTAGGGGACGCAGGGATGTCAGTGTGTGTAAAAGGTGCTGTTGTATCCTGCAATCCTGAGTAAGGAGCTCTTACCGGTGGGGAAACTGAGGCACGGGAGAGCCACGATGTACAAAATACATCTAAGGGCACCTCCCACCATCGCCAGCAGCAGCTGAGGGCCAATTTAATGAAAATACAGCCATCTGACCCCAGAAAAGCCTCCAGGCTTGAAGGTTTGCTCCATCAGAGCTGGGTGCTCTGTAGGATTTTCCTCCTGTCTCGGTCCCGGCAAACCTTTACCACTGTGGCCTCCGTGCATGGCGGGTGGGCTTCCCATGGCACGGGGCAGTTTTTGGGCTGGTTGTCCCCCTGGCTTGTCCCCTTCATCCCGAAGTCTGCTTAGTCCCTCTCATCGGGGGGTGACCGCAGTGACCCGGCATCAGCCCCTGAACGCCCCGGCGAGACAGCGAGCAGCCTCCATGCCCCCGTCCCCATCACAAGGGACACCCACACATCGGGGACCGCTGCTGCATGCTGGGGTGACGCTGGCACGGTGGCACCGGCCGCTCGATGCGGGGTCATTCCCTGGTTGCGGGGTGACGGGATCGGAGCTGACGGGTGGTGGCTGCAGGGCCCCGCAGTGCAGCCGTGCAGCACTCACAAAGGTCGATCTTCCCTTTGCCTTAAATCTCCAGATGGCATGGGATGGGACAGGGTGGACCTCTCCTCCCCGCCGCATCTCCCCACGGCGTTGGGGGACCCAGGCATCCTGCCTGTCCTCACCCCGATGTCCCCCACATCTCCCGCCAAGCCACGGCTCCCCGCTCTTGGCCACTAAATAATTCATGGGTGAGGCAGAGACGGCGGCGAGACGCCGCTAACAGCGTCTAAAAATACCGGCTGGCGGGCAGGGAGAGGCAGACGTAGGCTGGTCGGGGTGGTCCGGCCCCACAGCGAGCAGGCAGGGAGGGCAGGTCACAAGTGCAACGAATGTGCCGGGCTCAGCCTGCCAGGGGCACGGCTGGAGGCACACGGGGACACCGTGGGGTCGGTGCCACCAGGCTGGGGTCCTATCTTGCAGGTGGCATCTCTCCCAGTCCCACCGAACTTCCCCGCAGGCAGCGGGTGGTGGTGTAGCTGGGCAGGAGGGTGCTGGGGACAGGGATGGGGGGGCTGAGCTCTGTCAGGATACATGCTGC
The DNA here is from genome assembly GCF_026419915.1 of Harpia harpyja. Lineage (NCBI taxonomy): Eukaryota > Metazoa > Chordata > Aves > Accipitriformes > Accipitridae > Harpia > Harpia harpyja. Next base: position 82,782,098 of record NC_068943.1, read on the forward strand.
GAGGGACACTGGGTCAGTGCCTGCCTGCAGCCGGCACCGTGGGCCTGATCCTGCCCAGTCCCTTGTGCTTGAGGGTCTCCCGGTGACTCTGGTGTGGCCCCCCCTCCCCAGCTCGGTGTCCCCATCCCCATCCCCACTACGGGGCAAGGGAGGAGGAAGGCGCGTGGCTGCTGGGCCCCGCAGGGCACGAGCAACGGCCTGGGTTAGCCAGGGCCATGGGAGCCTCCCCCCTTCGTCACCCACAGCCCACACACACCCTGCTCCCTCCTCCATCCCTCCTCCTCCTCCTCCTCCCTCCTGCGGCTGCTTGGCTCCCTCGCTTGCCGCCTGGCACCCGGCACCCCGCTGCCAGCACCCAGCACCCCGCACCATGAGCCTGCGGCTGCAGCTGAAGCCGGTAAGTGCAGGGGGAAGGGGAAGAGGGAAGGGGCACCCAGCGGGATCGCCACGGGGGGCACCCAGCACTGCCACCCGTGGGGACTCCCGGGGCCACCCAGGCCACCCAAGGGTGCCACCTGCAGCCCTCCCCATCCCCGAGGGGCAGAGAGGGACAAGGCTGCAGCTGCTCCCTGGCTCCGCGTTGGTTTCGATGCTCTTTTAGGGGTTGTTTCTTTTCCCTTTTCTGCCTCAAATCTTTGGGGTCATGGGTTTTTATTAATTCCTGCCTGGAAAACAACAGGGCTTGACCTGCTCTTGCTTCTGCCACAAGAGCCAGGTGCCAGGAGCAGGGACGAGGGGCAGGGCAGGTGTCCCAGCATGGGGAACAGAATTTGGGGGCCTGAATTCAGGACTAGCCCCACAGAGCTGCCTCCGGCCAGGCAGGATGGAGAGATTCAGCTGCTGAGGGTGGGAGCATTGCTGGTTTTCCCAGACACAAGGCGTTAGGAGCCCGTCTCAGGTCTGCTGGGCATGTCTTAGCTTTGGGACCAAGCGTTTTACCAGCGTCGCCTTGTCCCCTTCCCTGCTGTCCCCCCAGGAGCCGGTCCCCAAGCCCAGCCGTTGCCTCATTCCCTTCCACAACGATTGCGTTTGGGTCACTTTTTCCAATCCCTCCCCTCTCCATCCGCCAGCGACGTCGGCGGCTCCTGCTGCCCCATTGGTGCTCTTGTCCCCACGGGGGCCCCAGCATCGATTGGGTTTGATTAATTCACATCAGGCTCCTGAATGCCCTTCGCAGCTGCATGTCTCCCACCCGCCCAGCCGAGTGCATGTGTGCCTGCGTGGGTGATGCCATGGCCCCGGTCCTGCACCCACCGTGCCGGTCGCTGCCTGGGCGTGCGGGGTTGGGGGCCCCCATGATGGACACTCGGACTTCGAGGGTCAGCTGCCGCCTGGGGCGCCGGGCAAGCTGCAGGCAGGTAGGAGCAGGGGGCACCCCCAGGGCATGGGACCCACCGATGTCCCGGGGCTGTGGGATGTGAGAGCGTGCTCATCGTGGTAGAACAGGGCTGCGGGGCTGGATCCGCTCTGGGTCGTAGCACCAGGAGCCCTTGGGAAGCCCTTGAACCCTTGAACAAGATGGGTGGCAGCGCAGGAAGGATCAGGCCCTTCTTTCAAATCTGTTGCCAGAGTCGTGGTGGTGCCCATCACCGTGGCCTCGGGGCATGTGGAGCCTCCCCTTTCCTCTCCTTCGCAGCCTGGCAAAAAGCACCTTTTTAGCGGGGGGCTCGGTGCCAGGAGAGAACATTGAGGTGCCCCTTGCCCTCCTCTGCAGGTGGTACTGGTGGCCAGCACCACAGGGGGACACAGGGGACAACAGAGCGGCAGGGGCAGGCAGGGAGGATCCAGCTGCCCCCAGCTCCAAATAAGTCCCTTCATGCCACCGTCTCCCAGCACCCAAAGCAGCACAGCCCTAGCCCTCCCGGTCCCCAGCGCCTTGCGTTGTGTCCCGAGAGTGGCTTCAGAGCCCATCGGGAGCTAGCGTTGGTCCTGGAGGGGGGAGCTGGGACAGGCCTGGGACGTGTGGGGACTCACTGGTGCCGTGGGAGCGTGTCTCCATGAGGGCAGACAGACCTGGGGACGCATGACAATATGGGAGGATGCCTGTGCGCATGAGATGATGGCGTTTGCACATCAGTGGCCACAGGTCACCCCGTCCCTGGGGTGCTCAGATGGGAAATGGGCATTACCCAAGGCCAGACTTTGCTGGGGGTGGCCCAACCTGTCCCCTTTGCTTGGGAGACAACTGTGCCAGAGGGACATCAAGGGGGGAAGGTCCCTGCTGGGGCCATGAAAGGCACCGTGCAAGGCTTGTGGGATGCCTAATGTGCCATCACGTTTGGGGCCGGGCCATGGCACAGCCGTGGGACTGCATCTCCAAGCTGCCCATCCCCATAGCCCTGTGCCAGGGATACCCAGCAGCTCCTGGGCTGGTGGCACAGAGCTGAGGGTAGAAGGAGGCAAGGCAGGAGGCACTTTCCTCTCTGCTGGCATGGTAGGGTCTGAAGGGCATAAAGCAGGTAAACAGCTGCCCCAAGGGTGCTCTGGCCATCAGAGACAGACGAGGAGCTGGGCAGACCTTGGTGTCAGCCATAGTGGGCAACTCACCTTGTGGCCTCCTGGACAAACACATATGAAGGCAACGAAGGTGAAAAGGGTGTAGGAAACCCACTGCATGCTCCTCACTGTCCTACCAGCATGTGGGAGCCCCTTGCCTGGCTCCTGGTCTTACCCAGCCTCTCTCCTGGTCTCCCGTCCTCACACCCATCTCCTGGCAGGTGCTATCCCTGGGTGCTGACGTCCTTCCCGAGTACAAGCTGCAGGCACCGCGCATCCACCGATGGACCATCCTGCACTACAGTCCCTTCAAGGCTGTCTGGGACTGGCTAATCCTTCTGCTGGTCATCTACACAGCTGTCTTCACCCCCTACTCGGCCGCCTTCCTGCTCAATGAGGAGCAGGTGGAGGAGAAGCACTGGGACTGCAGCTACTCCTGTGACCCACTCAACATTATTGACCTCATCGTGGACATCATGTTCATTGTGGACATTGTCATCAACTTCCGTACCACCTACGTCAACGTCAACGATGAGGTGGTGAGCCACCCTGGCAAGATCGCCATCCACTACTTCAAGGGATGGTTCCTCATCGACATGGTCGCCGCCATCCCCTTTGACCTGCTCATCTTCCGCTCTGGCTCTGATGAGGTACAGGCAGGGCCTGGAGGTCCATCGGGACAGGAGGGGACTCATGCATGGATAGGGAGAGATGTATGGGAGAGAAAGAGAAGGATGTGGATGGCTTAATGTAAGCAGTGGATGGCTAGATCTGCAAGGAGAGGGGTGGTGAGTCAGGGGGATGGACAAGGATGTCATTACATGTTTTTATTAAGCAGCTGGGACTTGGAATTTTATTTAGTATGGCCAGACAGCCACACAGACCCTACTGTAAGTGCTAAGATAGTGTCTAACTGGACCCAGCAGAGCAGGCTGGGAGCTCAGTTTAGGGACCAGCCCCACATGCCAGCAAGGCCAAATTTTGGGCTGCATTGCCAGCCAGACTCAAAATGTTGGCAGTGGGATGGTCCTGTGGTTACTGTGCTACCCGGAGGCCTCACCTCAGCTAAGAGCCTATGGGGTGGGGTGAAAGGCAGCTGTTTTGGGAGCAACATTTGGCAAGGTGAGGACCCATCAGGAAACATGGAGTTGGCCTTGGCTCCTCTCACTCGCTCACCTGTAATCCCAGAGCTTGTTGCCTTTATGGTCAGCAGAGGGAAACTGCCCGTTCTGTGGCATGATTCATCTAACCTATTTCAGACGTCACCTCCAGGACAAGGTGATTCATGCTCTAGCAATGCATTTTTATCCTTCAAAGGGAGCACAGCTAGGCTGGAGACATGCCTTTGGCCAGATTTATCCCCTGCTTGTCCCTGAGTTTTCTCACCTTGCCCCTGCAGACCACCACCCTCATTGGCCTCCTGAAGACCGCCCGGTTGCTGCGCCTGGTCCGTGTCGCCCGCAAGCTGGACCGCTATTCTGAGTACGGAGCAGCCGTGCTCTTCCTGCTCATGTGCACCTTCGCCCTCATTGCCCACTGGCTGGCCTGCATCTGGTATGCCATCGGCAACGTGGAGCGGCCCTACATGGAGCACAAGATCGGCTGGCTGGACAACCTGGGTGACCAGATTGGCAAGCGCTACAATGACAGCGACCTCTCCTCCGGCCCATCCATCAAGGATAAATACGTCACTGCCCTCTACTTCACCTTCAGCAGCCTCACCAGCGTTGGGTTTGGCAACGTCTCACCCAACACCAACTCTGAGAAGATCTTCTCCATCTGTGTCATGCTTATTGGCTGTGAGTGCCTGCGCGTGTCCTGCTGTCCCCATCCCTGCTTTGGAGGTTGGAGGGGCTGCTCTGGGGAGAAACAGGGAGAGCACGTGGGATTTTAAGACAGCATCTGCCTGTGCCTCTTCTGCACAGACAAATGGATGGAGTGATAGATAGAAATATGGGTTTCGGAAACCCACTGGTTTCAGGTCCATGGTAGGTATGGGTTTTGGAAATCTGCTGGTTCCAGGTCCAATGTAGTTGGACACGCATCTCCTCATGTCCTGCTGAGTCCCGCCCTCTCGTTGCAGCTCTGATGTACGCCAGCATCTTTGGCAACGTCTCTGCTATCATCCAGCGCCTGTACTCGGGCACAGCCCGCTACCACACGCAGATGCTGCGGGTCAAGGAGTTCATCCGCTTCCACCAGATCCCCAACCCCCTGCGCCAGCGCCTGGAGGAGTATTTCCAGCACGCCTGGTCCTACACCAATGGCATCGACATGAATGCGGTGAGTACGGGGTGGGGAAGCCCCATGTCCTCACGGCACCTTGTCCTGAACGACCTGGAGTCCAGCTCTGGGTCCACCCAAACATTTCCATCCTTTCGACCAGGGTGGAGAGGAGGCAGGAGAAGACTTGGGAGGCTGGAGACAGAGTCTGTCTACCCATTCGCCTCCTGCATCCCCCTTTCTCCTTCTCCCCTTCTGTCTGTCCATCCCTCCACATCTACCCAGAGGTTTTCCAGGGCCATGATGGCATTTCTTGGCCAGAGAGCGGGTTTGGTGCCGGCGCGCTGGCGAGGAGCTCAGAGCCACCGTCGGCGCCGAGCTCTTTCAGGCCGGTGTCTGTTGGTGTCACAGAGCCGCGGAGCAGGTATCGATCCAGCTCCTCTCCACACCGCCGGTTGCTAAGCAAAGTGCATCCCGCTCTCAGTGGCAGGGAAAGGAGGGCATTTAAATAAACCTCAATCCATTTTAATTAGAGCCCGGAGAGGCAGCTGTTTGTTAGCAAAGGGGGGATCAATGGCGGAGCCACGCTGGAGAGGCGGTGTGTCTCCGAGCCCGGCGGGGAGGCTTGTGCCGACGGCGCCGGGGCACCGCAGGGGTGAGGAGGGGGCTCAGCCAAGGAGTCCCGGGCTGGGGCCGGGGTGGTAGGACTTGGCTCATGGCCACAGGGTTCAGCGCACAAACGTGCTGGCTCAGCCAGCTGCAAGGCAGAGAGAGGAATGAGAAAGGATGAGGCAAGAAAAGAGATGGAAGTTGGTACTCCCCGTCTCTTGGCCCTGGGCAGGTCGTTAGTCGTTAGCCTGCTCATTCCCAGTTCATGCTCCCTTTTTCCCTAAGACTTGACCCTCCTCCATCCCTGAGCATCATCAGGACACAGATTTGCATGAATTCAACCTCTCCATCTTCAGTTGCTGCTGCCACATTAAACAACTGGGCAGCATTTGCGTGTTTGCTGCTGGGAGAGATTCAGGTTAAACCTCTCTCATGGAGGAGACACCCTGGGCTGGACATCAGTGGCAATAACTAGAAGCAAAGCCATGGCACCCTACCAAGCACAGGTTCTCCCAGCTTAGTGCAAACCCAGGTCACAAATCCCCTGCTACGAGCTGAGCTTGCGGATTGGACGTGCCGCTGCTCACACCAATTCCTGCTGGATGCTGCTGAGATGCAATACGATCTAATCAATCATCCCACGGCCTGATCAATTCATCCACCCCCAATTTCCCAGTAGGGAAACTAAGGCACTGCTGCCAGCCTGTGAGATCATGACAGAGCTGGGAATAAGCCATGCTCACCGGCCCCAGCCTGCTTGTCCCAGATTTGGCCACCAGTGGGATGTGAGAAGAGAGCAAGGGGGACCCCGGGGCCATATGCTGCTCTCCAAAAGAAACCCAGACCCAGGTGGATTTTACCTTGGCACCATGAGCTATCGGTGGCAGCAGCTTTCTCCATATTGCGAGTTTTACCTTGATTTCACCTTCACATTTAGCTTTTATTCAACGCGAGGTATTTGCCACGGGTATATTTAGCTGTTGCTGCACACAACTAGCCCGTGCTGCTTCTTGGCATTCAGGCAGGTGCTGTTTAATTAGGACAGCACCTCATTACCAGTTTGTACTCTCATTCAGCCAAGATTAGTGGGCATAAAGATGAAAAGGGGAATATGCCACCAGTGGGTATAAATAGATTGATCTGGTTATTATTATTTATTGCTCGGGAGTGCTCTCATCCCCGATGCATGCAGTACGAACCAGGGACAGACAGGCAGGCATCTGCCAAGGGAAGATCAGAAGATGTCCTCAGCTTTGGCTTTCTGGGCTCCGGGGCTCCCCGTTTGGCCCCAGCATCTCAGGCTGTGTGTCACACAGCCTCCCGGGGCTGCCATGGCAGTCCTTCCTGGGGATGGTGGCGTGATGGCATCTCTCCCTCGCTCTTTGCAGGTGCTGAAGGGTTTCCCCGACTGCCTGCAGGCGGACATCTGCCTCCACCTCAACCGCACGCTGCTCCAGAACTGCAAGGCTTTCCGAGGAGCCAGCAAAGGCTGCCTGCGTGCCCTGGCCATGAAGTTCAAGACGACTCACGCGCCACCCGGAGACACCCTGGTGCACTACGGAGATGTCCTCACCACACTGTACTTCATCTCCCGGGGCTCCATCGAGATCCTCCGGGAAGACATTGTGGTGGCCATCTTAGGTGGAAAAGTCCTTCCTTCTGGGAGGGCAAGGGATGACGGGCAAGAGGCAAAGGGTGATGGGTGAAGGGTGATGGGCGATGAGCAGTGGACGAAGGGTGGCAGGTGAGGGGCGAAGGACTTCTCCATGTCCTGGAGAAGGGAAGGTTGTTCCTCAACATCTTGCTGGTCACCAGCCCAGTGGGCAGGGAATGGAGGATCCCTGGTAGATGTTAGGGAGAGGCCACAAAGGAGTGAGCAGAGCAGGGCATGGCTCAGTAGTCCCCAGCCATCACTGATGACCCACTGCCCTGGCTTTTACAGTGTAATCCCCAGCATCCACGATCAGGGTCAGGGTTGCTGGGCATCCCCTTGTTCATGAGCCCCAAAATGAGGTCTGCTGGTCCAGTACATCTGGAGCTGGAGTGGGTGCCCACCTCCCCCTAATGAGCTGTCTCTTGGCACAGGGAAGAATGACATCTTTGGGGAGCCCATCAGCCTCTATGCCCGCCCAGGGAAGTCCAACGCCGACGTGAGGGCCCTGACCTACTGCGACTTGCACAAGATCCAGAGGGAGGACCTGCTGGAGGTCTTGGATATGTACCCAGCCTTCTCTGACAACTTCTGGAGCAACTTAGAGATCACCTTCAACCTGCGAGATGTGAGTGCCAGGGTTGTCCCATGGAGGGATGTGGTCAGTGCCTTAAATTTGGCAACTGGGAGGGTTGAAGCAAGGATGTCAACAGGTGCTCCTCAGTTTGGTGGTGGATTGGCTAGCAGCCATGTTTCCCAAGGCACCCTCCATGGAGTTATGATTTCCCCCACAGCCCAGCAGGCACTTGCATATTGCACATTCCTGAGCTCTTTGGAAAAGTTGGCCCCACAAGCCATGTTGGTAGTACTTTGCTCTGCAGCACTTGTAAATCATCTCCAGGCAGTGCTCCAGCCTGAACAAGTGGGTCACACACATGTTTGGAGGCTGCTGAAGTAAGAAATATTCTCATGCTTCATTGAGTTGGGTATCAGCTTTCTCTGAAAATCCCTTTTTAGATAATCTGGTTTGCAATCTGAAAGGCTTGGAGCATTTTTGTCATTGCTGTTTGACTCTTAAACTTTATGACTGGACTTTGTCTTTTTCTGACATTTTTTTCAGAGACACTTGCCTGGTAAGATAGAAAAGAAAGTCAAATTCCCTCTATGTCCTGTCCCACCCCGGGATGTCCTGCCCCACCTCAGGGTGCTCCTTCCCTCCCCATGGCCCTGACACCCTCAACTCAGTCTCAGAGCAACGAGGCCAGCCTCTAGGATCCCTTGAGCCCTGCAACCAGTCCAGAAGTCACTGGGTGGGACAGGGCAGTGATGGAGAGGCAGAAGTAGCTGGAGACCAGCCCTAGGAGGATGCTGAATGGGCTGTAGCCCCCATGGCACCCAGGGCCATGGCACCCATGGATGAGACATGGCATCTATGGATGGGACATGGCATCCATGGATGGGCGTTGGTACCCCTGGATGGGACATGGCACCCTTTCCCTGGTGACCAGCCCCTCTCATCCCTCAGGCAGACAGCGTTCCCCGCTCACCACTCAGCGAGGAGTATGACTGCACCTACCGGCAGGCGCACCGACGCAAGCACTCCCTTTGCCAGCCCAACAAGCCTGGTGAGTCCCACAGCGTCGGCAGAGCCTGGCTTGCAGGGCTGGGGAGCAGGATCATTATTTAATTACTGCCTTGGCAGGCACCCCGAAGCAGAGGTGGCTGCCGGTGCCTCCGTCCCTGCAGACCAGCCTGTATGTTCCCATCCTGGGGGCACCGACGCTGCCTTCCCTCCCTCTCCGTAGGACACCCCAGCCTTACAGGCACCCTAGAGGGTATGGGGGCTGATTTTGCTGTGTGTGGTACTCCCCAAATTAACCTGTTGTGCTGCCCCACAGACCCAGACACGGGCATCTCTGATGCAGAGCAGTATCACACCTACTCAGAGCTCACCAACCCACAGGACCCGCTGAGTAAGGACCAGTGGGACGACCTGGGCAGCAGCACCACTCCCTGCTCCCAGATCAGCGATGACGAGGTCAAGACTGGCAGCCCTACAAAAGCTGAGCCCTTCCCCACATCCAAAAAGGATGACTTTGCTCTGCCCACGCTCAGCCTCGTCACCACCAGCGCCGGCAGGACAGAGGTCGGCAAGCAGGCGGCAGAGAGGAGCCAGTCCTATGCAGGTACCCACAGCTACAGCCAAAGCTGGCAGGAGGATGGTGAGAGATGCTTGGGCATGAAGGCCTTGTCTTGGGGCAGAGCCAAGCAACTCACATGAATTCGAGGGGAGCCACACATGTGGCTGAGGGTCTTTGCTGCCTTTTGTCCCCAGTAGTATCTGCTCTGTCCCTCCTGTGCCCTGCAGTTTCTCCTAGCACCCAGGGACCCCTTTGGGGTTGCCCCATGGGGCAACGCCTTCCATAGGCGTGTTGGGTGCCAGTGTGATGGACTGTCCATGAGCACCTGGGGTGCCAGGGTGATGGATCCCCATAAGCACCTCAGGTGCTAGGGTGATGGACTCTCTCTGAATACCATGTATGTCAGGGTGATGGCTCTCCATGAATGTGTTGTGTGATGGACTCTGGAGCACCTCCATGCCAGTGGGCCTGAAGGATGCAAGACAGAAGTGCTGAGATGTGTCTTCTCCTTCCAGCCACCCCCCTGGACATCCCCAACGTGTTCACCTTCTGGGAGGACCGAAGACCAAACGACCACCCAGAGCCTTTGCAACACATCTCCTTGGTACACAGCTCGCGGGACATCCCCCTGCACAGTGACTACAGACCAGGGCAGATCGAGTCCAGGCTGGAGCTCCTGCAGGCCCAGCTCAGCAGGTGGGCACGTCCCCAGGGCACAGGGTTGGAGAGCACCCAGGGTGGGCTCTGGGCCATCACCTTCTCCTGCTCTCTAGGGGTGGCTGCAGTGGGCTCTGTGTACAGCAGATGCCACCTCCTGATCTCCTAGGACACTGCATTCCTTGGGGAGGTGGTGGGAGTGCTTTGCAAATGCAGCGGCTTCTCAAACTGCAAGTCCTGGCCCTGGCTGCAGCCCAGCACCTCGTCTGCTGCTGTGCCACCACCCCTGGGATCTGCTGCTTTGCCGCTGCTTCCAGAGTCGATGCAATTGCAGACATGAAACCACCCACAGGCTCACAACCTGAGCCCTTTGCAGGCCTCCTCTTCCTGCTGCAAAGAGCTGCTAGCATCCTCTTGCTCGAGCAAACGAGCCTCGTGCACATTGTTACCCTCTAAATAAGAAAAAATAATACATGATTTTTGAACAAGAAGGAAGAGGCCACACCAGAGACACAGGTTTAAAGGCCCCAGCCAGCACCCACGCAAGCGGCTTGCTCTCCCGCCCACGGCTGCTGCCCATGTTAAGTTCACTTTACTGCAGTGCCCACACATGTATTTCAGTGTCTGACCAATGTGCCATCCCCAGCAGCAGGGGACAGATCTCCTACCCACTCTGCAAGTGCTGCCAGGACTGTTGCCTGCAAGGGGGGCTGTGCCCGCTCCTGCCGGAGCTGCTCATTTCAGCCAAGGACAAGGCAGAAGGAAGAGACTTATTCTACTTTTCCATTTCCTTCTATTCCTCAGTTAAAAATGGTTGGCACCAACCTGCTCCCATCTGTCAGCACAGGCAGCTGGCCTGGAGAATTGATCCAGATTAAAACTAACCGTTGCAATTTTTTCCCCCCTCCAGGGTAGTTTTAGCTTTGTTCAGTTCCCCACTCCAAATCCCAGTTTGGCTCCACAAAAAATTGGGCAGGGGATGATTGGGTGTGGCAGGAGAGAGACGGCAGGACTGATCTCTCTGTGGCAGTGCTGGTTTGAAGCTCTCTCAAAACCTCACCAAGCAGCACCAGGCAAAGGATCATCACCCTCGGGCAGCTGAATCAGCACCTCCTCCCCAGTGCTTCCCCTGCCCAGCCATGGGTCTGGCTCTCGTGGGATGCAGCGGGATGCACTGTGCTAATGCCGGGCTCCTCTGTCCCCAGGCTGGAGTCCAGGATGTCGTCAGACATTAATATAATCCTCCAGCTTCTGCAGCGCCAGCTGTCCCAAGTGCCACCCGCATACAGCCCCATCTCGCCGTCCTCCCACAACCTGGCCATGTACGGCATCCTCCCGCGGAGCCTGGAGCCGCTCACCCCCTGCGCACCCCTGGAAGACGAGGAGACGACAACCCCGGAGCAGGTAAGACCACCCCTCCTGGCTCAGCACCAGCCGAGCTTCCTTCTGCCCCAGAGCAGATGGGTCTTGGAGGGCCAGCGGTTCCCTTCAGCCTCCCTGCATGCAAAGCACAGCCAAGCACTCATGGGTCCAGGCACAGCCCAGGGGTCTTGAAATGGGAGTAGATCTACCTAGACATGCTTCTGCCCAGTGCATCGCTGATTTTGGGGCACAGCCTGCCATCTCCAGCACTACCAGGTTGCCCCATCAGTAGAGAGGGGAGTGGATTCCTCTGCTCTGAGGCTTCCTCAGGCAAAAAATAATATTTTGGGGCTTGGGACCTGATGGTGTGAGGAGAGAGCATGGCAGCTACTTTGTTTTGCTTTTGCCATAACCCACCTGATTCCTCCTTTCCCACCAGAGCCCGAGCTACACGGAGGTAGAAAAGTTCCACTTGAAATCCAAGGACTCCTTGTCAAGCGGGATGCACCTCGCTGTGGCATCTGACGAAACTATGACAGTCCACTCCGAGCAGGAGCACCATTCCCCACCTCTCCCGAACCCAGAGCCTCCCCACCAAAGGGCACCAAATACCCAGGGACTCTTCCGGGGCTCTCGTTTCCCTTCCCTCCCTGAGCACTTGGAGGCATCTTCCGAGCACCAGGACATTCAGAGACACCTCTCCGACCCAGTGCTTCCTGGAAGTTAGAGATGTGGGGGCTGCGAAGCAAGTCAAGAGGAACCTCAACTGCGAGCTCGGTCAGTTGATGTTGATTTTGACTGCAAGGGTAAGACGGAGGACAATGCCATTGGCTCAGGGGTATAATTTGTAGCTGTATTCTGCCACCGTGAAAGGAAGCGTAGAGTGGCTGGCTTCCAAGGTCAACGTTTTCCAGCGGTTCCCATAGAGTAGGTTTCATTTGCACATTATAGTGAACCCAGAGCAGTTCTTTCTTACAGCCACCAACAAGCTGGCTAGGCCAAACGGTACCCGCTCACTGCCTCTTCCTTGCCAAGGCTTCCTCTCAAGAATGGCACAAACCAAGTGAGCCACAGCGACCGGAGGACAGCAAATCCATGGCTCTTAACTGCGAGGCCACTTTGCTGTCAGCTCTTTGGAGCAGGGACCATTGCATTGGTACTGGGCTTAGCCGAGCGGAGCCTGTGGGCATTACAGAAAGGGTAGTCACCAGAGGAGGAGGAGATCTCCACAGTGCAGTACTGGGGGGAGCTGCAGGTGGGAAGCCTAGGACAAGGACAGAGGACAGAAACTATCCTTGTCTTACTTGACTGCCACTGAGAAACTAAGGGCCAACAGCCCCTGCCACTTCAGCATGCTTCAGCACGAGTCCTAGGGCACCGACTTCTCCAGCAAGGCTGATTGCGCCTTGCAAACCCCAACACACATCCCACAACTCCCCAGATAAACCCAGCTGGTCACTGGCCTGGGCATAAAGCACAAAACTCAAAAGCACAATCCTGGAAAGCCGAAAAGCCCCAGACACCTCATCTCCAGCCCTTCCTCCCAGCTTCTCTCTTTTGATAAAGGTTTGATAGATGCTTCCTCCTCCCCAGTCCTTTCCCTGGCAGACTCCCGCAGCACCCCCGTAGGAGAAGCCCACTTAGCACTGCCGCCTTGCCGTTCGGTTAGATGCTGTGACAGTCCTAGGCCGCCTGCTCAAGTAATGTATCGAGCTCCCTTTGAGAGTAGTAAAACTGTGAGCATCTCTTTCTCTGGAGTTTTAGTGTACACTTTGCTAATAAAGATGGTTTTGGCACCTAATGTGGGTTACAGCTCTGTTTGTTGGGACCACCTCTGAATTCATCCCTGGCAGCAAAAAGCGCAGGTGCTACTCTGCAAAGATCCCTGAAAAGGCTGTGGTCAACCCCCACTTGCTTCATCCAGGGAGTATGGGGCTGACGGAGTCCATGTGCAGGTCTGATAGGTGAAGGATGGGGCCTGGGGGGGGGGGGCTTTGCTGAGCAATTCCTTCCCAATAGGATGCAGTTCAGGCTCAGTAGCAATTTGCAAAAGCTTTTCTACAAGACCAGCCTGCTGCTGTTCTCCTGCGTATAAGAAATGACCTCGCAAACACACCTCAGGCAAAGATTACACCAAGAGTCCTTGCAACAAGTGGGACTTCAGATGAGCACAGCGATACCTAAAGCCCATCCTACATCCCTTGCTGAAGGGGACACACCTCCTGTCCAAATGGCACTTCAGGAAGGCTGGATCACCCATAACAAATCCCAAACGGTCCCAAGAGGCGAGGACAGACCCCTTGTCCTCAGCAGGGGGGTTAAACCTGCCTCTCCCCAGCCGATCTCGCTCCGTGGGGTGACACTGGGGCTAGCACCAGCCGGCAGCCCCAGCCCAGGCCCCAGGCAGGCATAGTCTCACAAAGGGGCTATTTATAACCCGGACCAGCCCAGGTTTCAGCTGACAGTGGCCAGGACAACTCCTCCTCCTCTCTTGCCTCAGCCTGGAGAACCAGGCGGCCTTGAGGCCTTCCCAGGGCGTGCACAGCACCTGGGGAAGCACCCACCCCTCCTGCCAGGGCCTGGGGCACCCACGAAGCCCTGCCGTGAGGGAGACGAGCTGCCCGCGGAGGGCCGAGCCAGGCGCAGGGCCTCAACCCGCCCTGCTCCAGGCAGGAGTCCCCTGAGAAGCCGATGCCCACCTGCAGCCCTTCCCCGAGTAAGGCGCCGGGCACACGCCGATGCTGCTGCGTGCTACCGAAAATAAAACCCCATAATTAAGCTGCAGTTAAGGAGAGAGAGAAGCCCTCCCCCGACCGCCACTGGGCGGAGGCGGGACTCAAACACCAGGCACCGCCGTGCGCCTGAAGTGCTCCCCCGACCGCCTCAGGCTGACGTGACTGACACCGCTTCCAGCCAATCGATTGTCAATAAGGGCTCAAGAGCCCGCCTCGCGTCACTGCGACCCCTGGTAGCCAGTAAGATGTCGAGAACGTGCACAGCCTCCCTCCGGGGCGGGGCCAAACGCAACGGTAGGTTATCCCAGTCAGGGGGTGAGCGTCCGTTTGGAATGAACGGCAAAGCGACCAATAGAAGACCGAAGAGGGCCCGAACGGACGGGCGAATTACCCAATAGGCGCCCGAGGCTCTAAGTGACAGGCAATACAGCCAACCCGCACCCAGCGGGCGGGGCTCCCCGCGTGGCTTCCGTTCCCGTTGTGTGAGGGGCCGAATCCCAAACGGCCTCCGCGCTGCTCCTGCTGCCGCCGGGGTCTGGAGCCGGGCCTGGGGGCGCGGCGCCGTGCTGCGGCCTCCCCCGCTCCCTGCCACCTCTCCGGCCTCGCTGCGGCCCGGCCGGCCGCGCTCCTCCTCTCTCCCGGCCCGCTTCGCCATCCCGCTCCCTTCAGTCGGGCCCATCGCTCCCCTCCGAGCCCAGCCCGGGTCTCCCCCTCTCCCCGCCTCGGCCAAGCCCGCTGCCTCCCCTCAGCCCCGCCGCTACCCGGGGTCCCCTCGGCCGAGCCATGTCGCTGCACGGGAAGCGGAAGGAGATCTACAAATATGAGGCGCCCTGGACCGTGTACGCCATGAACTGGAGCGTCCGGCCGGACAAGCGGTTCCGTCTGGCGCTGGGCAGCTTCGTGGAGGAGTATAACAACAAGGTGGGGAGCGGCGGCGGCCGGGCCCGGCTCTACCGGCAGCGGGCGGTGGGGCCGGGGCAGAGTGAGGGGGAGGAGGGGCCCGATCCTTTTCATCCCAGCGGTTCAAGGGGCTCCCCAGTCCCGGGTACGGCCCCCGCGGTTGGTGTGGCTGGAGGCAGTCCTCCTGCCTTGCCCTCGGCACTGGGAGCTGTGTAGAGCTTTCGGATGTTCCCCTAAAGTGCAGGGTGCTGGCCTAGGTCGGGCTGGTTTCCTTCTTGTGAGTCCTCAGCTGTTGGGAGACTGAGGGACTGGGGGTGGGAAGAGCCATGGGGGGTGCTGCTGGCTGCTCCTCAGCCAGGAAGGTCCTCTGGTTTGAGCATACTTGGCTTTTTTTTCAGTACGAAAGAAAGTTTATGGCCAGGACTAAAATTTGCGCATATACAGGGTGTCTGAGGCCATGTTAGAAGTGTTGTGTAGTTCTCATTATACTTTCTTGCTGTGGAGGGCTTCTCTGTGATAACTTTTTTCAGAGTATGTAAACCACTTTCACTGATTCCTCAGTACCTTTACTTTTTTCTGAGAGCGAGGGTGTAAAGAGGCATGAGATTGTATCTTCAGTGTTTCCTTGCCAAATATAAGCGGAGAACCTTACACTCTATTACAAGACTACATGTCCACCACTCCAAACACTTGCGCAGTGATTTCTGAAAGACTTTAATGTGCTAGTCTGGTATAATGAATTCATATAAATAAAAGAGAGATGAGGAAATGGACATAGCTATAGAGCATCTTGAAATTTGTGTGAAACTAAAGGTTTCATAAATACAGCTTTGTGTGTTTATAGCATGTGTGCTTTTTAGCTTTGTCAAGCTGTTCAATGCAGGTTGTGGAGAATAATGTCAAAGTTGGTGTTGGGGATTGGGCTCTGTGCAAGGATGGAATGAGAGGAGGTGACAGTAAGGCAGGGGTGACATCTCTTAGAGTGGTTAAATTACTGCACTTGCAGCAGTCCCAGACGTGGTGCTTCTACTGAGCACTTTGTAGTTCAGTCAGTATGAGTTGGCTGTGTATGAGTTGTCTCCTTATGCTGGTGAGAGCTGTTGTGGTTCTGGGAGTACTGCTGGGGAAAGGCAGGCCCCTGAGCTTGAAAACTTTTCATTTGTTTAAAGACCAACTTGAAAATGTTTTTGTAGTATGTACTCTGAGAAGCTAAAATAATGAACTGGCAAACAGTTTTTTGTTTAGGAGTGATAGAATTGGTTAATAAGGTGTCATGGTTTAACCCCAGCTGGTAACTAAACACCACACAGGTGCTCGCTCACTCCCCCCCACCCAGTGGGATGGGGGAGAGAATTGGGGGGGGGGGGGAAAAAAGGGTAAAACTTGTGGGTTGAGATACGAACAGTCTAGTAGAACAGAAAGGAAGAAACTAATAATAATAACAACAATAATAACAAAATGACAGTAATAATAAAAGAATTGGAATATACAAAACAAGTGATGCACAATGCAATTGCTCACCACCCACTGACTGGTGCCCAGTTAGTTCCTAAGCCCCGCCCCCCAGGCCAACTCCCCCCAGTTTATATGCTGGGCATGGTGTGACATGGTATGGAATACCCCTTTGGCCAGTTTGGGTCAGCTGTGCTGGCTGTGTCCCCTCCCAAGTTCTTGTGCCCCTCCAGCCTTCTTGCTGGCTGGGCATGAGAAGCTGAAAAATCCTTGACTTAGTCTAAACATTACTTGGCAACAACTGAAAACATCAGAGTGTTATCAACATTCTTCTCATACTGAACCCAAAACATAACACTATACCAGCTACTAGAAAGAAAATTAACTCTACACCAGCTGAAACCAGGACATAAGGGCATATGCATTTATGTTGCCTTTACCTCCTCAAGTTTGGACCATTCCCTGGGGTTGCTCTTGATTACATCATGATCAGGTCAGCTTTTCAGTTCAGGCTTCAAGTGTAAAGCAGTTGAGTCAGCCACTCTCTTTTCTAGCTTTTACCCTGATAGTTGTTGCAGACAGAAATTGTGTAGGACTATGTAAATTACTGCTGTCTGTAAATATTCCCCAGGGCTTCTCTTGACCTCTGTGCTTCAGAAATAACTATTCTGCTGACTTCAGTCCATAGAAGCACCACATGCTCAGAGATCTATGTGGTGTACAGAGCTGGAAACTAATTGTATGAGAGTGAGATGCCAGTCTGGATGCTGCTGATACAGAAGTAAAGATGATATATGATTAAAAATTAAACTTGTACAATAAATGCAGCAAAACATAACCTTCACTTTGCTCAGATGTTTTGCTTGTCTCTGATATTTCAAAGAGTGATTTTTGTGTGTGTGTGTGCGTGCATGTGGTTTTCTTGTTTGGTGCTCTTTGTGGTGCTTTCAGTGCAGCCTTCCACTGTAGGAAGATAGCTAACAGAGAACTGTCTTGGGTAATTGCAAGTGTTGTTATTGCTTAGAGCATTGATGTTGTCGTCTTTACTTTGGGGACCAGAACAAGCTTCGGAGTGGTGTTTCATCTGCACTGTCTTTATGGTGGCTGACTCTCACAGCTTCGCTGAATCTTTTAGAGGATACAGAAACATTCAGGAAACAGTTTCATGCTCTAGATTGGGAACTCTTGGACAGATACCGTACAGGTGCACACTGGTTGTAAACTTCAGCTCCAGCACCTGCCCATGTAAATGGTATAACTAAAGGAACAAAGGGAAAGAATTGAAGTTGCCCTGTTTAAGTAGTCGGTAACATTGTACTGCAAAGGGTCTGGAGCAGTTGGTTTTATAGCCTGACTTCTGGGGTAAGCAGAAATTTAAGATTTTTACAAGGCATGTGTGAAAGCTTTGTCCTCCTGCATAATTTGCCCTTCACAAAAAAGTTGACTTGTTTTATATTGCCAGCTTCTGACATCAAAATACACTGATAGGTACAGTTGGCACTAATTAAAAGAATAATGAAAACTCATTTTCATTTCAACTTTCTCTTTGCACTCATAATCTTTAGAGGTTTTTGACAAGCTCCAAACAACAGATCTGTTCCTGATGTTGCAGTGGTTTGTTCCAAATAACTGGCTTTCTTCCTTACCCTTAATAAACTAAAAAAAATAAGTCTGGAATAGCAATTCTAGCTTGCTTAAAATCTAATCAAATAAGCGGATATACCTTTTCCTTATTACTCTTCTGGTTTAGGGTTTCTTTTAAAAAGGTGCTTTTAAAAAGACTTAATGTACCAAGTGTTTGCTGCAGCAGAAGCGCTCACTGAGGGAATTACAGTGAAAGAAAGAGGAGAGATTCTTGTCTGGTTTGTCTCTGTGATTTTTCTATTTCTGTAGTAATTATCAAAGCTTGAAGTACTTATGGGTTACATATATAAAATAGCTGTTTACAACTCTGTTTCACGGGGAACTCAAATCTATTGACTGCCAAACCCTAATTTACTGCTATTCCCAATTCCCAAACTCTTCTAACCTCTGTCAAACCCCACACTAACAGGCTGTATAGCATACCAGAAAGCCAGTTGCCAAGAACTGTTCGAACCCCAAAGGAGTTTTGTTTCAGCTTGTACACCTTTGCTGATCAAATCACTGGTACAAGAAGAGAGATGAGTTGCTTCAGTTGGAAGAACTAAAATTATTTAAAGTAGTGTTTCCTGAACTTCTTGGATAAGGAGACTACTGTCAGCCTTTATAATATCTTGTGGATCACTGGCCTAATGGGAGGGAACAGAGGTGTTCGTAAATCTCACTGTTAACGCTGTTCCGCAGGTTCCTGACTGTGGCTTCATGAATCAGGAACAATCTGTGGAAAATGTCAGGAAAGGCTGATTTTGGGATCTATCTACAAGACAAAACTGGAGTCCAGTTTAGAAAACCGTAGAGGGTGGTGCTGTACACTGCTCACTCCCACCTCTGGAGCAGACTGACAGGTTATGCCCATGTGCTTTCCCAGGTTGCCACCTTCTCCAGAACAGTGCCTCGAATCAGAGAGCGTTCAGGGTGCTTGTTTTACCAAAGGGTCATTTTTTCTGTAAGGTTTAGAGTTGCAAAGAAAAATTGATTGCATGTTGAAGATTAATTGGTGCAGTGAGATCTTTCTGAGTGTACATGACCCTAAAATAATTGTGAAATGTTGTTCTTAGTAGTTACTAATTAGATTAAAGGGATATAGTGTTGGTTTTAAAAAAAAAAAAAAAGTACTGTGAACTTAATTCACTATTCCTCAAACCATGCAAGAAAAAGAAGTAAGCTGTTACCAAATTCTGCATTGTTTAATTCTGTGTCTCATTCTTTTGGATCATGTTGAAGAGAGATGCAATTTTTTTTGGAAGTTAAGGAATGCTGATTAAAGGCACTTCTTTACTCAGATGCACTGCTGCAATTAAGCTTTATGTTGACAAAGGCTTGGATTATGATAGGAAAATCCACATCCAATTTTAGCATATCTTGATGTATTGGAGAAACAAATAATTATTTAGCACTCCTACCTACTGTCATAGCATAATTGCAAAACTGATGGAGATCGAACACACTGGTCCTTATTTTCCCACTGGAATGAGTTACAGGTTGATGAATAATGGTTCAAATTGCATCCAGACTGACAGTTACTTTCCTGTTAGCATCACCTCAAGCATTACTTGGACTGGACTTCAGGCAGTCCTTCATGCAGTAGCTGGCAGCAGCAAATCTTGCCTCATGTGCAGGAGGGAGAGACAGGGCTCTAATATAATCAGCACCCTGAAAATAATTCCATTGTTCCATCTCCTCTTGTTCAGCCTGGACAAGAGGATGAATAGAGGGATTCTGTAATCACTGTATGTGATCAAGTCTGAAGAGAAGAGTCATACTTTTGAATATGCTGAGCTAGGAAAGAATAGAGCTTCTCGAGCAATATTTCCTGCTTCTGCTCCTTTCTCCGGGCAGACCGATGCCTCCTGCTCAGTTACCACAGGCTGCTGCCAGATCTGACAATCAGTGTCAGACACCTGATCTTCAGCAGTTGCCAGGAGCTTTAGTGTTGCTAATGCAATTTTTGTTCTCTAACCTGGCCTGCACCTAAAAATGTCAGAGATCACGAAGATACTGGGTTGCTACACAGTCATTCCTTTTTCTTCAGATCCAAGGAGGGGTTAAACATGAATATGTGGGGCAGGAATATATAAATTCACACCAAGGAAAGTGGGTCCTCTGCTGTTTGAGATTTGCTTCTGGTTATGAGTATGTTGATTGCTTTGTGTAGGCTTAATACACTCATATTGAGCTGAAAACAGTATAAGCAAAGGAGAAGAAATGATTAGAGGTCATTTGTCTTCTGATCCTGACCTTGCCACAAGATTTTCTATCACCAAGGACAATTTGCTTCCTTTGTGAAATCCGCTTAGTATTTCTGATCCGTAAAGGAGTTAGAAAGCTATTTGTCAATCGCTTCAGAAGACTCGGAGATTCTTGACTGATTCATACTAGAGTGCAAAGTATAATGAGTAGCTGTAATAGAGAGAGTGCAAGGCAGACAAATACACAGTTTTTAGAAGCGTACTTGAATATGTCTTTTAAGGTTTGTTATGGGATGAAAAGGATGGATCTTCTCATTGTGGCAGGGGGCAAGGTGTGCATTTGTTAAGAGCATCTCTAAATGGCTGATAAGTGCTAATGTTGTAGTTTAAGATCCACTGAACCATTTGTTGGTTTCTGTTACATGGAAAAAAATATGGTAGATTTCTGATCCTAGTTTAAATGTGTAGTTTATTAATCAAATTGCTTATCCCAGAATAGGATTTGTCCAGATAAACATCTTAGAAAAAGTCAATTAAGCCACTGTTTCCAGGAGGAAGCTGCTGTGTGGAAAGTTCTAGGAAGTTCCTACCGTGAGCAGCTTACAAACTAATTGTTGTCAGTTGTCCCCTTAATGTTTGTGTTTGAACAGCATTTAACACAGTGGGGCTTTCATCCTGTTTAGGTCTTGTAGTCATTGCTAGGTTAAACGTATCCTGCCAGCACCATATTGTTCTCTGAACACTTTCTGACATGTCAATATTTTTCTAATAACATAATGTCTGGGACTTCAAGTATTACTTCAGGTGTTGTCATGACCAAGCTATGTAGAGATAGTTTCTTGTTTGCTCTGTCTGGCATCACTCTCACAACTGGGCAAGTTCGCGCTTCCCACTGTCACATTACCGTGCAAAAAAACTAATTTGGAATTCAGTTACCTAGAGTCTTTCAGCAGACCTGCTTTCTTGATTCTTTTCACACAAAACATTTGAATAATTATCTAAATATTTTAGCTTCCCAATTCTTTTTTTTAAGTTTCAATTCTATTTTACTTTCTGACTCTGTGATGTGATTAATCTGTATCTTAATTTTGTGCAGTTGTGACAGAACATTTTAGGTAATGTGATGCTGAAAACAGCTTGGTAGCTAGCTGACATGATCTGTCACAATCTGCAGGGTTATGGCCAAGAATTCCATGATATGGATTTTAATTGTGGGTGATTGTCATGCAAACTACAGCTTGTCCTTCTCTCTGAAGACGACATTGTCAACATCAGTTCAGTTAAAGATGAGTTGGAATAATGTTTGTGCAGTTTAAGTCTGTGATTTAAACTAGGCTTTGCAATGTGGAAAAGAGAAGGGTGGTCTTTAATCCTTTAGGATTGGATTTCAATTCATTTGAGATCATCTCTTCAAAGTAAAGCATGTTGGTGATTATGTATACTTCACTTTGCTTACATGCCCCAGCTAGGAAACAAAGCTTTAATGATTTCTCATTCTATTGACATGATGGTCCTTTTATATTGTCCTTGGGGTTACAGAAGGTGTCCTTCTGAAACACACTCAGTCTTAATGCTGTAATTACAAATTAGTATTTTGATAAAATGCTTTCTTTTAAAAATGGTTTCTTACAGGTGCAGCTTGTTGGTTTGGATGAAGAGAGCTCAGAATTCATTTGCAGGAATACCTTTGATCACCCCTACCCTACCACAAAGCTTATGTGGATCCCAGACACCAAGGGAGTATATCCAGACCTGTTGGCAACCAGTGGTGACTATCTGCGAGTGTGGAGAGTGAGTAAATCCTCCCTAGAAAAAGATGAACCATGATATTAATTATGTTGCATATTGATCTCATTTTCCCTCTAGACCAGATTTTTTTGAAGTGAGTTGTTTTCCTTTCAGGGTGTCTTGCCCTTGCTACAGCGTGGAGGTTAAGACATAAAATCAAGTCAGAGCACTTAATTGCACTTAACTGCAATAATGGGACTTAATTGTGAAGACTATAGGAGAAGCAGAATTATCATGGTAGTTGCTGTTTAAATCACCTTATTGAAGATAGAGATGGTGACTGTTTTCTAGAGCTTTAGGATGTAAAGCTGAGAGGAAAGAAACCCAGGATTAACACCTTATGTTTTGGAAGTGCAAGTGGAACAAGTCATGTGATGTTGCTATTCAAGTCAGATGTTTCACTTTTTCTAAAGGTGGGTGAAACAGAGACCCGTCTGGAGTGTTTGCTGAACAATAACAAGAACTCTGATTTCTGTGCTCCACTGACATCATTTGACTGGAATGAAGTGGATCCTTACCTTCTAGGTGAGACTGACAAAATGCTGCATTTTCAGCATGGAAAAGACATGCTTTTGAATTTAGTCTGGTGAAGTCCAGGCTGTGACTGACTGCTGTGTCGTTGCACGTCCACTGGTTAATTTGGTAACTAACTAGTGGGCAAACTTCTACATCTTAGAAACTGCCATTGACTTAGGTTAAACATAAAAAAATTAAAAAAAAAAATGAGCAGCTCGTGGAGACTTTTTTGCATTGAAAGGTGACCTGTCCAGTACAGAATGGGTCACTTAAGTCTAGGGATGTTCCCTATTTGCAGATAGGGAGTCTCAGTCTTCAGGGCTGGTGAGCTGTTGTTGTAGTGCTAAGTAATGATGTACGTGAACTCCTGTGACTTATTTCAGTGTGTTCTGGAGTGGATAGAAAACTATGTACCAAGCTTTGTCTTTTGTGAAGCCATTTCAGCAGCAGGAGTAAAGTCAGGAGCCCTTAATTCAGTTGGAGGAGGGGGCTGAATGCTTAAGGTTTAATTATAGCCTACGGGACAAACTGTGAATCCAAGATGACTGATCCAGCAGAGGTTTGTTTCCCAGAAGAGTACAGCCATTTATGTCAGGGGGATTTGCCCAGAGATTAACAGTGATAATATGTCTTAGTAATTATTTACTACATGATTTATGTTTTGTGTGTTGCATCTCTCATCTCTTAAGAGCTTTACTGCTAGCCCCACCTTCAGTCCACAGAAACAATCAATTAAATAATAATACGCTATCGCAACACTATGATGGAATTTTGGTTTTGACATGCGCATGAGACTTAAAAGATAGGAAAGCTCATCTCAGAGTTGCATCAGGCTTCTGAATAGATTGAAGTAGACATGAGCTATTTACACTTTATTCCTGTGTGGAAGACTATTTCTGCAGCTAAAAGGTTTGGGTCATTTAAATGCATGGTAGACTGTTAGCTGTTTGACATTCTTGATTTTAATTGTATGCTGTTCTTGCAGCTATTTTGATCTGTAGATGTTGGAGGATATTATGTGAATCCAGTAAGTGATTAAATAATTTGTGAGAATATTAATTTTGCTAACAGAAGTGTTTTTTGTTTCAGGTACCTCTAGTATTGACACAACCTGCACTATTTGGGGTCTGGAGACAGGACAGGTTCTTGGAAGAGTAAATCTGGTCTCTGGCCACGTGAAGACCCAGCTTATTGCGCATGACAAAGAGGTGATGGCTTTTTTTGATTGTTTACATTGCATGTTTTTTAAGCAGTAGAAAAGGAACAGAACTTTTCTGCTTTCCCCCTTTTTCTTGAAAAATCTAATGATCCAAAAAGATAACTTATCCAAGATTAAGATATATAGTTTTGAGTACCAAACTAAAACTACACTATTGGCTATCAAAACTGCTCTGTTTACTCATCATACAATCTCGACTTGAGACTATGCTTGTTTTACTAGATTATGCTCCGGAATATTTTAGAAAAATGAGGTAAAATGTCAAACTGAAATTGAAATCAACTGCATATCAAAGGCAATAAACAACCTGAAGATTCTTTCATTTTAACATAATATTACTTTTCAGCAATTAATATAAAAAAATCTGAGTCTGGGAAATGGATATATTTAGTTTCAGTGAATGACCCTATAATGACATAACCCTTTAAGTTTCATCCCCTCCTTTTGGCAAGTGTAATAACTAAAAACTTGCTAGGAACATCAAGTATTTAACAGAATATGTCACAACTGGATCTGCTATCCGTATGTAAAATCCATTTTACTGCAAATTAAGAGGCAGCATGCTCTCTAGAACTAAGGTTGTGTTTTTGTCTCTCCTGTTTCTGAGCAGGTGTATGACATAGCATTTAGCCGTGCAGGTGGTGGGAGAGATATGTTCGCTTCAGTTGGTGCAGATGGCTCGGTGAGGATGTTCGATCTCCGTCATCTGGAACACAGCACCATAATTTATGAGGACCCACAGCACCATCCACTGCTGCGTCTCTGCTGGAATAAGCAGGATCCCAACTATCTTGCTACAATGGCCATGGATGGCATGGAGGTAAGGCAGCAGCTCATCTTCTGTAGGTGCTAGTGGTTGTGATTTTTTGGGGACATGGCTTGGTACTAATTAGCAGTCAGTTCTTTAAAGTAAGGGAGCAGTGTCAGTATCTGAACTGGAGTATGATTAAGGACCAATTGTTAGGGCACTAACTTCAGTAGGAGTTAAAGTAGTAACTTTGGCATTATAAACTTGAAGATCTCTATGGCTCGTATGTATTTCACCTGGTTTATGAGAAGGGTCTGTGAGCCAGTTGGGTAGTAGTTTTCACAAAATCTTAACTGCCAGTGTTTTAATCACCTTATTCTTTCTCAGTTCAGTATACAAGACAGCGTATCTTAGTTTGCCACTTGTGCCACTTCAGAGAAGCGTAATTTGTTTGCCCTTGTTGCATAACTCACAAGCCCTCCCTGTGGGGTCTGACTCCTTTTGGGAAACACTAACCAGCTAGAAGCTATTCTTTGAGAACAGTATTTGCTTGCCAAAATATTTGGTTTCCTGAAGAAACAAAAAAATGCAAGTTATTAATTTAGTTGGTTTTTTTATTTCTGAAGGTTGTGATTCTAGATGTCAGAGTTCCCTGCACGCCTGTTGCTAGGTTAAACAACCACAGAGCATGTGTAAATGGAATTGCTTGGGCACCTCATTCTTCCTGCCACATTTGTACAGCAGGTACGTGTGATCCATCCCTATCCAGCTGCGTTGGTGAATCTGAGAGTCTTTCACTGCATTTCCAAAATCCTCTCTTGCCAAAAGCTTATGTGGATCTCTGCCTGCCTTTTGCTAAAGAATACCTGCAGTTCAGAAGCCCTTTATTAATAGACTTTTCTAAAATTTTTATGGAAATGGACACCTACTGGAGCTTATTGTGTGGAAGTAGCGAGCCCAGTGCCCAAACTGTGCATCTGCTTTGGCTAAGCTCTATTAGTTTAATGCTCCTTATTTTTTTGCAATCTACTGTTTAAATGTTTTCAATTTCAATCTACTGATCATTTGGTTTTCAACTCTGTCCTGGATAATGTATAATGATTCAAGCTTATTTTTTTGTAGCATAGTTGTGTCATTGTATCTCTGGCTTGAATACCCATGAGGACTGCAACAGCCATATCCTATATAGCTTCTTGGACTATACGCCTGTTAGTAGTCATGTATGGACATCTCATTCATGTACGGACATCTCATTATACTTTGATTCTACTTCGATTTTCTCTTCCATTTGCAGCGGATGACCATCAGGCTCTCATCTGGGATATCCAGCAAATGCCTCGTGCCATTGAGGACCCTATCTTGGCCTATACAGCAGAGGGAGAAATCAACAATGTACAGTGGGCATCAACTCAGCCAGACTGGATAGCTATCTGCTACAACAACTGCCTGGAGATTTTGAGAGTGTAACATTACTGCTTCATGCCACATTGAGGCAGGGCTGTATAATTTCCCCTCCCCTCTAAAGTAAGAACAACACAAGTCAAGTGGCCAGTATCTGTTGTTGCTTTGCATCTACTGTTACAAGAAACTGTTACAAGAATCAATGGCAGGTGTCTCCTGTCCCTCCAAGACTCTAAAATGCAGAGACGTGCTGAGCCTCTTGGACCTTCTGGGTTCTGGTTTTCTTTTTTTTTTTTTTCCTCAGTTAAAGTTCTGTATATTTGTTTGTTGACTGTATTAATAAGCTTGCAGGCTTTTAAGTTGCTGCGTATGTCCATGTGTTTGTCAGCCAGCTGAGGCAGCACATCAACTAGTTTAATAGATGCAGGTGCAAAACAAGGTGGGGGAAAAAGACATTAACAGCCACCTTGGCAGGAATCTTTATCATTCCTGTTGTTGCTGCCTCTAAACTGTTTAAACATTTGTATGTTTTTTATATATTGGGCTAACTTTCTATTGAGTAAGGTTTTTCTCCCTAATTCTTACTTTTGATATGTGATCCACTTCCATATGCCCAAAGCAGGATCTATTCGTTGATACAAATCACAATAACACTACAGGCTCCCTGGCAGTAAAGGCCTGCCAATTAACTGTTGCCTTGGCTCTCTATACCTGGTTACCTGGGCAGAATTTTCTGGTGCTGTGAAGTACAAGTACTTGTTGCACAATTTCTTTACACTTTTCTGATGCTAGAGGCAGTTGTTACTGTGGTAGGCCTTGTTTTTAAATTATAACTGAATTTGTGTGTATCCTGCAGTTGTGTTAGCTAACAGAATGGTAATAGGTTTCAGAAAGAAGATATGTGCATGACTTAAGCTCCCAGGAGGTAAACAACTCCTGAAAAAATGTGATTTGTAATGGACTTGGGATTGACACTTCCAGTCAAATGATTTCCCCTCAGAAGACTTACTATCTAAACCAAAATAAAATGGTTTCACACTTTGTAGCTTGCTTGATTGGCAAATAATATGAGCAAGATTTTTGTGGTTAGCCTGTACGTTGGAGCTTCTTTGCGTTTGGCCTGTGTTCCTGGGAGTTCTTGAAAGGAGTGCAAAGCAATCTTTTTTCCGACATGTATTTGCTTTGTACTGTCAGGTCTTGTTGAATGAGCGAGATGAGTTGGAAAGGCTGGTCTGCTATCCAAATGAAAGCTGTTTCTCTGAAAGAAATTATTCCCTAATGTAATGCACAATGATGGATTTAAAAGGAAAGAAACTGTGCCATAGAGGCTAAGGTTTGGCACTTGTCATCCTCGTATCTATTGGGGATGTGCCCAAGGGCTTCTGTTTCTGTTTTGAATAGTGGATCGCTCTACAGTAATACTTTTCAATC
This sequence comes from Harpia harpyja, assembly GCF_026419915.1. NCBI lineage: Eukaryota > Metazoa > Chordata > Aves > Accipitriformes > Accipitridae > Harpia > Harpia harpyja. The sequence goes on from NC_068943.1 coordinate 82,809,257, forward strand.
AAAGCTGAGTGGATTAGGCAAGATAAAAATCTTTGTTGATAACATAGCTACTTGGATGAATGCTCTGCAGTACTCTCCCAGTGAAGACATGACAACCATAGCTGGTCTGTAAGGGTATACCAGCTGAGTTTTGATGTGAATGTCAGAAACTATCAAAATTGTCTTTCCACCTAATGAGTATTCACCTGCAACTGGAGGCAGCATTATAAATAGTAGGACACTGGAAAAGTTGAATCTTGTCAGTTTATGCAGGAAAGGCAAGTTGGGAAAAGCAATTGCTGTGTAACAGTGAAGCTGACGCTGAAAGCGCTGTCAAATACAGAACAGAATTTGAAAAGTTTTGTCATTCTGGACATACAGAAATACTCTTCTACAGACTGCTTCTCAACATGGAGCTCAGAAAAGCACTGCCTTGTGAATTTGATAGGAATTCATTAGGGAGAGCTGTATTCCATCACCCCTTTTAATATCAGAGAACCAAGAGACTCTTAACACAGTTCAAGCTCGTGTTTTGTCAATGATGTTCTGTGTTCAGTTGTGGGATATTTGACAGAAAGCTTGACTTGACTTGAAGGTCCGGTTTTCTTATTAGCAGCAGTGCCAAGAGTAGTGTGTTCCACAGACAGATTTGATCGAGATTTCGGAACAGCATTAGCCAAACAATTAGGTTATCACTTTTTACAATAGCACTTCATCTTAAACTGGAAAATACTTATGCAGACTGAAGTGAAAATTAGGATTTTCTTAGCAGAAGCATATAATGGCATTCACAGCTTTAGATACTCATGTAAAATATGTATACAGGCTTGCCATGTACTGTTTAATTACAAATGGTAGGCATAATATGCTGTGTTACTAAGAGGGAACTACCTGTAATATTAGTACTTTTTGTAGTTCCCTTTATGCTTCAAAGTCTCATGCTCGTATAGATGCCATGAGTAAAAGATGAAATGTGTCTGTTGCTTAACTTAAAAATGCAACTGTAGAATTGTGCTTTAAAAAAAGGCATAAGATAATTTAGTTGAAAGTGAAGTCACTAGAAGACTCCATAGGCTATGCTAAATGGCAAATGCAATTTATTCCTAGAGGAATACGATCTGTTACACTAAGATGATGAGAAGAGAGCATGTATAAAGGGGCTAATAGTCTGAATAGCCAGGTAGCTTTTGCTACTCTTGGAAAACAATCCTGTTGTGAATCTGAAGAGGATCCAGTGTCAGTCCTTCCATCCATAAAAGTGCTTGAAGTTAATTTGTGGAATTGGGTGCTCATTCCAAACTCATCAAAGGCAAGTGAGCAAGTGTAGGCTCCAGTGGATTCTAAATAAAGCCTATATCCTGTTTGTTTAGTCAGTTGGGGTACCTTCTGGGTCTACATACTGCTTTGGGCATAATCAATTGCCATTCTTCATATGAAATTACATTTGAAATCACTAGAGGCTGTTTTGGAACAGGGAAATGCTACTTAAAATAGCTTCTTTTCAAAGAAGTTGCTTTAAAGGTTAATGACTGAAAAGACATGAAAATCCTCATGGGTGAGATGTTCTGTAGTGCAAATGGCACTTCCATATAGAAAAGGAAGTGAGAGACTTTGACGCCCTTTTGCCAGCACCTGCTGACACAGTGGCAGGGAGCTAACAGTCTACTTGCTGGTTCAAGTTTATTTGCAAGATAAAATAAAACCCTGAGACTTGTCACTGTAGCTTGTGAATCAGAAGATATAGTTTATCATATTTCACCTGCTTAACATTCAATTATGTTGGGTGTAAAGCCCCCATAAGCATTATTTTTACCAAAGTTTATGAAAATAAATACTTTGATATTTGACTTCAATAATTTTGTGCTTACTGCACAAGCAGAGGATGCAGAGCAACTGCTTTCAAATGCCTCATATCCCTTGAGTATAAAGTAACATTAAGGGAAAAGTGAGCATCAGTGAGGTTAGCAAAGCAGAAAAGCACATGCTATTGTTGGTACAGGCAAGACTGATTCTGGGACAAAAATATTTTTCTCTGACTTAAGTAGTTCTGTATCACTTCTCCAGTCGATTAATTCAAGATACTAAGCTATTGTTTAGTTGTTACGTTCTGTTTAAACCAAGCTTTCCATAGATTCCTACTATTTATATGGACAACCTGTTGCTAGTATATTGGCTCTCAACCAGGAGATCTTGATCGTGTAAAACTCATTAGTGAGGTGAAAACGTACAGAAAACAAGTTGGATGTTGGATTATCATGTAGTATGCCAACTCTGTTAATTGTCTAAATGAAATGGGCTATGGTAGGTTGCATCTATGGGAATTGTACTTCTGCATGCAGGGATTTAAAAGGCAAGGATTTGAGTGCTTTGACAATCTATTTAGAAAGAAAACAGTGGTTTCAAAGAATGATATGAAAGGAGACTGATAATACAGGTTGTTCCTTATGGAACCTTGAAATGTACTTAACGGGGGAGGCATTGCCTCTCATAAGTCAAAGTTAATGATCCTTTCAAAACTTAGCTGTAATTACTCTCCTGAATGTTCTGGATAATAGTAAAAAGATCTATTTTTGCCTGGTGTTGCAATGAGAAAGCTGCATCAGTCTCAATTGTAGATCACTGCCTGCCAGAGACTAGGTGAGGGGAGGAGTCCGATATATTGGAATTCGCAGATGCTCTTGTGCTTGTTTTAAATGTAAATGAAGAAAGCTGAGTGTGTCTGTTTTGTTCTCTTGCAGATGGCACTTTAACAAGTATATTTTTGGTAAGATTAGGAGGATAGTCATCTTTTCCTCAGCCCTTTTATGGTAGGCGTTTGTCTATGTTTTGTATAAAATGTTAAACACAACAGTCACTGAAATCCTAAACTGGTTGTCAGTATCTACTGGACCTTGATCTGTTTCTACTGAACATCAAAAATGTGAACACTTGATAATACTGTTAATGTTAAACTGACGCTCTGTATTCTGAGACTGACACAATCTTGCAAGGCCAACCCAAGTAATGTAGTGTTGCTTGTCACCCGGAGAGTCCCCTTTGCTTAGGAACTTGGTGTTTGGGAATCTTCTTTTCCACCATCTGAACATGATAGCAGTAGTGGCAGGTTGGTTGTGTAAAGACGTAGCTGGATTCTTTCGATAACTTATTTTTGTGATGGAAAAAATGCAGCTGCTGTCTGTAAATTCATACAACCTTAATTCTTGAACTTGTCAATTCCATATGTTAGTGGTGCTTTAACTCTTCCAGGACACACTGGAAAGGATGAATGGCAGCAAGGGTAAGCTCTTGGATCAATAGATTGCACAGTTACAGTTCATCAAAGTACTGAAGGGTTTAGTCTTCCCACTGCTGGTTAGCAAAATGGTCCTACCACCTCAAATCCAGAGTGTGTTATCCTGTCAGTTAACACAAATTCTCTGATATGTATTTCCTGCTTTCTACTGTCAGACCAATATTCCAGAGCAGGCCTGTATTTATTGTAGAGTGGGCATTAAAATTAGGTGTCCAAAATCAGTTCTGGAATGGGCAAGGTACCGTCAACTATGTCCCTGTTTCTCTTGATCTTTGCAGAGAATCCAGGGAATTAATTGTATGTGGCACTTAAAGAGCACTTTCTCATGCTTACTTAGAGATGCAGCTGTATTTCCCCCTGCTTACCCGAGAAGAGTCAGAAATGTCTCATTCTCAAGGATATTGAGAGGAGTACAGCATGCCCCTGACTCCTTTTTTTTTTTTTTTTTTTAGGAAGAGATCTCCAGAACTTCCTATCAGCACCTTTCACCAGCACTAAAAATCAGTTACTAAAAATGCAACTAAATACCAGTCACTGAATGCTCATGTAGTGATTCATGGCAGACTCCAGAGGCAAAGGCAGTTGTGAGACTTGCCTGCTGCTGCCTGATGTCAGATGATAACTTTGTCTGCCAAGTATCTCAGTGGCCTGTTGTGCAGCCTCTGATACTCAGCACCAAGCTAGAATTTCCATAATCATAGAAATAAAATAAAAATTATCTGTGTGGCTTCCATCAAGTTTATTTCTTTTCAGAAAATCCAACAAAACTAAGAAATAAGCTATTTCCTGAAAAAATACTGTGGCCATGAGTAGCTGTAAGCCCGTGTTCCAGCTCTCATCCCTTGGAGTTTGCTTTCCTGTTTGCAAGACGTGCAACTCGAGTCTCCTCTGTTAGAGATGAGGATTGGTCTGTCGAATCTGAACAAAGACAGAAATGCAAGAACCAGTGAATGAAAGAGTCCTAGTACAGCTGAGAAGCGATGTGTTGCTTTTTTTTGACAACCTGGTAAATATGAAATCTACTATTTAAAAGGAACCTTTTTTTTTAAACTTGGGTTGCTAGGAGTGTAAAATGTAATTTAAATCTGTTGCGCCGAAGCATTTTTGTTACCAATAGTCAAGTAGGAGATGTTTACTTTTATGTGTGTTTTCCCTTCTGCTCTTCCCATTCACAGTCCCGTTGTGGTAATTTCCTGAAGGTGTAATCTTTGTAGCATGATTGTACAAACATCCATATGAGATTCCTGACTTCTTGTTCTCACTAAAATATGTTAAAGCAATAGTAGTTTTACTTCTGTCCTTCTTTTCTCCACCTTCCGTATTGAGATTTGCAACTTCGCTACTATACTGTCCTAGAGGAATCCTAGTATCCTGCTATTCAACAGACATATGTTGTTGACATGGATAACTGCAGTGTCCCTATATTCCTTTATTTTTATGGAGAAAATACAAAAGGTTTTGTTACAATGGATTTTAACACCTAGTCATGGAACCATATTGTTGAAACTCTGTAAATTTTAAGGCAATTTTCTGAAATCGCTTGAAAGTGGAATGTTGCATCCTTTTATGCTATTTCCTGCTTCCTATGTAGTTTTATTCAGATTTTTTAACCTTCTTTCTAAGTTTCAGCCTCCTGTGTATTAGGTACAGTATTTTCTGCCTTTCATACTTTGTAATAAAAATGGAACATTTGTAGATTGACTGCAGTTCACTGTGTGGTGAGTTAAAAACTGGTACATATGGGGTTGAGCAGGGAACTACTTCAAACAGGCTTCATGTATCCTGCATGAAGTTTATTGCTGTAAAAGGGAGGGTGATTGCTTTACCTTGTCTCTGCAAAACTGGAGAAGTGTATTCATCTCTCATCCTACCGATACCCAAACAAACTAGATAATTCTAGCAAGTCTAAGTTGCAAGTTACTCCGAATAATTATTTTGTTAGGAACCCAGTCACAACAGAACTTGGTTAATATTTGAAGTACGCCCGGGTTTACTGTCTTAAAACAAACCTACTGCGTGGTCCCTGTATACTAGCAGTGTTAGTGCTTGTTTTCCAACTTCTTCGCATAGTGGTTGTTCCCTGCACAACAAATGGTAATTATCTGCCTGCATGGTTTTGGTTTTTAAGATGAGGGGGAGAGGGATTTTTTTTTTTTTCTTTTTAGTTCAAATAATTGGCCTCTAAGGCTTTTTGAATACAGGCAAATTGAAGACAAAGCAATTAGGCACTTAGCTTCTAAGTCTCTCCTGTGTATGGGTGACCTCTGTTAAAGGGAGTTTTCTTTACAGGCTCAGTCATTGGTGTCATTGTTGCTGGAACTAGGACCTAGAGGGGAGTAGGGTGGCAGAACTTAGAAACTTGTTTTTTACCTTAGACCTTGGTGGGCAAGACTGATGACTTCAGTATTTAGATCAAGTAAACTGTTGTCTGACAACATTGCATTCCTCTCTAATTCTTTGTGTACTGGCTTTGAAATAAAAGCTTATTAAGCTTCATGACCACAGTGGAAAGAGTTGCCTGTAAAGATGCTAGTGTTTTTAAGCTATATATGGACTTTGTTCTAGTAATCCATATTTGGAAAAGATGCTTTCCTTTTAAGAATTGTTTGTCTCTTACCCTAGAAATGTATTTACATCCTCTTAGATTTTTTGCCTTGGATCTGTGCTTTGGAATTCTCCAAAGAAACTTTCTCGACTTCCACTCTGGTCGAAGAAAGCAAATTCTACAAATTGGAGCTGCTAGTGCAAAAAGTCAGGAACTGGTAGATGATATGAGAAACGGACTGCCTGTCAGTGTGGCAAAACATGTGCCATAAAGTCCTGTAGAGCAATATGGGTAGAAAAAGAGACAAGGAGAGGTTCTCTGCCTTTTTCTAAGTATTAAGGAACAGCTGACATCTGGCAGGGCTGACTTGCTTGCTCTGCGACCCTGGGAAAGTTACTTCTTCTCTCATACCAGTTGTAAGTGAAAAGCACATAATTAATCACTGATCAGTAAGTGGCTTGAAAATACTTGAAAATGAAAGAAATCCTGCACTGTAACAGAAGATACTACCCATAGGTGTAGAGAAAAAGTGATGTTTCCGATCATTTGAAGCCCTGACACTGTAACAAGCATTTAATCTTGTACTTTTTCATTAGTACTGCTCTATAAACAGTCCAGACTGCCAGCTCAGAAGGAAGTAATGATCTAAAAGCATATAATATTTTTAACATCCTTCCTCCTCTTCTTTCTCTTCAGTTTTGCCCACTCCACAAGCAGAATGGCTCCAATTTTTTAACGAGACAGCTTCAGAGCCCCCTCTACTGGAGTGCTGTCAGCAGTGGGACAGGCACAGCCCTCCTGCAGAATAGGACACAGCAGAATAGGACAGGTATGCAGCTGCTCTTCAGGGGCTGGGAATAGGTTGCTCCAGGCGTACTTTTAAGGAGTTTCACGTGGTTGATGTATTCTGCTGGAGGTGAGGTAAGGTTTGCCTAATATATATTCTGCCACGCTGTCCTGAAGTTGGATAATGATGTTAGTTTTCCATTAACTTTGTTTTCAAAGCTGAGAACACAACAAGAAAGCGTTAGCAGAATCAGAACTGCCTGGAATCAGTGAGATTGCTCTTCTTTCAGATCTGCAGAAAAGAGTGCAGAACACTTTCATGCATCCTTTGAAGATTTACAGGGTTTCTCCTCCTCCGCCCCTTCAATTTTTATTTCTTCTCAGTGCTTCTGTTCAGTGTCTCTGGCTGTGCAGCCTGAAATGTAGAATAAGGAAGTTTTGGCGTGGGACAAGGCTCAGCCTGGAGACTGCTCAGCTCCCCAGGAAGGATGTGTCTACCTAAACAAGAAGGGAAACAGGAAGAAAAGAAGAAATAGTACATCTGATAGCAAGGAGAAAAGGTTCTTTGAGTCAGACAGGTATGCTTCAGAACATGGAAATACTACCAAAATAGAAAATAAGATGATGGCATAGTGATTAAGAGACTGGGAAAAGATGCCAGGACTTAAATCCCAAAGGTCTACTCCAGACTTCCTGTGTAACTTTTAACAAGTCAGTGGCTCTCTGTGCAATGCCCTTTAATCCCTAAAATAGGGATTACATTTCCTTTTCTTACTTCATGCTGCGTGACAGCATTAAACAATTAGGTCTCTATAAAGTTCCTTTAAAACAAATGGGCTAACTATAAACATAGTAGCTCCTGAAGAATCTCGGTGAATATCTTTACTGATGATTTTACATTAAATGACCTCAAACAATCTGAATAGCTTTAAGTTGAAGAATTAACTATGTTTTGTTGTTGCTGTTTACAGGAATGAAGCTTCTCTTCTGGAAAGCCATAGCTTTGAAAGGATGTGGGCAATCTGGGTGGAAAACCACAGAATATCAGTTTGTACCATAGCGTTACTGGTAAAATAAATAACGTGATTCTTATGCACAAAACTAGTGTAGCGTTAAGTAAAGGTGAAAAAGGAATTACTCGTTTTTTCTCAAGTTATACAAAAGGGGTGCTGATTTTGATAGAAACTTCGATTCCAGTTCGGGAAGGGTGTGCCAGCTTGCTGGGGGCGGGGGGGGGAGGGGGAGGCAAGGGAGGTCTACAGTGGTCAAAAAAAAGGCCTAATGACACTTTCATATAGATAGTGTTGTGATAATGTCTGTAAAATGAGAATAGAACCACAAATTGGCACATAAAAATTGCTGGTTTAGACATTAGGCTTGATAGGTGGGTGAAGTGATGAACTGTTAAGGACAAATCATTCTGTTTTCAATTTGACAGAGGGGGGAAAAAAGCTTCAGTGAAATCCAGACATCCTGGGCAGTTGGAGATGGAAAGAACGAGTTTTACCAGGGTGGCTGCCTCCTACCATCTGCTGGGAACTCCTGGCTCACTGTCACAAGCTGTGACTAGTTTGTCTGACATCTTTTGGACTTAAGTAAACCAAGTTTCTACATGAAGGACATGCATTTAGGTCTCATTTAACAGGACTTCTGTTAACTGAGAATTTTATGTGCAAACATGTAAGAACTGGAAGACAGACAAAAATACCAAATGGTAAGGTGGCAGTGGAGTGTTTTGACATCAGGGCTGGTGCAGTGGGGAATTAATACAGAATTTCTCCAGCTCTGGTCCCAAGAGTAATCTCACTAAAGCCTTTTTATAATGACCTTGGCACAAAAAGCAAGCATGATAATTAAATTTGGTGATGAACAAAAGTGGGAGGCTTCAATAATATGAGGGAACTAGAGAATCAATGACTTTGAAGAGTGAGAAATAGAGATGAGATGAAATGTAGCAGCAGAAACTGCAAGGCTGTTAATTTACAGACGAGAAATTTGTGAAGGATGCTATGAGGTTTTTTACTTCTTGGAAATTAGTGAGGAAAGGAAGCTGGGGTTTAGTATTTGATAAAGGATGGTGGTGAGCCACCATGAAGCTGTGAAAAAGCATGTAGAAAAATTGGTCCAAGAGCAATAATGACGCTGTCAAACAAGAGAAGAATTCAAATTGGAACAGGGGCAAAAAAGACTACCAGGAAGATACCACAAATACAAAGCTTGTATTATGAAGAGAGAGTGGCTTACTTGTCTGTTACAATGAAGCCTGAAAGGAGATATGATTATCTTCTTGATGTATTTAGAGAGGAAAATACCAGGGAAGAGGAAAGGATTATTTAAGTAAAAGGATAATCTTGACATGAAAACAAATGGCTGTAAGCTGGGCATGAAAATGGGGTAGAATAAACAGGAAAGCTAGAAACACTTTTCTAGCATCAGAGCGGTAAAACAGGAGGGACTAAAAAAAGGGAAGTCTAAACACTAACAGCATCAGTCCGGTTTTAAGATGGGAGCTTCGAAGTGGAAGCTATGGAAGTCATCTAGTCCAACCTTCTGCTGAAAGCAAGCCAGCTTCAAAGTTAGGTTATTGGCTTTGTCCACAGCTTCTTGCTCTAGAGAAGCTGGATCTGTTGATCTAAGCATTCCTTTACAGATTTGCGTGTCTACCTAGTCTGATATAGTGAGATCTTTTTATTATCCCATCTAAAGAGTTAAAAAAAAAAAAAAAAGATAATTAATGATATCACAGATATTATTGTCATGCTTTGGCTAAATCCTAAATTCCTCCCAGCGTGTGGGATTTAGATTCCTGCACTTGCCCACCCTTTTGAGAAATTTCCCTCTCCAATCCAGTTTTCTTCTTTGTGTGGCTTATCCAGTTGATATAACCTCTTTGACATTGCTGCTGTGTTGCCTGCAAGCAAAACCACTTAAAAAACAATACACTTGCTGCTAGACGTTTGCCAGATTGAAAAGCAGCTGCTAAAACATCTGCTCGAGGTGGGTTTCCCAGCAGCAGGGTGGCCATTGCTGTGCCAGGGAAGAAGGGCTGTACTTCTTCTTAAAAAAACAAAACCCCTCTGCTGTCCCTTTTGTGGAAAAGACACTATAAAAATATCATCTCGCAGGTGGACTGGAAGCAGAAGTTGGGAAAGAGCAGCTGAAGCCTGGATGTCACTTTAAAAGGTATGATTTGATTTAATCTCACTTTACGAACTTTGAGTAGAATTCCTGGGTTAGATTGGACGATCACAGTAGCCCTTCTTTGCCCTAAAAGCTGTGAAAATCTGTTGTGTAGTATGTTTGGTTTGTTTTAGGGCTTTTCCCCCTCAAAGGTATTTGTATTTAGTGACACTGGTGAGCTTTTTAGCATGAATGTATTCTGCTTATGGTCTCTGTGTTCAAGTTGGCTTGACAGAACTGCTAAATCTTAAAAAAATTGTCATCAGGTGTCTTAGTGAGTGAACTTTCTCATTAAGATAAACTCCTAAATGAAAGGGGAGGAGATGCTGAACTTGAAATACATTAGGCTAGAGTTCAATTCTGCAGGATAGATCCAGAACTTTACTTTCACGTTGGGTAACTTTAACAGATAGAATATGTGATTACAGTATTTAGAAACATTGTGATTGTGGAGAAAATGAAATAGTGTGTTTGAAGGCTTAAAAAAGGGAAAGAGTTTACTCTGTTACTTTGACGTTTGTCACTTACTGCAGCCCATGGGGAACTGCGGGGGACCTGTGATGGCCTGGAGGCATAGTCCCGGTTTGATGGTAACAGGATCTTTTATTAAAACCGCAACTAGAAGATAACATCTCTTGCCACAAATGGCCTGAGTGATGCCATGAGTAATTGTCTCTCGCTTTTCTTTGGAAACCAAAAGAATCCTGCTTTTTCAGCGTCTTTTGGACTTTTTAACGCTCTTGAACTGGTTTTGGTTGGGGGTTTTTTTGCCCTCTTGAAAAGGTGCTTTTAAAGCAACAATTAAACTCATTGCTAAGCTCTACTTACGAGGAGAGCAAACCAACAGGGTCAACGTGCACAGGACACGTTCCCTCCGCCAGGACGCTTTGATGTCCACCCAAAACCTGGATGTGGAGTCTGCGAGAGGCGGATGCTGGGGACCAGGCAGGGAGGGACAAGGAGGTGGGAGAGTGCCCTGGTGCGGGGTCGGGTCGTGGATGGGGTGAGGCTGGATCCTGGCTGCTCGCAGCAGGGGACGTGCTTTTTGCAGCCGCGGCCGGGCTCTAGGACCCGGCCGCGCGCCCCGGCTCTAGAACCCGGCCGATGGGGCGGGGCCGCGGCCGCGGAGCCGCCCGTCATCCTGATTGGCAGCTCTCTCTGGGTGGGGCCTGGGCTGCCTCCGCCTAGTGGCGGGAGGGGGGGGCGGGGCTAGCCCGCGAGCGGAACGGGCCCCCGTGATGGGCAAGCCGGCGCGGCGGCGGGCGGGGCGGGCGGGCACGGCCGATCGCACGCCCATTGGCGAGCGGCGCCGTCGGGTGGGTGGCTCGGCGGCGCGGATTGGCGGGCGACGGCGGGTCGGCCCCCTGTGATTGGCAGGCGGCGGCAGCGGGTGCGCGGCGGCCGCCGAGCGGTTTGTTTTGCTCGCGGCCCGGGCGCCCTGTGGCGGCGGCGGCGGGGACCGACCGGGACCGCCCGTCGTCCGTCCCCCGTCCCCCCCCCACCCCCCACCCCCGCCGCCGCGGCGGGATCCGGAGCGCGGCCGCCGGAAGGAGGCGGCGGCGGCGGCGGCGCGGGCCTGGGAATGTGGCGGCGGCTGTGAGCCCTCCCCCTCGGCCCGGCCGCCATGGAGCCGCGGCGGTGACAGCCCCGTACCTCAGCGCGCCGCCGCCCGCCGGGCGCGGGCCCGCCGCCCGCCGAGATGGGTGAGAGCCGGGGCGGGGAGGGGGGAGAGCGGTTCGCTGCCTCGGCGGGGCCCCGGGGCTGGCCTCACGGGCCTACGGCGGAGGGGGCGGGCCGCGGCGGGGGCTCCCCGCCGCACCGGGGGCTCCCCGCCGCACCGGGGAGGGGGGCAGCGGGCCCCTGGGCCGCCCCGCGGCGCGGCGGGCCTTCGGCAGGCGGTGAGCGGGGGGGCCGCAGTCTGAGGGAGCTGAACTGCAAACCGGTGCCTCGGCCGGGGCCCCTCGGGGCTGGGGGGGGGCGGGGGGGGGGGTGTCGGCCCGCGGCCTCGGCGGTGCGGCCGCCGCCGTCCCTCGGGCCGGCTGGGCGTGCGGCCACCGGAGGGTCGGTGCTGGACGGGGCCGGCTGCCCGGCGTGGCTTCGCTCCCCCCGGGGTGGTGACATGGGTCAATAGCTGGGCCATCGGCTGAGCGGAAAGCGCCTGCTGTGGGCAACCAGCTTATTTCAAAGGATTTCTTTTAAATCTTGGAATAAACGTGTTGTACTAGAAAGCGCGGTGAGTCCCGGGGCAGTACAGTAGCGCTGCCTGCCCCAGCCACACACAGACACGCACGCACCCGACCTCAGACTTTTACTAAAATTGGCCAGACAGAGTAACGGAGGATCAGTAGGTCAGGCTTCGGGGTTGAGGGAGTTTTTGCAGCCTCTAAGAATCGGGTTGTCTGGTTTTGAGACGGGAATTTATGTGCTTTAACTTAAAGGGGAAAATTGTTACTGTGGTATTAATTGTAGCTTGGGAGTCTATCAAAATAGCTTTTTCTCTATGCAGCTTCCATTGAATTCTCATTTGCCATACTTAACCCAGACAGTAACACATTAAAAACAAGCAAAGGAGTTGGATGAACTGTTTTTCAACAGTAAAAACTTGCTATCAGAAGTTGCCATAACTGAATTTGAATGATTAATTCTTTTGGACTGTATGTCCTGTATAAAGAACTGCTTATGGGTTTGGGGTTTTCTTGTGTTACCTAGCTCCCTTCTGAGTTTAAAGAGGGGTCTCATGGACTAGAATTAAAAAATTAATTTCTCTAAACCAGAACTTACTCATTTGCATATTGGCAAGGGAATTACTACTGCTGTCGTAAGTGCAGGGTTGCATTGCTTTGTGGACTACTACTTTAATGTTTCTTCCCTACAACTCAAGTTTAGTTTTCTAAGACTGTCCTTCATTATTTAGTCTATATGCATAATTAGTTCTTATATTTATACTATAAATTCATAAAGCATTGCAAATGTTGCTTAAAGCAAAAGTAAAGCAACTTCATTTCCTTTGTACTCTGCTTTGATTTTATAAATACAACAAATACATGCAGATCCATCAGTAGACTTCTCTTTGTAAAAAGAGAGGCATAGTATTATTTGGTCTGTATCTTCTCTAAAGGAACCAGCCAGATGGTATATAAGCTTAAAATAGTTGAGAAGGAAGAAGTTGGATTTCCACAGAAGTGTTTTCCAAGGGCAATCGGACACCTGCTTGTAAACATGTGAGTGCAAAAGTACAATTTCGTGGACCACTCCACCATAGCATTGTACACTTGTGCTGGAGTAATCACAGTACAGCTGCAAGCAGATCGCTCATGATAGGAAAGATCTTACCTAAATTCATTAGGCCATTGTGATCAAATCATCTAAAGGATGCTGGGTAACAGGCTAGATCGCACTCTACTTTTCTTCCATCTTGTTTTTAGTAAACTAATCTGAAAGATACATGGGGTGGTTAACAGTAAGAGCTTGGTATCACCATTTCTTGTAACTCGTTTGGTGCAGCTGAAGCTCACTGAGGATGACTCTCTGGCCCTTTACAGAAGGGGCTATGGCTGAGGGTTATTTCCTTACAGAGAGCTCCTTGGCAGCATTTAAAATAGATACTTGCTTCTAATACTGAGAAATATGTATATATCTGGGAAACAGAGGGGAGAGCGGTGTTTGGGCTGGATGGTGTGTGGCAGGCCTAGACGAAATGCGCGCTGCAGGCCCAGCTGCAGTTGAGTCTTTCCCTCGATCTGCTCTTTTTTCCTGCCTGTGTCACTTCCTTCCCTTGGCTCACACACGCACCCATAGCAGAGCTCGGAGCTCCCGGCTTTAGCGGCAGTGACACCCCTGGTGTGCTGTGGGGGAGGGGAGCGGGGCTGAGCCTACAGGTTAGGACCAGCTTAAATCCCAACCTTTTTATTTAATTTGTGGGTAAGAAGAGGTACCCCAAATATGTACCGCATGAATCGGGTTTGTAGAGAAGCCCTGATTTTTCTTTTAAGTCTACAATCCAGGTCACTTGCAATTTCCTAAAAATTACGCAGAACAGCATTTTTTTTATCACTAAGACTGTCGCAGAATACCCAGTGTTTCATTTGATGGCATGTTGTGAAGGACTCAAAATTAAACTTTTTCAAAAACTTTTTTCAGAACTTTGACATAAACTCAGTTTGCCTGCCTCACTTGTGAAATTTACTCATTGCCCTGGGATCTGCTGATCATTTGTACAAGCAATCGGTTTTGCTGTTGTAGTGGTAGATAACAAACACACGCTTATTTGTTCACTTTTTTCTTTTTTAAACAAATGCGGCATCATGCCTTCTATTATCATGCTATATAAAATAGCATCCTGGTTTATAGGGGTTTACAGACTTCCTGTTTTTACCAATGTGCAGATGCTTTTACTCTGTTTGAACTTTGTGATTTTTTCAAAACCGTTTCCATTTCTGCCACAGCAAATACACTGACTTGCTCAGACCTGTGTAATAAACCACATATTAGTTGAAGTAAATGCTTTATGCAGAGGAATAGCTTTCTCTGTGAGTTGCAGTTCCCTTTTATCGATGTTATAAAAATCCTTGAGTGTAGTTTTTAAAACATGAAAAGCATTTCCTGGACAACATCTTTCCCGCACAAAGCAGAACTGTGTTTCCCAGACCTACTGGAGACCTAGCAAAACAGGGTCTCTCAGTGCACTTCAAAAATTGCTTAGTTTTCATTTGTAATAACTTTTGCATTGTGTGATTAATGTGATGCTGCTGCACGTGCTTCTTTAAAGTCAATCTACGTAAATCCTCTGTTTTGATGGAAATAAAGAAGTATTCATGCTTTTCAACGTTAAATCCATCACAATGCTATCCTAACTGGAAACATTTTTTCCCTACGCAAACTCGGATCAATGTGTGATGTTTATTTTGTTTTAAAAAGATAAATACTCCATCGTTTCCTACCTCACCAACATAGGGATTAATTACAGAATGTATGTTTTGGAACTAGGGAGCCAATAGCTCAGTGTAAGGCTGTTAAAACATGTATAATCACGCCAGATTCAAATTCACCTGAAGTTGTTCCATCAGTCTTTGATAGTACATTAAGTGTTCCTTTTTGCGTGGATGCAAGTAACGTTTCAGCATTAGCACTTGACTACAGAGGAAACTGAGTTTACAGCGAGTGAGATACAGGCCTTGCAGTGCACTAACTGGGGTTTAGATGCTTGCCAGATGCTGCTCTTAAGAGTTTAATGTCTTAGCATATTGTAAATTGACAAGTTGCCTTAGCTCATAAACAAATTCACTATGTAGCTGAGCTACAGTCTTTATTAAGAGATACGTAATTGGTTAGATGCCTGTCTTCTTTGCCCACTTCCTCATACAAATGAGATGCTGTAAACCAGCTGACTTTATACACAGCCTGGGCTTTGGGATCAAACACCTGTAGCTGATGGTTGCATTGTAATTGTTGATCCTTCTTTTCAAGGGATGTGTCATACTGTTTAGATGGGAATTCTTATTTGTAAACATATTCTTTGATTGACTTGATTTCTTGTCATGAGTGCTTAGTTATAAACTGCTTTCATAGCTGTTTTGCTTCTTGCCCAAAGGAACTCTGCCAAGACAAGCTCTTCTTCATCCTCCTGGTATCTGGCCAAACCCAAACTGCACTGTAGTGGAAAACTTGTATCCCAGCTCTTCACAGCATGTTTTGGGTGGTAGGCACTCCAGGGGTATGCCAGTCCATAATTTCTAATATTTTGTTGTGCAAAGTTATAGTCTTTGTCTGCCAGGTGACTCAAAGGCTATGCTTAATATCGAACAAGATTAAAGAATAAGAGTAAATTGGAGACACTCCAGTAAGGTAAAAGGTTAAACCTTCAAATGTAAAGTTGGAAACAATTTGGGGGTGGGGGAAGTTGTGCTGTTAGCTACCTGGAACTTTAACTTCGTTCACAACTGTTTTTTCACATTTTCTTCCCACAAGGGGTTACTTAGTGCCGAGATAGATCCTAGCAATTATTTCCTTTGGCTGATGTGCTTTTCAAAAAAGCAACCTCTTGCTTTGGTGGTGTTACATATACCCCTTGCTTCTTTTGCATGCAGTTGGAATTTCAAGGAGTACTCTCCCTTCTCCACTACCACAATGTAGTTATTGTCTCATTTGGCTTGTCTTGGACAGCAGAGATTTGGTGGGTTTTGATTTTGGTTTTTTTAAGTAACTTTATTTTCTCTGTTCTTTCCTTTTTTAAGAGTTTTACTCTAATTAACACCTTCTGCAAATGCATTGGGACATTTCTTTCCATTCCCCCGTCGCCTGGCCTAGGCTTGATGGTTCTGTTTTTCTGGTAGTACATAGTGAAGACCATACTGGAAGTACCTCTGCTCTAGTGTTTAGTACTCAGAAAGCTAAAACAGACTTTCTGGGCAGAAACTATTGGTTGTACCGTTAGTGTGACTGTTGTCCTGATGGGGACTTTTTTAGATGTTGCCCCCTTACAAACAGGTATATTTTTCCCCCTTTTTGCTTGTAAATTTTGGTAGCATTCACTCCCTGTGTGCTTTAGAAGCTGTACGTGTCCCACAGCTGTCATCTTTTAAGCATTGTGAAAATCTAGTTTGTTATTCAGACATTGATTATGAACCCAGTCTTCTGCATAAAACATAAGCTTCATTGCGAGACACTCGTGAACAAATGCATAACATGAAATTGAAGAAACAAATAGTCCCAATGAGTCCCCTTTACAGAGAAATACAGATGCCAGACAGTCCATCATTTAATGTACAGCAACTGTTCCCAGGACAACACTTCCAAATTGTAAGCCATTACCTATCCAAACCAGTCTCATAAGTCAGAAACAAATGTATAGCTATGCTGGATTTTTAAAATCAAGTTTTAGTTATTCACAGATCAGCCTCAAAAATGCTTATTTTGATTTAAGCGTGTCAAACTGATATGTTTAAGGACTTTGGGAAGACAGGAGGACTCTAGCATATCAAGCGCTGTGCACCTGACACTGTCATACAAGTAGGGATGTGATAACCTTATCTATGGATTTACTGGTTCACATTGCTTCCAAAAGTTCCAGCTGTCAAAAAAAAAAAAAAATTGCATCCAAACTGGTGGTCAAATCAAACCAGACTCATTTAGAAGATTCCTCTTCTGGGCATGTTCACAGCTGATCTAATCTCTGGTTCAAATTTCATGCCTAAATTATGCCTCAATATCAGGAAGGATTTAACTGGACATATTATTTGCCAAGGAAACAATGCTTTATCCCTAAAAACTCTGGAGTCTGGATATGTGAGGCAGCAGCCCAGCAATACAGTAGGCGTGAGTGTGCCAATAGCAGATCCTCTGAGTGACAGCATCTGATGCTGCTTTGTTACATTGGTGGCACAGCGCCTAGGAGCTAGCACAGTCCCATTTTGAACCAAACATCATGTGTCATCTTCTACCATTTGCAGTATCGAGGAATTTAGGATTGTTATGCTTGCAAAAGCAAAGGATTCTTTTCAATAGCTTTTAGACACCTTATTTTATGGTAGTGTCCATCACAGCCCAGCTACTATGCATTTCTGTCCTTTTTTGTCTTTATTTTTCTCTAGGCTTCATACAAAATTCTGCTAAATATCGCTTCTTTCCGCAAAACTAACAAGCAATGGAAGAACACTTTAAATTGATTACATCAAGAATCTTAGCTTCAGAAAGTAATTTTCAGTCAGTAGTATGTATAAGAAGTATTTCAATGTGTGCTTTTTCTTTTCCTGCATTTGCAAGAAGCCTTGAATTGAACCTGCTGCATTATACTCTGCCAGCAGACAGTGTTCTTAATGCTGTGCGATTTTAATCTGTTCAGTAGATCCTGAGGCCTCATAAAATGGTTTGAACTTTGTTCCATCAGCTTGTTTTGGGGAAAGAGAGGAATGTGTTGGGGAAATCAGTGCCTTTGAATTCAGAGATATTCTAAGATGACTCTTTGTCCAGATTTTCATTTTTCTTTCTACTGGCTGTGGTTTGTTCCGCTAGTAAGCAAGAATTCTAAGTTAACAGGATATAAAATTGGAAAGAACAGATTCTTACTGGGTTTTCCTTGGCAGAAACACATCAGTTTGGCCTTTCTAAATGACCTATGATGATCTAGCAAATCTGTCCCAAGTTGTGCTGTTTGTTGTGAAGCAATTTGAACAGAACCAGGGGCTGGGGATATTTATTCTGAACCTTACTGTGGCCAAATCATTCTGTAACATTGGACAATGACTTAAAATTTATCTGTCTGTTTACTACTTCATGATAGTAGGTTGAGTTTGGGCTTTTTATGACTAAAAGAAATTACAGTGTATTTGCAAAGATCCTAAAAAGAATTGTCTTTCTATGAGCCAGCAAAAAACAAGTACAGAAGTGTTACAGTTGAAATTCACCCAGGAAACTTACTACTAAAATTCTTGTGCATCGCAGATGAACAAGAGGCCTTGAAATCCATCATGAAGGACCTGGTAGCACTCCAGATGAGCCGACGTCACAGACTGACTGGATATGATACCATGAAGAATAAAGACACTGCTCACTCCAACAAACAGGTAACAGGCCATTTAGTGAGTACTTGAAATCGTTACCTGGAGGCGGAAGAGACAGAGTAGGTTGGCGGTGGGTCTGCTGCGTCTGTTCTGTCTTGTGCTTCTGACTGCTGAAGCATCACAGATGGATTAGCTCCCTGTTCTTGCTTAGGCTGTGTTGCCAACAGGGTAGCTTTTTTATTTACTTACCTTTATGGACTAGGGAGGATACAGTTTTGATAATTTGCAACATTTTAGTATTCTGCCTTCCTCCCACATGTGTTTTTGATGGGGTTTGGTGTGTAGATTAGCTAAAAAGTTTACCAAGTGGTTTTCTGGTTTCACTGTTGTGTTGCCTTTTTTTTAAATGACTTTATTATTTTTAAAGAAAAAACACAATGCCAGCAGTCCACCCCTCTTGGGCAGCCCTGCAATAACGAACCAGTGTGCCTCTGCAGTGGAAGAAAAAAAAATTCCGGTAAGAAAACTGGCTTCTTATTCAATATTAGCAATTATAAATTAGGAGCATGTTTTGAAGTTGTGTGCAGTGACCTTTATAGAATTCATTTAAGCAGGTGTTGGAGGCCAGGAAAGCTTTTCTTTACTGACTTTGTCATGGTGTAGCGGTATGATGCACTTTTCACTGTAGTGGAAATAATACTTAAATTCAAAGCAGGGAACTAAGAAGCATAATGATGAAAAGGAAACAAGTATTTCCATTTCTGATGCAAAAGGAGGCCACGTCAGTTTAAAGCTGCATAAAGCAGTCTGTAGGATAATGAACTAATGCTGGTCTCACCTTCACATGATTCAGACTGCATATGAATACAGAGTGAAGATCCTGATAAAAGGTAGTCAAACTGAAGTCGATCCAAGGACAGTGAAGGGGATTGTCTGAAAGGACTGGCTTTAGTGAAACTGTAATAAACCTTGCTTCAGTGAAAAAGGAAACAGCTATTTGCAGGTGTCTGAATAGAGGCAATGTCCTTAGCGGGGAGGATTGTCTGGAGTTACCCAGTCCTATGTTACATGAAGATGGGAATGAAACTAACCCTCATTTGGGTATGGGGATGTGAAGTCCATTTTTCCAACAGAAATACATTTCCCAAGGTAATAAAGTGGCAGGGTCAATACTTTAAAGTCTCTCTAGGTTCGTTCAGTATTGCTAGAGACTCTTTTTCATAGAGAAAACTACTGCATTGACTTCCTAGTAGAGAGAAAGGATAGAATAATATTGCTCTGTCAGTATATGCTGTATGTCATTTTAATGAAATACTTCAATGCAAAAGCAACAATTTCAGTAAAGAATTGTCTGTCCATTACTGTCTTAAAAAATTAAATCAAGTTGCTAGCAGTTAAACTAACATTAAGAGGAAAGTTGCCTGTATCAGTAAAATAACTCTTTCTGGTTATATTCCTATTACAGGCTTAAGCTTTTTGCAGCAGGCTTTAAAGTTCATGCCTGTCTCTTCCTTATGCTTTGTCTGCTCATAATCTACTTGTTCAGTTGGGATCTGGGATTTCCTCAAATGTGCTGACAAATCCGTAGATGGAGTAGTACAAAATCCTTTCCAAATCACTTTGAAACGTAAATTCAGGGATGTCTTAAACCAAAATCTGTAATCATTATTTATGACACTGCATCACAGAACTGGAATGCTAAAGTACTAAACTTGGATTTGATTTCTTACTCATCTCTTAGGACAGTTTATGCAAGTTGCTTTAAAAAGTGGTTTATATAGGTGATAGGTTTGCTGCTTTCAAAGGAAACAAAAACCACTAGATGTTTAACTCCTTTAGGTTCTCTCTGAAATCTAAACACCAAGATCACTTTGAATACCTTTTCTTACATCTTTGAAAAATAGACACAAATGGCCAGTGTTTGATCCTTTTGGAAAAGTCATCAGGAGGAGCCAAATTTCCCTCTCCCCACCTTCCCTTTGTTACAAATTACAGGTGTGAAAGCATGCAGTGGAGTTGGGAAAGATACTGTAGTTTGCTTAGGTACCAGCAAGTTTAAGAAGGGTTTCCACAGAGCCCAGAAGATCTTTGTGTTGTCTAATTTTAACTAACAAGAGCTTTGTCACTTAGCTGTTTCATGACCTAAAACACATCTTGAGGTCAGAAATTTAATCTGAAAAATTAAGTTCATCCAAACAGTCCTATTTGTTTCCCTTAGACAGGGCTATTTATAATAGTATAGCATAAAAAAAAAATCCAGAGCCTTCCTTCCCTGAAAATCCTAATGTAAAGAATCATTTCTCCATCCATTATGTCTAAGAAACAGCTCTTTCATCAGTAGTTGGCTGGTGGACATCTTCTAAAGTTTATTATTCCTGTGCTGTTTGTTGCATTTTTCCTTTACTGTTCAATTAAAATGAGCTCTCTAGAATTTGCTTCATTTTGGTTTTTTGTAGAGTAAGTTCTTTCTCTTCCCACATCTGAGAAAATGCCTTTGGTAAAGTTACGTGTAAATTACTGACCTGCACATGATCATTGCTCTGATTGGGAAGCTCATTTGTCATGACCAATTCTGTACCTGCAGTATTGCTGCAGGAATACTGTGTACTGGCAGTGATTGCATGGGTCCCTTTGAACTGCATTCTTGACCACTAGGCCTGCCAGATACTTCCTCTAGCTAAAGAGCATTTCCTGGCCACATTTTTTTGAAGTTCCTAGATGTATGATTGCCTATTGTCTAAGGCTTTCACAGATGGCTTAATCTATTCCAATCACATAAATTGTGCAGCAGAAATTATGGAGTCTTATCAGAGCAGATTTTTCCCTTTTATTTTTATCTTTGTGACCTAAATTGGGATTTGAACTTTGATCTCCAGAGTTGAAAGTTCAGCATGTTGACTCTTCCATGCCACATAACATCTTCTGAGTTTACAGTGAAATGCACAGGTTGCGTGGTCAGTGCTTTCAACCATCCGCCAGATATGGATGATGATCCCTTTGCACTTTAAAAGATGACACATAGTTAACTGCTTTGTAATTTCATAGTTTGAGTTTCAGGGGCTGCATTTTTGCAAAAGTGGAGATTTAGTCTGTGTCTTAAGAATAAAGAATGTAGCATGTTCCCTGTATCTCTCTCTTTTTTGCCATAGAAGAAAACATGCTTGCTTTGAGAATGCACAAAGAAAATTAGCTTCAGTTCAGATGAATATGCAGTTGGACTCAGTTTCAGATTTCTGCCATGCAGTGTTAAAGATGGATTAATTTTCCTTAAACTATATTTCAGTGTCCTCTGTTTAAGTGACAGTTAATAAAAATTACAACTTAGTTTTTACCCCTTTCCTTATCTTTCTCCTTCAGCAACTTCTCCATTCCTCATGGTGCTGTGTTCACATCAGCCCCTTGTTGTCCACAGGCTGCTTCAGCTTCCATGGAGAAAGTTATCAGACTTGTGTTGTTCTGGTTAGCCTTTTGAGGAGTTGATGCCTGCTGCAATCACAAATTGACCTGCTTTGTGTTTGGGCCTTAAAATCATTATATGATCCATTTGTGTGCTTTTATGTATGCTGGACTTGCATTGTGAACTAACCTTTTGTTCTTTCTTCCGCAGAATGATGTAAGGATAAAGTTTGAACATAACGGCGAAAGACGGTAAGTCGGTCTTCACTACTTTGATTCTTTGCTTAGTAGAATAACTTAGTCATTAGTAAATTAGTTTAAATATTTTGTTGGCTTCACTTTCCTTGTTCCTGAATGAAAAACACACAGTAAAGGCAACAGCAAACAGGTCATACACAACTTGGTTATTTTTAAAAATCAGTGTGGCTTATAACACTTTGCTTTATTTTCGTAGTACCTATTTGTAAGTGAATTGCAGTAATATTAAAAAAGCTGCCAGCCTGAAATAAATTCAGCCTGATAGTCTTATTTCAGATATGTTCCCTATTTGTTTCATTTAACTGAAACCAAATGAAACCGATCAAATTAGTGTCATTCTTTTCTAGTTTCTCACTTCCTGATGACCTATCACTATCACTGTCCTGCTGTGACTGAGCAACAGATACAGCAAGGGAAGATTTTTTTTTTTTATTGGTCTAAAAGTTTCCTTGTCATTTCCTTTGATACTTAGTTTGAGACGCTTTCTTTTACAAAAAACAGAATTAACTGAATTAGCATTTTCAGTGTTTACAGTATTGTTTCTAATGGATAAAATTGCCTAGACATTTCAAAGTAGGTTTCAAAGCCCCTTACCTGCCATCAAGCAGGCGTTCTTTGCTGATAAAGCAGATGGCAGAGGATAATTTGTAAAGTCTTCCTCAAATATTGAACTGTTTCATTCACCAAAGTACTACGTGGTGAATTCTGTCACTAAAAATACTGACTTTTGAGCCTCGAGGAGAAAATCTAAAAGTAATCATAGCTGGTATCTACTGCTGCCTTTGTCAGCCAGATCTTCTCAGCACTCTACTGTGTCGCAGGCATTATGTGGACTACAACAGAGCCACTGTGCGACATGTCACAATTTCTTGTGGTACCATGTTAGGACAAGGTAACTCGGAAGCAAAATCTTGTCACCACAGTC
The DNA here is from genome assembly GCF_026419915.1 of Harpia harpyja. Classification (NCBI taxonomy): domain Eukaryota; kingdom Metazoa; phylum Chordata; class Aves; order Accipitriformes; family Accipitridae; genus Harpia; species Harpia harpyja. Next base: position 82,832,116 of record NC_068943.1, read on the forward strand.
CTATCATCTTGCATGTCTTCTGCCTGAGTGCATTTAAGATGGCACAGAGCTCAGGGGAGAAGAAAGCTTTTTTTTTTCTGAAGTAACCTTAAAATGAAAAGGTTGATTGTGTGTTAGTCTAATTATGCAGTTACGCTTGCCTGAATTCCCCATTCCCAAAGTGGTATGCAGTTACAGACAGCAAGCTTGCACCGAGAATGTGTGTGTGTGTGCTTGGTTTCAGAGGAGCTGCCAGATCTAACCACAAATATTTAAGGTGGTCAGGCAGGAATGGGCTCCTTAAGCCCTGCAGTCCATGATTTTGTGTTAGAAGAGTGCACAGTTTTTAAACTAATAGAATTTGTGGCACCTGAGAACAGCTCTGCTTTTTAATGCATTGAGTGTAGAATGGAAGCCTTTATAAGGGACTTCGGCTCAACTGAGAGCTAAATTACGTTTGTGTGGTGCCAGAGTACTGTAATTTCATGGATGGGTTTCTTAGTAATATGTAGAAAATGTTATTGTGGGCTGCTTTTTAACAAGGACAATTATTTCTAAATAGCTGAACGTTGTAGGTCTGGTAGCAAGATGAACCCTTCCTGGGAAGGGGCTAAAGAAGCCAACTAGCGCTAGAGCTATTTAAAACAAAAGCTGCATATCGTGAAAGGATACTGAGTGCTGGTGAAGCAGCCTGGATGGACGTTTTGGAAACTAAGCCCTCTATCCAAAGCACAGGTTCAGCACAAACTCATGTGAGTTTCCCCAGAGGTGACTCAGGGTTTCACTGAGCTCAGAGAGTTACCCCTGTAAGCAAGATAGGTCTTGATTTTCTGTGGTCCATTCAGGTCTCCCGATTTCTGCCTGATGGCAAAATTGTTAAGTGGTGCTAATAATCATGCTTTTTGTGGCAGTATTTCAGCTATGCCAAAGCAGAGTTGTTTCAAATTGCAGTGGTGGGGTAAGCAGCTATCAAAGTGGTCTAATAGCTTGCAGAAGGATGGTGGCTGTCAGCTGTGTCCCAGCGCTGTTTAACTTGCCGGTACTGGAGACGCAGTGTGGTCTCGTGGCCCATGGAAGCAGATGGCAAGAAGTCTGGTTGCAGGAGCCCAAAGGCAGGAACAACCAACCATCTGGGCCTTGTGCAGCAGAGGGATGAAAAGTGGGTTTCTGAGCAGTAGATGTCCTTGGTTTGCTAGAATAGTGGGTTGTAAACTATAGTTCACATTTGAATCCTCCAGTTCTTGACCCAAGATATTTTACTCCCTGATTTTTCTCAAGAGGGTGAAAATAGTCGTTTTCCACACCTATCAATGTAGTGACTTTCTGAGTACTTGGCAACTTCCTACAGAAGAACATTCCAGCAAAATAAACAGTTTTAGATGCTTTGCTGGAACTTCATATGACTACTTTGCCTAAAACATTAGAGTTTCTATTCCAAGGTAGGCTAAACAGTAATAAAACCAAACAAAAGTGTACTGTCATTTTCTGAAAAGCATGCATGTGCCACGGGATTCTGCAGGGTTCCCCTAGGATGGCCGTGCCTGTTGCCATTTTGGATTTCTTGAGGCCGTTTGTGTATGTGAGTCTGAAACTCCTCCTATTCAACTGGCGAGGAGATGGCCGAGTGCTAGAACTGGGGGTTTAGTGTGTCACAAGGTCTGGGCTCAGGGAAAGTGATCAGAATAATTTACATCTGTGCATATTTTGTGTGTCAGTCAGTGAAGATGCCCAGAGATGCATTAGATATGAAAAATACTTGTGAGGGAGGAAGCATGAGAGTGTGAGACTGATCTTATATGAATATTCTGTCTTAGATATCTGCCTTCCGTGAATATTCTGAATTATTGCAAGCCAGGTCTGCCACTGCCATTGCAGCTGAAGACTATTTAAGTTTTGATCTATTTGGCCTCTGTAATTAAAAAAAAAAGCATATTTTTTAAATAAAGCAAGCCACGAGTGACAAACGGTTGCACAGTTATAGTTAGATTTGACTTCAACTCTTGAGAAAAAGCCCCTGCTGCGTTGCAGAGGATTTGAAGGATAACTGCAGAGACAGTGTAGTGAGTCTGTGATTCAGATGTTTAGAGATGTTTGAGTTGAGCATGCAGAGGGCTAACGTGGAGCTAACATCACAGACCACCTTTGGGAAAGGGGGTTTTAAGATTCCTTTATGTCCTCCTGCTGATGCGTTCCCTCAGTTGTTCAGGGCTAACTTTGCTGTGGGAATGTTTGTTGAAACCTTTCAACTGGAACGCGTTTTGGAAATTTTTAGGGAGTGAGTTTTGACTTCAGATACTGGAGTACTTAAACCAAATACTTTTTTGTTCTTTGGGCCTTCTGCAGCTTTTAATTCAACTCTCACTGGATGTATTTGTTTGTGTTTTGTGCCTGAGGCAGTATTCTTTAAGCCAAAGTGCATAGGAGATTTGTATCCTGTAATGTGAAAGACATTCATTCAGTAAAGGATACTTTTCTCTCCAGGGACAAAGGCATTCTATTTGAAATATTCATTGAATATTGCATTTTGACAAACCATTTGGAAATGGGCCAGAGATCAAGAATTCCTTGCTAAAATAATTAATATCAATTCAGATTAGAAAGGTTCACTACCTGCTTGAGAATGAAAGGAGAACATTCAAATGTGTTTTTAATGATGCAGCCATCTCATTTGATTGCATTATCGAGTATATCTCTGAATTCAATCAGTGATACTCTCTCATTCCAGAATTATCCCATTTGTCCGTCCCGTGCGCTATGAAGACGTGCAACAGAAAGTGAAAACAGCCTTTGGCCAGCCACTGGACCTCCACTACATGAATAACGAGGTACAGAGCATTGTTATCAGTGCTCTCTCTGGACGACACCTTTTCCCATCCTGAATTCTGTACCCTTAAATTTAATTTTCAGTTCTTCCCTCCAATACAAACCATAGTTGAATCACTCTGCTCCAGAGGAAAACATGCTGATACTGACAAAACATCACACTGATGTGTGTATTGTACAGACATCAGCATCTTGCTTCCTTGTACTGGTATTGTTTGGGAGACTCTCTTGGGGAAGTAAAAAAAGGTATTTGAAGTATTTCGACTGTTGAAAGCAACTATTGCAGGCCAATATATATATAGTCTGAGGACTGCAGGCAGTCCTAGAGTCATTTCTTCAGCTGCCTGATAGCAGAGTCAGTGTTGTTTGTGGTTTTTTGACTGCTGACCAGCAGCAGCCATCCAGGCATTTGTAACACATTTACCTCCTGCTGGCTGCAACACTTTCTGCTTATTGCCCAGCTATTAAGCAAACAAGGGGAGTTAGAGAACAGGGGAGGCTCTTTGGTATGCGATGCTGTAGGGGGGCTGTGGGCACTGTAGTTGGTAAAAGAAAGTGACATGGAGAATAGCATTTGTCTCTGAGGAACTGGGTAGTCCGTGTTAATAATCTAAAGTATTTTGTTGGCTTTCTCACTCTGGACACCATGGCTTTTCCTTGGGTTTTTTTGTTGCGGTGTTGCCCTCCCACCGTTCAGGACTGCGTCCCTAATGAGAGAGATGCAAAACCCCATTCACCAGTACAAGTCGGACAAAAATGAAAGGGGTTCTTCAGTGTTAATACCATTCACGTTTCGAGATGTGAGTGGGCTGTAGAATAGAGGGTGTCTGAGCATAATTTCCTGGGGTCTTACTAGCAAGTTTTAAATTCTTCTTTGATTCCCTCTTTCAGAGTCTTAATCTTCTTCGTATTAGTCTCTATCTGAAACTCAATTTTCACTTGATCATTAGGTCTGGATTCATAAGTATTCTGAGACAATGTTCTCATCAGGGAGTCAGGGGCCTGTCTCTGGCTTGTTCTTTGCAAACAACAAATTCAGGTAGCAATTAATATTTTTGTGGATGGGGCCTTAGAGAAATTTACATAGGGTCAGCCATTTCTCTGATGGCATGGGAGGAAAACCTTGTTAAAAAGGACAGTAAGACAGTGCTGTAATGAAGATTTGTGGAATAATTGAGCAATCAGAATCCTAACTTGTATTCTGATTTTTTTTTTTTCTTTTTTTTAATGTTTGTTTAAATACCTGTTGTGGAAGTACACTTATTTTTTCTGTCTTTTCTAATGATTTTTTTTTCCTGTTCTTTATTTTGCAGCTATCTATTCCTTTGAAAAATCAAGATGACCTGGATAAAGCAGTAGATCTCTTAGACCGAAGCTCTAATGTGAAAAGCCTTAGAATATTATTGCTGTCTCAGGACAGAAACCATGTAGGTAACAACTTCTGTGACTGCAGCAAAATGAAGGTTTTTACCCTTAAGTCTCTGAAACATGATGGTAGCCTTATCTGAGAGGAACAGGGATTAGTAAAATCACTCTTCACAGACACGAATGCATATGTTTATCCTCTTTGCTTTGGCTTAGCTATAGGTATCTCTCTTTTTTTTCTTTTTTTTTTTTTTTTTCCTGGCTTCAGCAGCTGTTCAGGGACTAAAATATTGCAGCTTTTTAAGCTGTAATATGAAGGCCATTTTATATCAAGTACCCAATGACTGTATTCAGAAAACCTTAATGAGTTTGGTTTGCAGAGAACTTTTTTTACCTTTGATTAATAGCACAGTGTTGAAAGTGCATGTAATTATCTTGCCTTTAAGAAAGCACAGGTTGTCCTTGAAGACAAGCTATTAGCACTTTTTTCCTGGGTGAGAAGCCTGAGGACAGCTCCCAGTGATTTTTCAGTTCTGTAACCTAATGCATTGAATCCAGCCTTACCCTGTAGAAACTAAGTTGCTTTTAGCTAATAATGGTGTATTCACACCTAAGGTGAATTTAATTGTGTCCTGGTTCACTTTCCTATACCACAGGTGGCTGTGGCAGTGAGCATCAATGTAGTTTGCACTTTTCAGCAGAAAAGATCATAAAATGAGAAGCAAGTCTTTAAGTCAAGCTCCCAAAGCTGCCCGTTTTGGACAGTGAATTGAACGGCAAGCTAAAGAGGGCAAAAAGAGTCAGAAGTTTCCCTTATTCCTGATCTGTGACTGGAGAACTTTGCCACTGAACCAAGGTCTTTTTTTCAGAATTAAGGTCATACAGCTTTTCAAGCCAGAGACCTTGATAGCTTAGATATTTTATTTGCAAATTACCAAATTCTCTTGAAGAGTGACAGAAAAAGCTGCTCTGTCTTGAAAGCTCTGTTGGTAGTAGCTTGTCAATCTTGAATGTTCATCGCTACTCAAGTTCTGCACGCTGTGAGCTCAAACTCTTGAAATAATCACACGTGTAATTCTTGGAACTGTCAGGAGAACGTAAATATACTTCTCGCTATTTTTGAATTTGATAATCCATGTTAATAGAAATACAAGGACCTTCAGGAGTGTTAACAGCCCTTTCCCACATGACTGGATGCCAAAAGCTGGAAAGGTATAGGAGGGGATGATGCTGTTCCTTGTCCTATGCCCTTTCCCTAAGCATTTGTTACTGGCTCTGAAGACAATACTTGGCAAGGCGGCCTTTGGTCTGACCTAGAGTAGTCAGACTTTGTTCTGTGTTGTCAGGAAACAGTCTGTAAAAGGTGGCCTCAACTTTTGGTATAACACAGTAAAATAATCCTATTTTACAGCCCTCTATTAATTTCAGTGTCTTCAGACTGCAAACCAGATGTTAAATGATGCTATCTAAACTTTACGTAAGCTACCTACAATAAACACTTAGTAAATCTCATCCCTACACCAGCCAGTAGCCAGTACTGTGGTGGTGTCCTTTTATTAGCTGTTTTTTCCTCTTTTGCTCAAAGCAGAAACAAACAGCGAAGTCTTCAGTAAGTGCCACTGTTTCCCCCCTCTCCTCCGACTTCCTCTTCAGCTCTGAGTTGCCTGACAGGAGAGCCCTACACGTGATAAAGCAAAAGCGCACAAGTCTGAAGGAGGTTTCTTGGCTGCATGATCTCATCCCACTGAGGGAGCGGGAAGCATTATTTTTCCTGAAGTACAGGATGCAGATTTTGTTTTGGTTGTGCTCTTTTCTTTTTCTGGGGATGGAAAGGTAATGCCATGGCTTTGGCACAAATATGTATATAAACAAATTAACTTTACGGCAGTAGCTGTGTGACTAGTACTGGGAGCCTGTGTTTGTGAATAGCGTTTATATTAATTTTCTTGTGCCTCTTTGTGGCTCATTTGTGCTTTCTTTTATCAAGCAGCTCACTTCTCTCGTCAGTCCTTTCTTTCTGTTCAGAAACTAATGGGAAGAACTGGTTAAGTTGAACACCTAGAGTACCAAAGCCAGGCTATCCACATAAATGGTGTGACTTCTGCACCCTTTATTCAGCTCCCATGAATCTCTTCATGGCACAGTTTATGTAATTTAAATCAAGCTCCCTCCTTACTCTGTGCAAGGGTAAGTGCTTATTAAATGAGCAACTATTTGATACGATACTTTTTGGATTCTGTGACCTCACACGTTGTTTGCCAGTCGTATTCAAATAGTTTTCAGAAGTCAGAATTAATTTCCTTGGGGTATCTTTGGTTCTGTTCATCTCAATAAAATAAGTTAACATTAGTTAAATTCTGTAACACACAAGAGGAAGGGAATATTATATCTTCTTGTAAAACTAGGTACTTTGGGACAAGAAGATTAAAATTGAAAGTGTCCACTAGTATTGAGCACTTGCTTTGACATGCATAGGATCTCATTTGCTTGGGGAAGGTTGGCAATTCACAGTATTTCAAATGTTCAGACCTTAGTGCACCATCCTCAGATAGCTGGTGTCCTGTTCAGTCCCCTGTTAAGAGCCCATGTTCCCTGTATCATTCATGGAGAGAGCACAGAAGTGTCAGCTGCCTGGAGCTGCAGTCTAAATATTTCCAAGTGAGCACTCTCTGGAGTCTGAAGTGGCATTGCAGTTTCTCATGGCAGAGCTGTGCATAACTGCTGCACAAGGAGGGCAACAGTTCCCCTGGCAGCATCCTACTGCCCTAAACTGCAAAACCACCCTGCAGTTCCTCTTCCTACAAAGCATGCTGGAGTTACCCCTTCTATCTTTCTCAACAAACTGGGGAGAAGTCCTTTGATGTGTCTCCTTTCATTCCTCTTCCTGCTTTGAATGAGATGAAGGCACTGTGGAAAAATGATCTTTAATTAGATTGTGTCTATGTAAGTTCAGGGAAGGATGAATAAAAGCAACACAGCATTCATCTTGGCATCTCCAAACGCTTTGTGCTCTTAAACTCTCTAGGATTTATTTTCACTTAGTCTGAATTGTCAGTTTACTTTTTGAAGGTTGTGGGGAGTCAGGTTGCTCTCTTAACTGCTTCTGAAAGAGTGCAAGATTCACAATTTATCTTTGCTGGCCAAGGCGGCTGATAGAAAATGTAGGTTCTTCCATGTTCTGGTCTCAGTGACTGATAGAAGCCCCTTCTTGTTGGTTTTATAGGTAGCTGCTAATGGAAGACACATTGAGACTTGTAGCTCCTGTATTTGATTTGAGGCTGGAGGGTAGCATGGTCTAGTTGTTCGACTCCTGTTTTACACCATAATTGTAAAGCTTGCTCTTTTGCTGCCTTTATTGTTTGTGTTCTGTGAAGTTAATAAGATTTCAGGCTCTAGAACTGTTTCTCAGCTACTTTCTTGCTACTAAACATAATGATATTTTTAAAACTGTGGCCAGACTGCTTGAGCTCCTCAGTCTCTTTTTTTTTTTTTTTTTTTTTTTTTGTTATTTTATTTTACCCAACAGACCAGTTCTTCACCCCATTCTGGACTGCCCAAACAAGTCAGGATTAAAACTTCCCAATCTGTGGGGGATGTGAGCACACCCTATCAGCAGCCAGAACCCAGAAGTAGGCATCTGTCTGTCAGTGAGTATTTTTGCCACTTCTGCTTGTCTTTGTTTTGTGAAATGTATCTTTTGGGCCCTAGTGTTTATGGTATAGTGTTTGTGAAAGCCATAAGAAATTGAAAGGTTATTCTAGGACAAGGCAGTTCATTTTCAAAAGCTCTTAATATGTTTACAATAGAATGTTTCAACTACTAAGTTGTTGAACAGCTGAGGAGCTGCTGAAGGGGATGTCCTAAAGCCAGATTCATTGAGGTTAGAAATTTGGAAAGTTTATGTGAGTCCATTAAGCTTTTTATTTAGATTGGCAATTTCAGTTCATGAAACCTAGATTTGATTTATTTTTTTTTATGTTGGGCTTTGGAATCTGTCCTCATTCTGGTAACCAAGCATTTTACTAGTAGCACAGGAATTACCACTGCATATCCAACCAGTGCCCTACATACTGAGCTCCCTAACCTTTCACTCTCTTAATTACCAGATGAGTAGAGCACAAGGCTAATACCATAGGTGACTGGCACAGCTGCACAAAGGGTAATGAGAAAAGTCAGAGTGATATGTACCTTTGTCTTGTTTCCTTTGTGTTTCTGTTAGCTTAGTGAACTCATGTTTAGTGGAAAGGTCCATGTAAGATTCCTGTAATTTTTGACTTCTATCTCTGGTAGATTTGTATGAGTCATCCTAATTTCTGTGTTACAACCCCCTGTATAACTATGCAGCACTATTTAAATCTGTGGTCGAAGGATGCTCGAAGCTGTTAACTTTTTATATAAAAAAACGTAAAACATCTGAAACTGCTTCAAAGACTTATGGGCCCAAAACCAAAAAAGTCTGTGGTTTAGAATCTGGCTCCTTGGTGTGAAACTCAGTGAGCAGTGGAAGAGCAGGAAGAAGGTGAGCAATAATAACAATCTGCAGAATGAAGGCTAGAGCCTTAGATGGTGGTCTGTGTAAATGACTTTTGCTTTAGAAGTGAGAAGAGCTAAATTTTGCTGGAACAGAAGCAGAGGATCGCTGTGTTTGTAACAAAAGCTATTTTAGGGCTTGTCAGACCTAATGCTTCAGATGACAGGTGCTGCAAATCACAAGGGCAGTACTAGGAGCTGGGAATGTCAGAGTTGTTTTGTTTCCAAGTTCTAAACCAGCTCCCTCTGTGGAAGAGGAGTGCTTCAGTTTCACTAACTGTGTAAACTTGAGCCATAATCACTACAGAATTTTAGATCAGTATTTCCAAGGCAATCTTAGTGTCAAATAATAAATCCCATTAAACTAGAACAGACAGTCTCCATGTTGGGGGGGGTCTAAACCAGAGTCAGATCCATGCTGTTCTGACCAAAGGTAATTGGGAGAGTAAGCTCAGTAGAGAAGGACTTGAGAACTAGACCAGTAGTTCTTAATACTAGACTTGTCTAGCAAACCTGCTTGTATCCTGTCTAGAGTCTGCTGATCCCCTTTTGTACAGTTTGCTTTTATGAAGTAGCAAACAAACAAAGAAGTGCTGAAAGCTTGTGAAGTACGTGACTGAAACTGGGACAAAAAGTTTTCCCATCCTTTCTAGTTTGAAGTTAATGTGCATAAGAAGAGCAACATTCCTCAGTCCTGTCAAGAAGGCAGCAGTATCCATGCATGTCTGAATACAACGTTTCTTTTTTCACAGACAAATTCAATGCCAAAAATATTTTATTTTAAAAATATATATCTTTCTCCTTTATTGGCATTCTAAGGTATCCAAATAATGATGCCAAAGCTAACAGACTGTACCGAGTGTCTGTCATGGGTAAACTGTATAGTAATAAGGGGCCCCTTCTGTATCCCAGTTGTACAGACTCTTTCCTCTTATCCCAGCTTATGGATGCTTTCTGATTAGCCTGTCTTTCATCAATCAAGAAAGCATTGGTTTTATTTTCTGAACACGTCAAAGTACCAGACTGTTACATTATTAAGAGGTCCAGAAGAGTTCCAGTTCTGTCAGAGGTCTGATAGTAATTTGGCAATAGCTCAGTCTTGAATCAATTTCTTCTTCCTTCGCTCTTCCTATCTTTGACTTGGAAAAGGAATGTACCCCTGTTTTCTAGCATTTCAGGCACAGAGACTTTCCTGTTCATACTGTGTCGTGCAATGAAAGTCGAAAGCAGTGTTCACCAAAAGTTGTTTGCACGCAGGAGATGTATCTGTGTAGTTCCTGTCTTCTAAAGTGGACAGGCCTCAGGCCTGCTGTCACCAGTTCAGAGGTTTGGAAGTAAAGATAACTTTTATTTAAAAAAAAAAAAAGTTGCTAAGCATTCTGGCAGCACTTGTGTTTTTTCCACTCACTTCCTTTGATATACATTGATTTAGTGCCGACTTCCTTTTCCTGCCCAGTGATGGTGGCCTTTCCACAATAGCGGCTGGGTCGATGCCAGCAGGACTTGGGCTCCCTTTGGCTAGCCATGGCATTGGATCGGAAAGAGTGAAAGTGTGCTCCCGTGACTCAGTACAGCCCCAAAGCACGCTCGCTTGTTTATCTCCACGCCAGTTGGCTTGTAATGTCACGTGAGCCCTGCAGAGCTGCTTGGAAAATCAGGTGGTAGCTCTAAGCAATAGATTATTTTTTTTGCATGTAGTTAACCCCCCCATGCACTCTTAAGCTATGCCAGCATTGGGGTGTTTTTTTTTTTTTTCCTTCTGCAGTCCTCTGAAAGGTGTGCGCACCGGTTTTCAGTTAGCTTCTGCCGATGTTTGCCTTCGCTCTTTATTAGAATAACTTCTGTAGAAAATATTTTCCTTGGGAGAGTATTTGCTGATCTTCACCCATCTTTCATAGCACCTGAGTACACACAGTTAATTAAAGACAGCATTGTAAAGAGCACAGCTTGAGAGCTGATCTTAAAATGTTGTCTCTGAATTCATGGGTGACCTTGAGTAGATTGGCTGGACCACAGCATTTCTTGGAGCTCACAGTGTGACTTGGTGGGAGCTGCAGGTGGATAGGTCACTGCAAAAAGGGATTTTGTGTCTTCCTGTTTCTGAAGTATCATCTTCTTTGAGATCTGCAAGGAAAAAAAGAAATCCTAGGGGTGAAGTTTCTCTCAGTAGGTAGCACAACAGAAACTCTTTAGGTAGTACCATTAACAGATGAGTAAAATGTTTTTCTCATCCTTTGGCCCCTAAATGTACTCTCTGTCCATCTAGCTATCTCATCTAATTAACAGAAATTGCAGAATTGACCTCCATGTGTTTTCACCCAAACTAGTCATACAGTTTCATTTTTTACACAGTAAAATGGAAATTTGGGGGTTATTTACAAAGGTAACAGTACTCCCATGTGATACTGAAATTGCTCAGTGTTGGTGTAATTAGCTCAGCTGATGATGACTAGCAGGGATTCACTCAAGGTGAATGATACTAGTTGAGGCAAACTTATAATCAAGACAGAAGATCAGTTGTCCTGACAAGTGTTTTGTTTAGTGGAGATTAGCAGTGAAGTGAAGTTCATGTATAAAAACCAGGGATTCCTGGAGTCATCTGCCTTCCTTGAGGTACTGAAATTATGCTCAGAAGATTGAGCAGAAGAGGTTAGAAGTAGGTAACTGCTCTGTTAGGAGCTTCGCCAGTAATCCTGTAGTGTCTAAAATGACAGTACAGGTCCTCATTGAACGATTTACTTTTTGACGTGGCACCTCCTGGTTCCATTCCTGTCCAGACTGCAAGGTTCACTCCAGAGTTGCTGTGATCATAGAGGTCTAGCATTAGAGGTGAATATTTGGATTTTGTGTATATGTATGTGCAGTCTCATTTCAGTAAGCATAAATATAAAAAATGTCCTTCTTTCTGGCCCAGGTTCCCAGAACACAGGCCGAAGTTCACCACCTCCTGGGTATGTTCCAGAGAGGCAACAGCGCATTGCTCGGCAGGGTTCCTACACCAGTATAAATAGTGAAGGCGAATTCATCCCAGAAACCAATGAACAGTGTGTAAGTATGAGCAGTAGGGTGAAAAAAAAGTAAGTCCACCTGTTAAGGAACTCTCTGCTGCTCTCTGGGCCTTCTTTTTCACTCCAGAATATTCACTAGCTGTAGTTGCAGTGGCACCTACTAGTACTGCTTTGTTCATTTAAACTATGCTTCAAACTTGTTTGTAGTTGTGTAAGTTTAAAGCCTTTGTTAGACTGCCAGAAGCAGTTAGCATGCATATTGGGCATTCTCTCTCCACCTCCAAATGAGTGATTTTGGTGCACATTACACATGTATGCTTAGGTTTCCTATTACCAGGTTCGTGTGACCCTCTTGCATTTGAAACTGAGCTCTCCATTCAAAAAAGTAGGAAGTAAGGCCAAAGGGCGACTTGCAGGTGGAGGCAGCAATGCAGTAGCACCAACAGAGACACTGTTCCTGAAGTCAGCTGGGATCAAAATGCAGCACAAGGGTGACTTAAACTTTCATTTTTCACAGCAGAGTCCTTCGACACCTAAAGCAACATCTCAGATTTGATATGTCCTTAACAATGTCTGTGGGAGATAAAGGAAAAATGTACATTCTAAATAGCTTTAGACTCCCCTCTTCACCTGGACGTCCTCCAGGCAAGCAGTATTGGACTCTGATCCTCTTGCACAGCCTCTTTCAGGCATTAGACTGAACTGATGTTGCCATGTGATTTCTTCTGCGTTGCAGATGCTGGACCCTTTAAGCAGTGCTGAAAACTCGGTGTCAGGAAGCTGTCAGTCCTTGGACAGGTCAGCAGACAGGTATAAATGTACAAGCTGGTAGGAACTTATGTGCTCAAATTGAAATGCCAGTTGTACTTATGCAAAAGTTTTCCATGTCATAAATTTTCTTGGAGAGAAAGAGGAACTTATTTCCTACCTATATCCCAATATATTTCTTCGGGAGAATTAACTATGTCTTAAGGCTGTTTTATTTTCTGGCAAAACCATACACCAACAAACTGGTGCTTCAGTAGCTGTATGTTATAAATACGAAGTTCTAAAGCGTGCCATCTGTGTGGAGCCTAGACTCTAAGAACATCTGGCTGCAGGGTATTTAAATCTCTTTTAGACAAGGCTCTACTTGTTCGTTTAAAAAAAAAAAAAACAACCTATTCTAAGGTTACAGAAATATATCATTACACTAGTTTCCAATGTCCTGCAAGATATAATATTAATTCCAAAGGTAAATAGAGGGGCTTTTCCTTTGGTGAAGATTTTGTCGTAGTCTGATGCTCTAGATATTTTTCTTCCGTTTCTTTGCTGTTGGTGTTGCTTGAGGTGTTGGTGGGCACTCGTAGGTCCTATTAACCTGAATAGCAGCTATGGCTTCCCAGCCCCTGTAATATTGTGCTTCAGCATGTTTTTAAGATTCCAACAAGCTGATTCCTCTATGCTTTTATGTCAGGCACTTGAGGCTTGGTTTTGTAGCCAGTCACTTCCTCCAGTTTATGGAGTCACAAGGATGCGCTTACAGTTAACCTGTGTGAATGCATGCATTCCTTTGGGGGTGAGGATTGCTGATTTGTTACCTGTCCTCTCCCCTTTCCCTGCCCTAAGTGGAGGATGGCGGGGAAAAAAGCCTACCCAGTTATTCCTTGTAGGAGTGGGCATCATCTGGGGAAGCTGTTGTTCTTTGTGTAGTAGGAAAGGAATCTCATTTGGGAGTCTGAAAGCTGTATCAGGCTCGCTCCATTTACACTGGTTAACAAAAAAAAAAAGTGCAAATAACATGGCTTTGGCACAGATTGAGTTTGTGTAATCTCTTAAGAGAGATGTTAAAGGCCTTCTGCCAAACAAGGGGCCATACTTAGGCTTGCCGGAGGAGCCCTGCTTACTGGGGAGAAACGCAAGGGATCAGTGTTAAAAGCAACGTTCATGTTTATGCTCATCTGCTGCTGGTAGAGAGGAAAGTGCACAGAAGCTTTCATGAGAGGAACTCTTACCACTCATGGTAAACTACTTGGGACAGTGGTCCCCATTCTCTACTGCCCTGTGAGCAATGTGCTGCAAGTGGTACCCAGTTCTGCTCTTCCTCTTAGCCTTGATTTTAACCTTCCACTTCACATGGCTGAAGGAAGCACACGGTCTCAAACAAGAGGTTGGGGAACCACTGAATAAATGCCACAAGCTGAACAGAAAGGATGACTGCCCACATTGGGAAATAGTTGGTTAGCTGGGACTTAGCCTGACTTCAGCTTTGCAGATGTAGCATGGAATTATTGCAGGGACGTGGATTTGAGAATCACCATTACTGATGTACAAATACATTAGCTTGTATTTAAAGTCCTTGTAGGTTTCACTCCAGTAGATAGCAAAACTTACTCTTCCCTTCTTTCTTTAATAGTCCTTCTTTTCGGAAGTCACGGATGTCAAGGGCACAAAGCTTTCCTGATAATAGACAGGAGTTCTCAGGTATGTCGGTGTCCAGTATAAAGATTATTTGATCCAGACATTTTCTGCTGTTTGCTGGCTACCCTCCATGCTTGCTGGGATTGTATAAATAGAAGAACTGGGGATACGTTGATTGAAAAGTTATGAAGTTATTTATTACCTCTTCCTAAAACCCACTGTTGTTACAGGAAAATTCTGTCATTAGAACGTATACTTTTTGAAAGAGCCTCAGTTCTCTCTTTGCATCTCCTTCCAGACCGTGAGAATCAGATCTATGACAAAGCGGGGAAAGGTGGGACTTACCCTCGGCGCTACAATGTCTCCATGCAGCACAAAGACTACAACGATGGTGAGTTGTTTTCAGACCTTCAATTCCAGGCTTGAAAAAGAAGGTGAGGCAATGGCAAACTCCATGGGTGAGCGTAACTCCTAGTTGAAGAGTCTGGAATTGCCCTGGTCCTTGCAGTTAGTGCTGGAGTTAATGCTACCATGCATGATGCCACATTTTCATAGCATCCCACAACAGCTGTTTGTAATTCTTTGTTTATTTTGTCCTTTTTGGGGATATCCAGGGTGATCAGTGACTGCTAGGGTTGAGCAGTGGACATAGTTATTAGCCTTGGTCATATATAGTGGGTTGCTACCTCAGGGATTCATTACGCTTTGCTAATTCGCAATGCAAACTTGCTTCTGGGTCTTCTAAATATACCAGTGACTTCAAGAATCACATCTCTGCTCATCAGATGGCTTTATGCAAATTAATTTCTCAATGTTTCATAAGAGGTGCAAGTTGTCATAATCTTTGTTTTATGGTTTTTCTTTGCAAGTCCAGGCACGTTATCTAGAAAGTCATTCTGTCTGTGTAGTTGTTTACAAGCCTCAGAGCTTGTGTGGTAGCCTGTAAACCAGATTTTTGCTTTGGAAGGCAAGCTTAGATCTTGCACTACTGCACTGAGGGCATTGCAAAGTGTTCTCTCCCTTCTACTTTGGGAATGATCCAGAGCTGTACTGAACTCAAGCAGCATCAGCCCTGAGCTGTTATATTTTTGCATCTTGTCTGCTTGGCAGTAGATTCTACTCCATGGGAACAGACCAGAACACATTTTTTTTTTCTCTCCCTTCTCTTCGTTGCTCAACCTCCAGCCGTTACGTTCCACTTGTAAGCATGTTATTTAAAAATTTTACTTTTTTCTCCAGGCCGGAGGACATTTCCCCGGATACGGCGTCACCAAGGCAATCTTTTCACCTTGGTCCCTTCAAGTCGTTCCTTAAGCACCAACGGAGAAAACCTGGGCCTGGCATTGCAGTACCTGGACCCCCGGGGGCGCCTGCGGAGTGCTGACAGTGAAAATGCCCTTGGTGTGCAGGAGAGGAACATTCCCACCAAATGTGAGCAGTCACCCTGATGATAACTGGGGAAAAGCCTCCTGGGGTTATGGGCAAAAAAGGCTTTTAGAGATGAACTCCAGACCAAATATATTACCATAGCTTGATTTTAACAAGCCATTCAAAACCACATAATTACATGGCTGTGTTTTGAGACCAGTCTGTCTCACCTAAAAGACAGGTCCTCTTTTTCTTTTAAGAATATGTAGCCTTGCACTGGGAGCTGGCCTTTCCTTTAGAAAGCATTGGAAATTCAGTTAAGAAGTAAAAAAACCTTTAAGCTGATTGGATCTAGATGATCTACAGGGTTCTTAAAACAGTCAGACAAGCTTGTTTATTTTCTTGATACATTCATGTTTGTAGTCAGGCTTGTGGATTACAGTTATTTCACTAGTTAAGGGCTATATATATTTCACTTGCTCCTTAGTAGAAAGATTTACTTCTGTATTAATAGCATCCCTGAGTTGCTTTTTGGGCAACTTTATATTATAAAAAAAAAGAAATGGAACCTAAATCATTACTGATGAACTTCAGATATCCCATACAGTATTTTAAGGATCCAAATGAAGACATTAATGCAGCAGAGTAAGCAACACACTAAAACACTGACTGGCAGTAAATCTGATTAAATTAGACATGGCAAAGCTAATCTCTCAACTCTTCTGTATTTTCACACTGTCCAGATGGCTGGTTCCTGTCTTTGTTTTTAGAGTTTCTCGTTAGATACAATGTAATTGGAAGCACTGCACTCCCTGAGTTTGGTAGTGTGGTTTTCAAAGTTAGAGCTAAAGCACTGGTCTTTGAGTAATACGCTTTGGCATTAAGTGCAGTCTGGAAAACTGGGCTCAGGTGTTAAACCTCCGGGTCAGGAGACTTGCTGCTTGTACAATGTGCTCGCCAGTGCAGTAGAACAATGAGAACTCATAATTCCCTGCTGACGTAACCTCCTGCTGGGGTATTGGAGGTGGCTGCTTTAGCTGGTTCTCATGTGTATTTTTATTAGAGCCTGATTGTTCAGCAGGTAAAGAAGATACCCGCACTGTGCTTACATTATTGCCCCTACCTTATCACTGTCTAGTAGGGGACTGATGACTTCTAATTTCTCTGCTGTAGAGATAGCCTTGCAGTGAAATCCTTCCCCCAGGAGAAGGAACCCCAAACTAACCAATGGTTGGCAAAGAACTCAGAATTAATGTCCTTCAAGTTGCCCCAGAAGCCTAACAGTCATTCCTATCTGGGTGGGATTGATTTAGCAAGGCTGATCCAGCTCTTCTTCATCTAATACACGTAGTAACTACAGATCAAGGTTTGGAAGATGCTGTGTAATTGCTATGCCATCTCTTAAGATAGCGGTGTTGTAGAATCCACCCTGCTGGTGGAATGAAATTTCATCAACTTCATCGAATAACTTGTCTGTAGTATATCTTTGCAAAATGTTTTGTGGTTTCATTTTAATGGGACACCAGTCAGCAGGGCCTGAGAGTCTGAATGGTTGGATTCTGTTCAGAGAGCTGCCACTAACTCCCTTATACTGGGAGAGTGCTTCATGTCTGTTTCTTCAACCACAAGGTACCTGTTTCAATCCCAGTATGATGAAGATTGATCTTTGAAAAGATCACAATTATCTTTAAATAGTATCATGAAAAGAGAAATTATTACTGTTCCTTTTTTAGCTCCGAGTGCTCCAGTAAACTGGCGACGAGGAAAACTGCTGGGCCAGGGTGCCTTTGGTCGTGTGTATTTGTGCTATGATGTGGACACGGGCAGAGAGCTTGCAGCTAAGCAGGTCCAGTTTGATCCAGAGAGTCCTGAAACAAGCAAGGTAATTCTCATTGCAGCATCTAAAATTCTGTAAGATCCTGTAAAGTGCCTGTATCTGTCTGTCCTTGAACGCTGGCATCTTATTTAGTTTATACTAGGGTTTCCAGTCATGTGGAGAGGAATAGGAGTCATTTAAAAATTACTTTTCCGTATTATTAACTTCAGCCTGAAACTAAGATCCATTTTCTGGCTTCATTTTTGGCTCTCCTTTCTCAGCTTTTTGGTTTGTTGCCAGGTTACTTGAGGAATACTAGACTGCCCTGTGTTCCTGGTTAGACATGGACGTGAATGAAACTAAACCCAGAAAGAGTAGGACTTTTTTCTTCTTTAAACAAAAAAAGCTGCGTGCACTTGCAAAACCCACTTTCTGGGCTTATATAGTAGGCCCTGTATCGAGTGTATTAATTACCGGTTTCCGCTTCTGAATTCTCCCTGTTGTCAAAATAAACTGACCTGTGGTGTGTAAATTAATCAAGAACAGTGATGTGACGACACATTAGAAACAGTGGAGATGGGATGGGGCACCTTGAAATTATAGGATAGCAGAAGACTGCCTGCACAGTGGATGCAGCTGGAATGGTTGTTAGGTTCTTTGCTAGTGTTTTAACAATGTACCAGTTTCCCAACATTGAACAAATTCACTTTGAGCTGGAATAACTGATCTGTGAAGATTTAATTATTCTAATTTTATATGGGATATTGGTGCCAAGATAAGCCCTAACTTGGTAAGTTCTAAGTTATACCATGTCTCTGCTGTAAATCAGACAGTTAACTCTGAGCCAAGGAAGAACAGGCTGGAACGTATTTTGAAGGCACTGAAACTCCAAGCCTTAAACTATCAGTTGGCCCGATTAAGCAACTTCCTCTGGTTCCATGCATCTCTGCGGCAGCCAGGTCCTTGCTCTTGAGGAACTGCGTCCTCTCCCAGAGCAAGAGAAGTGAACCTGGCACCTTCCAGTGGCAGGAATGGAGAGAGTTAAGTGAAGACTAATTTTGGGGAAACCATCATTCCTTTTTCCATAAACCCTCGTGCTCCAGTACCTTTGATGTTCCTCCTGTTCATTCCCTGGATTCAGCAAGAACCTGATACTTTTTGTGGGCAACAAACATCTCTGATTCAGTCTGAAATTGTTGGATAGCCTTTTTGTCTTTGCACTATGATACCCTGTTGTCTGTGGCAAGAATAAAGCAGAGAATCGGTTTCATGTGCATAGCTGCAGATTTTTTGAAGTAAATGAGAGGAAGCCATTTCTAAGGTTGATTAAAGTAAAATCATGAGTGTCAATCAGAACAGGACTGGGTGACAAAAGAAGTTTAGGAACTCTTAGCCCCTGTAGTCCTGCTCTCTAGTGGGTTGAGGTTCCTACAGAAAGATTTCTAGCAATTCTGCAACTGCGTATTCAGAGCTTTTTCGTAATTGAAATTAACACTCGCTGCCCTCAGCTTAGTGGTGAGAAGTAAGGTTATATCTGTGTTGTGCATGAAGAATGCTTTCAACCAACTTGGCTAAAGCCATTCAGCTGACAGAATCAATACAAGAAAGAAAGTTTTTCTGGTACTAAATCCATATATAATACTGCCTGTGTTCTATCAAAGCTTCTGCACCAATACCTACCTGCCTATTATACAGTAAGGATTAACATGAGCCATTGGTAATGTTTGCCTTTTCCAAGAAGTAGGTGAACCAATGCCATGGATTAGGCTTCTTCAGTGTAGCAGTGGTCTCATCCTGCCAGTGACATGGACGAATTTATTAGGATGGAATATTTCCTGGAGCCGGAACCTTATTTTCTCCTTCAACATCCATAGGAAGTGAGTGCCCTGGAGTGTGAAATTCAGCTGCTGAAGAATCTCCAGCACGAACGTATTGTTCAGTATTATGGCTGCTTACGGGATCGAGCAGAGAAGACATTAACCATCTTCATGGAGTACATGCCAGGGGTAAGAGCTGACACAAACAGCACAATCACAGATCATAAAGTGAGATGGGTGGTTTTGTTAGTTGGTTTATTAGTTGCTGTGATTACCCTAACTATGTAATCCACCTTATACTCTCTTTGGTGTGCGCCTTTCTCATACTGGGTTATAATGCCACCGCTTTCTTTTAATTTATGCCCAAATCACCTCTTTGGGTTTTTTTTCTTAAGTGTCTTGTACTTGAAATACATTTTCTTCATTAGTCACTAAAGCCAGTTCTTTTCTTCAGTCTAAATTTGTTCTGCCAAAGTACTTCAGAGGACTTGGCCCAACTTGTAAATCAGGTTAACTGAATTAGCAGAGTCATATAGTACAGCAAATTAAGCTAAAACTGACCCTGCAAAAAGGGGGGCTTTTGACCCGGATCAGTCTACTGAACTATTTCATTGCTTGTCTTCACAAACAGTTGTACCAGCACAGCTCAAGGGTGGAGGAAACAGACAGAACCTCCTTAAGCTATTTTTGCTGTAAAGTGTGTCCTTGCTTTTCTTAAAAGGGGCTTCTTTGGGCAAGATGTTCTGAGCGCCTCACAAAAAGGCTTTAGAAGAGGCAAGAATTCATAACTGTGCCGGCTGGGTGTATAAAACGGTCACAGCTCGTGGGAATTGAATGGAGACTGCAAGATTTGTGGTTTGTCATTTCTTTGCCAATCCCTTCTGTTTGCTTTCGGTGCAGGGGTCAGTGAAAGACCAGCTGAAGGCGTATGGTGCTCTCACGGAAAATGTAACCCGGAAATACACTCGCCAGATTCTCGAGGGAGTCTCGTACCTTCACAGCAACATGATTGTGCACAGGGACATAAAGGGTGAGATCAGCTGATGATTTATGTACATACCACGTGCTAAAGGAACTCTGAAAGAAGACGACAAGTGTTAAGAATTCAGCATCCTGGCTGGGGCTTCTGAACATTGCTTTGCTCAGTCATCCCTTTTTGGTCTTACATCCATGTGCAGGGCTTAGGGAAGGTCATGTTCTGAGCTGGGTATGGGAAGTTGGGCTGTTCTCCCTACAGGACCCGAGAGCATGGCCATTTGGTTGTGGTAAGAAAGACTGGAAGCCTCTAATTCTTAGGAACACTCCTCTAACTCCTCATCTTTCTCTCGCAGCCCAGCAAAATGAGGCTGAGTTGCCACCTGACTTTCACTGCCCCCCTGAGGCACGCTCATTTCCCTGTGGATTCCCTTCTGATTTCCTCTCTGCTTGGCCAAAGTAGTGTTTCTCAGGTGGTAGGCATACCAATTGCCATAAGAGCTCCATGCCTGCTCTTGACAATCGTGCTTACCTCAGGTTCTTGTGACTGTCCTGCTTCCTCTGTAAGAAACCTCCAATCTTCCATGTAGAGCCTCTGATTAGTCCTTAATCTTCTTCTTCCCCGTATAACCCCATGGAGCCAGCCAGTCTCCTTAAGAGTTAATGTCAACAGATGTGGCAGACACCGCACAAATTTTTCTGTGCTCTAGAGGTTGCTCGCTGCAGGAAAAATACTCTCTTGTTCCTGCCTATAAATCTTCATTGCATCCCCCCTAGGCTGGCAAAGGGAAATGAGCTGCTGATTCTTGAATAACACCTTGTATGCTGCTCGTGTGGTGCTCTTTACCAAATGATTTCCTACCTGGTGAGTTATTCACTAGTTTGCACCCATCTAAGCCAAACTGTTAACTTGCCTCCAGGGTGCTGGATGGACAGACTTGTTACACTGAGTTCAGCTCTTCAGTGGGGAAGTGAAGTGATAAAGCTATGTCCCAACACAAGTGCATTTTATTTGAGGGCAGAAGGATTTCACATAAGCACGTACCAGATAATAGCAACACAGGTTTCTTGATCTTATTGCGGCTTTGAAGGAAGAATTTTTTTTGGTGTCTAAGCCTTAGTTTGTGTCCACATTCAAGCTAAGCTCTTAAGTTTTGCTTTTTTCCCTGGTGTTTCGTGTTCAGGACGTCTGACCAAGTAAAGTGGAGATGGACTTGTTTATTGTAGGAGTTCAAAGTGGTTTAACTAGCTACATCTGTTACCCAGCTGACCAGAAAGCAATAGTTATACTCACCAAAGCAGCATCCCAATAAAATCCTTTTCTACACAGCTATGTACTATCTAAGCCATTGGCCTGGGGGCCCTGCATAGGCTGAGCTGTTTACAGGCAGTGTAACAATGACGGTGCTGACTCAGCTCTCATTTCCCTTCCCCCTTCACTTCCTTGTGTTTTTACCCTGAAGTTTTTCCCATTTGCAGCCATTAGCAATTGGCTTGTCTACAGCCTGAATTAAAGAAATGATGTTTAGCAGGTCACCTGAGGCTTAATGGGGAAAAAGCCATACCATGAGCATGGGTATTTCTGGGTTGGATATCAGCTCTGTAGGCTGCGGATCCAGCAGCTGGATTGCATGAAAACAGCTGTCTCCATTCTTTGTTTTTTGTCCAGGAGCCAATATTCTCCGTGACTCTGCTGGGAATGTGAAGCTTGGGGACTTTGGGGCCAGCAAACGGCTGCAGACAATCTGTATGTCTGGAACAGGCATCCGCTCTGTCACTGGCACGCCATATTGGATGAGCCCAGAGGTGATCAGCGGAGAAGGCTATGGAAGAAAAGCGGACGTATGGTGAGGCTTTAACTTTCTGTCCATAGATCAATTTACAGCTTTTCTGGAGTGAGATAAGACATATACATTCTGTCGTCCATATATCCAAAAGCAGATTTTGTCTGGATCAAAAGTTTAAGGTGAACTGAAGTAGTTGATTTGAACTCAAGACATGACCTGCTGCAGGCTGTGCTTTGCAATGTCAACACACAACTGCTCGTTTAGTTTTTCAGGAACAATTCCCACTCGTTCCTCCCTCGAACTGATAGCTGATTTTCTGTTTTCTGACTGGTGTGAGGTTTCCATCCTTCTTATATACCTTGTAAGAGAGACTGAAGGTTGTTTAGGGAGAGTCCATTCATTTGGTTATAAAATGAGAGGTATGCTTATAACACACTGGAAATGAATAGAATTTGAGCTTTAAAGGAAGGATGCCCAAACCTGGAATAACACAAAAGATACAGGTCAGATCAGAGGTGATCTCAAGTATGCATGAATGGAAACTGTAGCCATGCTATTATTGGCATAGCCAAGAAACAGCCTCTATCAAATGGAAAGAGCAAAATGGTCCTGTGTCAAAATGTTAGTTTTGGAGGCCTTAAAAAGGTGAGATTATAAAACTAAACTAAATGACAACAACAAAAGGTATGTTTGTCTCTCCACAGTAAAGCAAGGCCTATGCTATTTCCTGTACAAGCAGTGAGTGGAAACGTAGCTGAAACGCGTCTCGTATGCAAAGAGTTAAGTTCTGCAGACTCTCCCAGTTGGGATGCTGGGGGAGAGAATGGAGCACGTGCCCTTCCCCCTGGGTTGATGCAGTTGTGGATTTCCTCTTGGTGCTGACATCGGTCCATTCCCATCAAAGAGACGCTGCTGTTGGCTGGGCTCCAGTTCCTACAATCCTGATCATTATTTAGGGGGGGGGGTCAGAATTTTCCAGTGCAGCGTTAGTCCCAGGGTGGATGCGTATGGCCGAGAGGCTCAAAGACGTAACAAATCTATCCACCTGGCTTTCCGCCACTGCTGCAGGCCCCTCTCCAATTTTCTTTTTCCTAAATAGCAGAATATGTGAGCTATTTGTTATTGCTGGAGTGACTTGACATGAAAAACATTCCTGCTGTTTGCTGAATATCTTAAAGAAACCGGATCTGCTAAAACGGTATAAATCAGTCTAAACAATAATATATCCCTGCTTGCTCTTGAGCAAACCCCCAGCACTTCAGCACACATGGTTTGCATTTTCTGTACTCTCTTCTAGTAAGTCTTAAATGGCTGGAAACCAGTGTAAAATTTTCACGTTGGATTTTAAACCTTGTCAAGAAGTCATTTCTTGCATATTCACTGGATTTAATTCCTTTCCTTCCTCATCTTGGCAATTGATGCAAGTCTGCCTCTGAAAATGTCTTTTATTTGCTTTTCACTTCAAAAGAGGGTTTAGTTTAAAGGTAGAAGAGGCAGTTTTGCCTTTTTAATGGAACGATGTGATCAGAACACAGGACTTGATAGGAGAAGTTCACTAACTGCTGCTGCTTAATCTGTGGCCTGGAGGAAGCAATTAATCCTTTTTGAATAAAACCCAATCACTGCAGTACTAGAGAAACCCATCTTCCCTGTGAAAGTATTGGTGTCACGCTTGCTTCAGAAAGGTGGCTCAGCCATGTCTGTCCCCATAATCACATTCTTGCCTTGAAGTAGCCTGCAGAGCCCCATTAACTTTACTAGGAGTGTTTTGCCTTAACTTAATTGATGTATCTGCCCTACTGGCGTTTTAACTTACTGCCTTCTCAGTTTGGAGCTGTTAAGACTTTAATTATTTTTTGACTGTCTATGGTGCTTGGTTTCTTGCAAAGTGGAGATATTAGGGTTTTTTTTTTCCCACGTGGGCATTCTGAGGCTGTACACTGAAAAGGGATTTTGCTGAAATGGCTTTGTGGGCTCAACCAGCTCTGATTCACTGGACCTTGGTTAAAAAGTATGTTTTCTACCTTGCAACTCAGCAAGTGCCTTTGAGATGTGACAGTAGCAGTAGCACCCAAAATACCACTGAGGTCAAACGGCACCTTCAGGGACATCTCGTGTGCACCTCTTGTCCCCTGTTGTTAATGCAGATGTTTACTGAGTAGAATTTGAGCTAAGGAGAGCCAGACAGATGACACTTCACAGTTTTTGGTGCAGTGAGAACCACAGTGGAAACCAGCCTCCCTGTCTCAGCACTTTACTGCTAGCCTGACAGTAGTAAAAGCAGCAACGTTGGCAGGTCTGGCTCAGAATCTGTGCACACATGGGGTTTGCTGAGCACAAAGCCATTTTATAGCTTTTTTCAGAGCAGAGCTGTACCTTGATGTTGGCTGCTTGGAAGTTCTCTCTGAACACTGTGCATTATTGTGTGAGTCAATTCTCACTTTTTTTTTCCTGTCTCCTTTTCCAGGAGCCTCGGGTGTACTGTTGTGGAAATGCTGACAGAGAAACCACCCTGGGCAGAGTACGAAGCCATGGCAGCCATTTTCAAAATCGCCACCCAACCAACCAACCCCCAGCTCCCCTCCCACATATCAGAACATTGCCGGGACTTTCTAAAGCAGATCTTTGTGGAAGCCAGGCACAGACCCTCTGCTGAAGAGCTGCTCAGACATCAGTTTGCACAGCTCCAGTACTGAATTACCTCCCTTGCTAGCAGCTCCTGCTGGGCTTTCGGTGCCCCGTCTGGTCTAGTTGCAACTGCCCGTTGTGGTGCTGCATCTTCAAAATGCCAACTCAGCTGTCCTAGTCCTTTGGGGAAATTATGCCAAGGAACCTAGGGTCTGCTCTTGTGCCTGATATCTTTGTTTGCTGGACTAATGTTTATTCTACCGACAGCTGTCCAAACAGAGCTGCATTTTTGCCCTAGTTACCTTGATGTGAAATTGCAGCTGGCTGCATGTTTTCTGTAGGCCCAAGAATGGGAGTATAAGAAGTGTCTCACTGAACATAGAAGAAATCTGAACCAAGGTGGGAACTGGAAGAGCTACACTCTTCAGAACAGAAACGTGCAACAGCCATCCAGACCAGCTCTCTACGTGCAGGTCGCTGTTGTCCAGACTGCTAGGGCTTTAGAGGCATCTATAGCACATGAATCCAGCAAAAAGCCATGTGTCATTGAGCATGCGCTCGCTATATAATTATATATTTTTCTTCTTAAGTATTCAGCATCTGAAGGTGTTCAGAAAATATTGATTCAAAAGTATGTGAATAGTGTTATTTTATAATGAAACCATGGATTTTGGGATGGGGGTGAGGGAGGTCTTTCTAGCTAAACGTCAGGATAATCAGAAAAGTTTCAGCAGAATGCAATCACTCCAGGGCCTAAGATGAGGGCTCTCCCACTGATGTTAGAAAATCCAGAGCTTGATTTCCAAGGCTTGATCTGTCCTAGCATTAAGACAGTGTCAGTTAGTTTGTGTCCTCTATAGCCAACAAATCTGTGCTCCTGCTTCATCTCCCTGGGACTGCTGGGTCTAAACAAAACCCTTCTCGAAGGGAGTTCTGCAGAACAGCTTTCTGTTGCACCTATCTTTTTGGCTGGTAACTTTTTACCATCCTTTAAACCAAAGATAGTTCATCTGGTGCCCAGGAATTTACTTCAGGAAAAGCTTATGTGTTTCTTTGAGGACGTGGCCTAATGGAAAATTGAGTTTTTCGTGGGGAGAATTTGCTGGACACTAGTTTTACTTGTGCACAGTAAGTTAGAATCAAGCTCAACCCTTCAGTGTGTGTGTTTTGTTTTACAGGTGTGCAAGTGTTCATTTAAGATTTCCATAAAAGGTTATGGCCCTATTTAAATAAGCTTTTGTACGAGTTAAGTCAAACAGTGAACCAGAGAGAACATTTGTAATGCTAGCATATTTCTGAAATTAACTGGAGATTCCCATGCAGGTACCAGCAAAATGCATCCAAGTGATTTTGCCTTTGAAAGGTACCACATCTCTGAGAACTGAGTTCCTGATGGCTTACTGGCCTCAAATACTGTATGTTGATTGGGGCACTAATAGTCCTTACTTTACTCATAAAAGACTAGCAGTTTTTAAGTGCTGGGGATTCATGGAGTAATTATAAGTTATCTGTGTGAAATGAAACTAAGAAAAGGAAGTGTATTATTAGCTAAAATACTGTTCTATAGAGCAACGCTAAAGTTGTTCTGCTCTTGTATTGGAAACCGTATTAAGGCTCCGCATACCTCCACTCTTCTCCCCCATAAAAACTTGAAAATTGCTTTCATAATGCAGTAAAATTAACAGTTTTTAAGTGAACGCTAATAGCAGGATAAGGCAAGTTTTAATGAAACCAAGCTCCTTGAACACATGAGAAATACTGTGTTGAATTAAAAGAGGAAAAAAAGAACCCTAAAAAAACCCAAACAACCAAAAGCCCTGAAAGGGTTTAACAATCTGAAGTTTTTTCTGTGCCAAACTCAGAGCAATGTGTAATCAGTGAAAGCAAGCTAGGGGTTTCACTTTCAGGCTCTCCTGCACTACTACAAGGATGCACTGTTGAGGTTGCAGGCACTTAGGGGGATATCTTTTATGAAAGCCCTTGTTCCGTAATTTATTTAATTCTAGTGAGAGCACTTCTATTGATCTTTTCCAAACCTGGAACTTGACTCCAAATTGTCAAGACACATGGCCTGATTTTTGGCCTTCACTTCACTGTCGCTTGCACCGAAGGGAAGCGAGGGCATGACACTTCTACTCTGTTTTAGGGAGCATTTTACACCACTTTGCTGTGGCGTAAATGGCTGTGTATGCTGCAGAGGAATGTGAAATCATTCCTGTAGTCTTGATGACAGAAGTAGGGTGGTCAGCACTCCTGTGGGGCCTGGTAGCACTCTTCAAGCCTTGCAACTAGCACCTAAATATACCAAAGATTGGAATCTTCTATTCACCACACTTTACCCTGCAGACATACAGCCAGCAACCAAGAGTGCAGTGATCCTGTCTGCATAGATTTCTCTCTACCCTTGGCTTGTCCTCAACAAACTGAGACCTTTTTCCGTGGTCTTTCCTTGCTATCCCACACATTGTGTTTTGGGAGAGAATAGGGCATGAGGAAATGGTGTAACTTTTAATGTTTCAAAGCAACTAAATCCTCAGGATCTGTTGTGGCTTTTACCTCATATGTGTCATGGAAGGCTGTTCCAGAGCAGAGCAAAGAGCATCATGGACTGATGGGCTCAGTCCTCTCCCCGCCAGAGCTTCTGGTCCTTCCCACCACCTATGCTGAAATGTGCCTACTCTGTGTATACACTTGTATTCCAGTCTGTATTAATGGAAGTAAATAGCGATTGTACAGTGACAGAGAACATGGGGTGCCATCTTGGACTTCTTGTATTCCAGTACCTGACCCAATGCCACCCGTTCGGCACAGGAACAAGCCAAAGCATTACTTGTATGTTTGGAGATGCACTTTTATGAATGTAGTTTATATCGCTCTTTTTTAGCTCTTTTTACATCATGTAAACGGTGATGCCTCATACTTTTTTTTTTATTTATATCGTAAAAGATCATATTTGGTGATTTTTATATATATCGACTCGACTGTTACGGGGTAGGGGGGAGGATGGGAAATAAATTCGACGCCTTTATGAATTTAAAAAGGAAAAAAAGCAGCTGGTTTTGCAGAGAATTTGCTGATGGTTTATAACGAGTAGAGCCAAGCCAAAATGCTTTCTTTGTTTCCTCACAGCCCTCTTGATTATGGAAAAGGAAGATCTGGATTCTTAAGTCCACTGCTGTGGTGAATAAGCTTGGGGCTGACACTTATACTACAGTCTCTTAACACGGCCCTGGCAGCAAAAAAGTTTCAAGTGGACATAAATGTAATTATACTTCTAAATTGAATTACATCTGGCCTCTTTATCCTGGCAGAATTGGAAAAAAATGGGAATAAACTCATTTAGGGGACAGTGGAGGAGGAGTGCCAGGCTAACAATAAGCTATTGTGTCCATTCCAAATGTCATGTTGTGTTTTTTGCTATTCCTTCCAGGGAGGGCTATATAGTGAATATTGAGTATTGGGATCCTTGATGGAAGGTGCTGCAGAAATGGAGAATATTCTGTTTGAAGAAAAATATCTTGTAGGAGTCCCATTATTCTGAAACAGTTGAAGCTGGGCAGGAAAATGTCTGAGATTCCCATCAGAGAGGAACTTGGGGGAATGGGGAATTTGGCTGTCCCTGAGCTTGTTAGGAAACAAACTATTGGCATTTTGGTCTCGGTGTGACGATTCTGTGCATTCCAGGTTATTTGCTTGTTCTCCAGTAAATCTGATCTTTGCCTATTCTAGTGGTGATAGCTTGCAGCAATTTGGATTTTTTTCATATTTTTTTGAGTAGTATTCCAATGGACTTGAAGATGCTCCAAACAGTTCCCTTTGCCATTAATTACCAAAACAAATTGACCAAGAGGGAAATTGGTACCTGCTCAGGTGACACATGTTATTTCCAAGTGCCCAGAAAGCCAGGATAACTTGTGAAACCTCAGTAAATACATATTCCTGCTGTATACACTTTCTCTAGTAGGCAAAGGCCAGATACTTAGAGCTGTACAGGGGAGACTGAATGAGATCCCAGTGATTGGTGCTTAGGTTAATAGCTGCTGGATGGAAAGGTTTTATATATTTGAATACGTACGGTCCTGTGGCTGTCACCTTGGTACCTGCCCGCGGAGCTGGGAGCATTCAGTCTGTCTTTAATTTTCAGAATAAAATAGATGTCCTCTGTGGTTTAATGGTGTTTGGGCTTCAGGTCTTTAAACCCCAGCCTTGTTTAGGAGCAAATCTGACTAAGAGCTCTGAATTTCCCAGTTAGAAAACGTAGATGTGCCTAGGGGGGCAGTTCAGAAACGAGGAAAAGGACTTCAATAACTATCAATACCTGTCTGACATAAACTGTGCAGAGCAGGGAGAAATTGCTTTAACCTGGATTGTGCAGAAGACCTTGAACCAGTAGTCTATATATACCGACCGGGGGCTTGCAGTGCAAAGCCAGGCCATTGTATCGTTTTATTTACAATAAAATTATCATTTATATGAAAGCCTTTTTGGTGGTTGTTTGCGATACAGTGTCTCTTACTTCCTGTATGAGTGGTGCCTCGAGATAAGTAAGACAATTAACTAGTTTTCCTTCTAACCAAGGACCTTAACTGAAGGAGGAAATTTTTCCTTTCAGGAGTTTATTCTTTAGGACAGGTGCAGAAGCGTCCAATTCATGAAGCATTGCTTCTTGGATCAGGTAAGTGTGTGTCCTCCACAAGGCTGCCCCTGAGGAAGGTCATATTCATCCATTTTCACTCTTCAAAGAGAGAGGTAGCATGGCTCCTGTCTGTCTTGTTAGTGTGTAAAAATAGGAACATCTTCATTTCACCTTGCAGGAGAGTAGCTGTGACTGGTTTATTGGCTCTTCATGTGCAGATTGTACTGATGGAGAGCAGGAGCTGAGGTTTGCATTTGGATTCAGCTGTGGTGGTGAGTTCTTTACTCCAGGTCTTGGTCTGTAAATGTTCTTGATTCTTCAGTGTTTAGCAGGGTAGATTGTCATCAGGTGGGGAGAAGGCAGTTGGTAACAAGACCAGGAGGAGATGGTTAGTATGATAATGTCTGATTCCCTGCTGTGTTTCGCTTCAGCTGGGAACTCTATAGGGAATACCCCAGAGTAGCTTGCTAAGTGGGGTACTCCAGGTCTAGCTTGTGAAGCTTAGGCTCCTTGAAAATATATTTATTCTAAATACCTGGAAACAGTTAAAGGTTCCTGAATTGTTTCTCCTTTGAATGTATTGTCCGGTCCTTTTAGAAGGCAGAAGTTTGGAGAAGAAAGGCCTCTGGACTTCAGACAAATGTGAGTTATCATGAGCTCCCTTCCAGAACTGAAGCCTCCCAGCAGAAGTGGAGGAAACCAAGTAGTCTTGCATTGAGCGTACTCGGGATTTGGGACAGGATAAGCTTCGCTGTCCCAGAGTACGCCAAGGGAATGGGTAACCGCATTTCCAAATATTTTCAGGCTTTTTTTTTTTTCCAGCATACTATCTTAGGAAAGGACAGAAATAGTGCTCCTATAAAATTCATCTACGCTACTTGCTGAAATGCTCATTTTTTCCTGGTACTGCTTGGTCTGTTTATGCAGCTCCTAGTCTTCAGTGTCACAGTCACTTAAGCAGTGGTTTGAATGCCACCATGATCCCTTGAGATGCCGGCCTCCCCGGGCCCTAACCACAACCTTCCCTGTAGTCACCTTTTCCCAGGCCATGGTATAGCTTGTTGCTATGTCAACTAGATACCGAAATAGTTGTTAATGTAAAATATGAGCAAATAAGAATAAATGGGTTAACAAGCTGATGCAATAGAAACCACTGCACATGAAATAAGTACATGCGTGGCGCTTGTGTGCTGTTCCAGAACAGATGAGAACCAGACAACTGAAGTTGTCCCAGAACAAAAATGTCTCGTGGAACCAGGAATAACCACTCCCGCTATGTCCTGACACCCTCCTTGTGTGCATTAGAACCTGAAAATCCTGCCTTTGCTAAAGGAGGAACTTGGAAACTCTCAGTTACCTTTACTTGAGGAGGTCCTTCCCAAAGCTGATGCCTTCATCCTCCTTTCCACTCAGTATGTTCAGGGGTAACATTTGCGTTGTGAACGTGAGATTCACATCTTACGCTTTTATGATGGCATGTTTTCTCCTGGACTCCCCTCCTACTCCCTCCTCTCAAAAGTAAGTAGCTCTACAGCAATTCTGCTTTCCACGAATACAGAGTGTGTGGTCCTGACTTGAATCTTCACCATGCCTGTCTGTAGGTGGTGGTTGAGCAGGGGCTGGGAGAGGAATATGGAGGCTTGGGCTGAAGGTTAGAAATGATCAGCCACAAAACACTGACCAATGCACAAAAGAAATGCAGCTAAAAACCTCTACTGCCTTTTTTATTTCTGGTAATTTGTGTTATATGCATAGTCTAGCTGAGGGGAAGGTAACTTAAGGTGTGTTTCCTCTCCAAGTCCAGTTCTGAAGCAAATACAATTTAAAATCTCTAAAGAGGTTGGCTATACTACACTACTGTGGCTCTTTCTATTAGGGTAGTAAAGTCTAAACTAGGAACAATGTCTTCTGGATTTAATATTGCTTGGGTGTGGGTGTGTTGCATTATATTCAGGAAATGCTGGCACGGTTAGCTGTCATGTCACTTGTTCTTCTGTTGTTGATCTCTGCCTAGTGCTCTGTGTCTCGTCCAAAACTGGACATCTGGATGGTATGGATGTATATGGATTCTTGCTGATTTTTTCCCAAAACAGTTTTTATTACGTGAATCTGTTGGCTTGAATTTTTAGGCTCTGTAAATGTCCTTTCTGGAGCTAAAAGGCAGGTTGGTAACAGAAGCCTCGTGCTTGCATGGAAACGCAAAAGAAAGTTGTGGTGTGTGTAATACAAAAAAAAGGTTATTTGTTGCTCCTCAGTTGCATTGTTTCTTTGGTGGCAAGACCAGATCTGCGCTTTGGAGGAGAGGAAGTGCAGGTGGCAGTGTGCCATTTTCCGTGCTTCAAATTAAGGGCCAGTTAAAGTGTTGCAGCAGTCATCAATACACCCTGGAACAGCCCTTGGGCCACTATTATAAAGCGGCTGTTCTTGAGCTCTCGCTGCATCGCCTTGGAGCCCAAGAGAGCTGTAGCATCCTCTGCTTTGGCTGCAACTTTTGCTGCTTCTCTGGCTCCTCTGCTGGGGATATTTTCCCATGGATCTGCTGTGCTGGAGCAGCAGAAAGAAGCCCCAAGAGGGACCAGGTCATGACTTGAAAGGAACTTTTAAGTAGTTGATCTCAACTGAGTGCAACTCTGCAGCATCCTTGCGTGGGTTGCAGGCAGTATCTATCTCCCTAGCTCTTGTTTCGCTTGCCAGATGCTGCAGGCTTCTCTCTGAACCCAGCTGTCTGGACAGCTTCTGTCTCCAGACCGCTCTGAACCATCTTGGTCCCAGGCTGGCGTGGGGTGCCGCTCTGCGGTGCCGCTGTGCAGTGCTGCTCAGCCTCACCAGGGGGAGTGCAGGATGCTTCCCCTCACCGCTCAAAGTTGATGGCTGGCTTCTGGCCACTTCGAAATTTCAAATAAAAAGCTGTAATAATGATTGGCAGCTATATATGCTGAAAGCCTGTGGTCCTTTCTTCTCTTCACGGTTATCTTACCCCTAACTGTGGGGTCTGAACATCCTGAACCCTGGTAACTCCATACATACAGATTGCCGGTTTAGACTGCTGGTCAAGGGAGGCTGCTGGCAGCTGGAATGAGAAAAGACAGCCCTTGTGCTTAAAGATGAAGATTTGAAGTGAGAGTGTTGCAGTAGGAAGTCACTGTGTCTGCTCAGAAACAGGATTTTTGCACATGTTGCCCAAAAGGTGTATTAAGGGTATGGGTGATTCAGAAAGGAGGGTTCCAGTGCCAGTGGCATGAAACTAGCTCTCATCATAAAATCAGCTGAATTTTAGCTAAACATTAGGGACAAAGAGACAATGTCTGGGGCTTTTTTTTTTTTTTTTTTTTAATCTGTCTTACAGAAACCTCACAGTTGGAGGTATTTTAAGCTGGGGTTTCTATAGTGCTGCTTCTTCTGGTACGCCCTGGGAAAGCATGCACCGTCATTTGTGCAGGGCTGTGCACCTTTGAAATTTATCAGGCAGATAAGCTCAGAGCGTTTAAAACCTCTTCCCATGTGTGTTACCACTAGGGTTTCCCTGTGTGCAGAGCCTGGCATGTTAATCAGGGAAGCAGGAGTTTGCCATTCTTTTTCTTTGTGTGCAGCAGCCATTCTGTGAAACGTAGCTGTATCGAAAGTCTCTCTCCCCCTGCGTGAATCTGATACTGATCAGATTCGCTTCCCACCCCCCCCCTGAACTGTGGTGCCTGGGTCAGGTTGCTGCAGCCTGTTTGGTAATATATAGCCTGGTTGTTGGTTTCTGCTCTCAAAATCAGGAAACGATCGTGTAACAGGCTGGAGGTCTCGCACCTCTTGTGCTTGCACATGCTCCCTCCGTTTCTGCTACATCAATGAGTTTCCTGTGCCCATATGAGAAGGGGGTTAAGTAGAGAACGGTGAGTGCTACTGTCTTTAGACAAAATCCCGAATTTCAATTTTTGGGAGGGAAGGAGAGAAATGGAACATCATTGTTCTTCTTGCTTAATGTTCTCTTTTTAACTGAAAGCCCAACGTTTAAAAGCTGGGGGTTTTTCTCCCTCCCCAGCCCCAAAATCGTCTGGTATAGTTAAAAATGCTTCGTATCTGATTGCCCCGCTGTGCAGAAAAGAGCAGCAGCCTGCCGAGGTGAGGGAATCGGGAAGTGAGGCCAGCAAGAAACAGGAAGCGAAACCGAGGAGTCTGCTTTCATTTTCTAAGGCAACCTTAGGAAGGAAGGGGCCACAACCCGAAGAGCATCACAAGACCCTCGCCGCAAAGCAGCGACTGCTTGGGTTTTGTTTTATGACAATGAACGCTGCAGGGCTGCTCAGGAAGCGGCTTTTGTTGTGGTGTCAATCTGCTGCCTTCGTGTTGGTGTGAGGAGTCGGCAGCACCTGCATGATGGGGACAGTTGAAGCACTTGGTGGGGCTGAAACTCACTTGGAGCCTTGCCGGGCTCTCTGTTTGTATGCGGTCCCTGCTGTGCTGGCAGTGTAAATCTCCAGGCAGTCCCCACAGACCTGCCCTTTAAAAAGCCCTTAACTAAAAAGGAGAAATAACTTGTCTGACAGGAGGGACATCGGGCTCCCGGGGTCATCCGACATGTATTTTCCCCGAGATCAGGTGTGACTGCAGCCAGCTTTGCCAGCAAAGGAGAGCTGCGGAGATGCTGCCTGGCTGTTGGTGCACACCCAGAGCCCCGAAGGACTTGTTTTGAGGGAGGAGGACCACAGCAACCTGGGTGAAAAACACATCTCTGTATGTACCATCTGTTCTTCCTGGGACTCCTATGGACTACCCATACCCATCTTTTTCCCCTCTTCAATCCTTAGCTCCTGTTTGCATGGCTGTGTCTGGATTCTCCCAGACAGGACATGCTCAGCGGGAACTGATGTTATCAGTCAGTGATGGAATAGGGCCTCTTGTTGTTCATATCAAAGACTGTTGCTCTGATGTGTGGGCTCTGAAAAGCCTAATTCCCGTAGCATTTGAAAGACGAGGGGTTCCTGAATGCTTACCCTTTCAAGCTAGTCTTACAAATCATGTGTGGAGGAAGGAGGTAAATAATAATTAAAAAGACTCACCTGGTTTCACTGCATTA
This sequence comes from Harpia harpyja, assembly GCF_026419915.1. Taxonomy (NCBI): domain Eukaryota; kingdom Metazoa; phylum Chordata; class Aves; order Accipitriformes; family Accipitridae; genus Harpia; species Harpia harpyja. Next base: position 82,866,313 of record NC_068943.1, read on the forward strand.
GGCTCTCCAGCCTGCCAGGTCTCGTTGGGCTCATTCATTTGTATGGACTATGCTGTCCAAACATCACAGCTCAGCAGATGGGGTTGATCCAAACCAGACCTTGTATTGCACCAGTGAGCCCAGCTCTGATGCCGGTCCTGCCCATTGCGACGGCTGCAGTGAATTGAGCCGGCATCTGCTTGCGGAGGCAGGGCATAAAGTTTATTGATATGGAGGGGGGAGCGAGTAAGCCACAAAATGTATGCAGGGCAAAGGGGTGGATCTAATTCACAGGACAGTGAATTCCCTTAGAGGGTGGTCTGGACTCCATGTGGAAGCTGGCGTGCAGTTACAGCTGGGGTGTGTAGCTCACAGGGGAGTAATGCTGGCGTGCGATTTGAAATCCTGGGTTCAGTCCCCAAAGGACCAGTCTGCCTCAGTCGTAACATTACACACGTATCCAGGAATACTTTCTTGATCCTGCATGGGCAGAAGCTCTTTCCACAGTAACTGGGCAGTAAAAGGCAGACCTGACCGCTACCCCCACCTCCCCAGACCCCTGGGAACACAGGACAAGACAGCGAAGGCTCGGAAACCTTGTATTACAAAAATAAAAGAGCGCATGGCGCAGTGTCACGCATGAAGCTGCCGTGCCAGGCTCCAGCGCAGAACGTACCAATCAAAGGCAAATATAAAAAAGACAAACACTGTTAAACAGTCGTAGGGCAACATCCTTAAGGCTGAACAATCCCAGCTGAACTGAGCTGATGTAAACCAAGGACCCTCTTTATTCAGAGTCCCAGCAAGGCAGGATTGGTGTGGCAGGAGCTGGGAGCTCTGCTGTGACTTATAGGCTGGGTTATAAGATCCAGATCATCTCCTTTTCCATGGTGGCAGGCCTGAAACGTATGACCGGGGCTGGGGTTCCCATGGGGGCAAGTGCTTCTGGTCTGACCTCATCAGTAAGAGGGGCCGGCAGAGAGAGGGCTTCAGGTCTGGGGGCTATACCCCGGTCACCTCTGCCCTGTCCTTATGGCCCGTAGGACCCCTCTAAACATCGTCCAAAGAGGACTGGGCTGCCTCCCTTCCCTTTCTGCCCACAGGCCCTTGGGTCCCCTTTGCTTTACATCAGCTCAGTTAGCCCCTGGCTCAGCACTGCTCCGTGCCGTCTCTGCTGGGCTCCAGGGAAGGGTGGGCTGGTCCCACTCACGCCGACTTGGTCCCGCTCTCCACCTCCTTGTGCACCCACAGCTCCTTGTGCTGCTTGCGCCCAAAGCCCTCGTCGTAGTTGCCTTTACTCTTGAAGAGCTGCTGGAAGTGGGGCTTGCAGTAGAATTCCCCATGGAGTGCCGCATAGCTGCCCAGGCTGGGGAAGGAGAGCAGGGTTAGCTGGGCACGGGGACTCGGCCGCGGGTTGGGGGGGAGCGTGTGAAGCTTGGGGGCACCGGGATAGGGGAGGAAGGAGGAGGGAAATTGCAGGAGGGGGACCCTTAGGAAGGTCCAACTGCTCTCTTCGGCCAACTCAGGATGTTAGGGGCTGCTGAGGGGTCTGTAAAGAGCCCCCCCTGTCCTGCAGGGCAGCTCAGCCTTGGCTCTGGGTCATCAAGGAGGAAGCTCTGGCTCAGATCCATGTTACCTTGGGGCTGCTCTCAAGGGGTGGAAAAAAACCTCTTCTTCCATACCACATGGGATTTATCTGAGACTTGGGACCAGGGGGGCAGATAAGCCCTTTTTCTGCTGTGACGAATGGGCTGGGGGTCTTTAGCTACCCAGCAAGAAGAAGGGCTGTGATGGGTGGGTGCACGGAAGGGCATCCCCCACCCAGGCTAGGCAGAGCCGCAGTGACACCCATCCACCTCGCTGTCAGCAAACTCCGCAGCAGCCTCCCGGCCCGGCTCACCTGAGCTTGGTGTGGCAGTGCTTGCAGCAGAAGCAGGCGTTGTGGAAGACGAATTTATCCGCCACCAGCCGTTCCATGGGATAGACGGTTTTCTGGCAGGCAGTGCACATCTCCTTCACTTGTGCCTTCAGGCTGAAGGACTGGGCAAGGGGAGACCAAAGGGAGAGAGGATGAGGAAGAGTTTTGGGATATCCTGTGCCTGGCTCCCACCACAGCCCTCTTCCCTAACATCCATGCTGCCATTTGCTGGAGCATCGGTTGGCGTGAAGCAGCCCCATCTCCCCTCGCCCTCCCTGTACTGCTCCACTGATGCTGGGCTGGATTGGTGCTTGGGCCTCAGGCTTTCGGTCCTTCCCCCCTTGCTGTGAATCAGTAGGATGTGGTAAAATGGCAGGTACCTTGGAGCGCTGCACCGTGCTGCCTCCTGAGTTGTTCTTTGCCTCCTAAGAAGAGAAAGAGAAGCGAAATCAAAATGAGAGCCTGGACTGACAAACCTGGCGCTGAGTTGCGCTTAAGGAGGAGCAGCGGAGGATTGGTACAGGCAGCTGAGCTGCAGGACCTTGGGGCACGCCAGCAGCCTCTGCCTGGCTGTCACAGGCACATGGTGACCGTCTCTGAGCTCACTTGCCCAGAGGCCATGACCTCCATCCAGTCCTCCTGTGTGTTCCTTCCTGCACTGTGGTGCTTTTCCCAAAGTGAGGAGAAGGAAGAGAGGAAAATAGAAAAAGAGGAAAAATTGTTTACATATTGCAGAGAGGGAACTAGGCACCAGGAGGCTGTGGGACTTGCCTGGAGCCATGGGGGAAGAGCAGCTAGCTCTCATCCAGCACTGCTCACTGAGGCCGCTGTCTTGGACACACGAGCATGTCATGGCTTTATTTCTTCGGTGGCCAAGGTATAGCTGACCTCTTTTGTGGTGGCAGCACCCAAGCACAGATCCAGGAGATGTCACAGCGTAGGCATTGCAGAGCACAACCCCAGGGTGAGAACCCTCCCTTGCTCCCAGCAACCACTGATGAGTAGCTCTCACCGTTTGCAGGCATCGATTACTGCCCTTGGCTACTCAGTGCAACCGCCATGCATGTCCCAGCCCACGGAGGGCTGGCACTAACCTCTCAGGAATAACAACAGCAAAGCAGAGGAGCCCTGCTTCCACATCCCTGGAGGACAGTTTTGGGCCTGTGGCAGGTGGAGAGGGGAGGGAAAGAGCTTTGTAGAGCTGCTGCAGCACAAACCTCTGGCAAAACTCCTGCTGTCACCTGCTGACTTACGCATCTACCAACAGCAGCTCCGCTTTGACGCGAGATGCTGCTCCTGCTCCTTCTAGCCAACGTTTACACCACGGGGCTGGAGAGTGATAATTAACCCTTCTTTTGCTGGAGGTGCACAGGGCCTGTAGTTGGAGGGTGGTAGGCTGCCAGTTCCCCCAGAGCATAACTGGGGTGCCCCTTGCTCTCATGGAGCATGTTGTGCTGGTTCGCCCTCAGCAGATGTTTTGTTTCCGAGTTCCTCTGCTAGCCCCGTTACCAGCCCATCACGCAGGAAAGGCCTGCGCCGTAGGCAAGATCGAAAATCCTTCTCGAGTCCCCCACAGGCTCTGTGTGTGTGTGTGGAGGGCAGGAGGGGCAATGGGGCACGGTCAGAGCTGAAGACACGCTCCGTGGCGTTCTGCAGCTTGGCGGGGGCAGATGTTACTCGGACCCTGCGGCTGCGGGAGGAGCAACAGGGCTGAGAGATCCAAACACCGAGGTACCTGTACCTCTGCCCCCAGAATCTCGGAGCGGGGTCTCTGTACGCTTTCCCATCTGCAGCTGCAACAAGTCGTCTCCTCCCAAATCTCCTCCCCCTCACTTGCCCCACGGTCCTGCACTGTCCCCGAGCTGGCTGTTTGCACAGGCACCCACTGGGTCCCAGTCAGCCACCTGCAAAGTATTTTAGCCTGCCTTCGCACTGATGAAAATGCCCCCTTCTTCTTTCAAACGGTCAGGATCAAAGGGGTAAACATACTTTTAGCAAGTGTGGACCAGCCAGGACTGCTTTACGACAGACTGGCTCGCCCTCTGTGCTGTTCGTTCCCAAAGCTGGGGCGATGTGACCCCAGAGCATCACCCCACTGCCTCCTTGTCCTTCTTCTTGCTGCTGGTTTGGCTCTGCTTGGCCAGCACTGCCCCTTGTCTCTTCCCCTACGCTCCTCTTCCATCCCCATTCCTCCTGCTTTGCACTCCCGCATCGTTCCTCCTTTGTATTTTTGGAAACAGTTTGTCTAAGAGACGCACAGGAAACTCTCACTTTGCTGAGCTGCCTCTTCAGACGTTTCCCAGCTGCTCTCATTGACTGAGGTCAGGGACGTGATTTTCCTCTCACTCCCACAAGGCTGGGCGAGTAAGCCAAAGTCAACAGAGGGACATGGGCAGCAAGGAGACTCAGGCTGTGTAAAACCAGTTGCATCCCTCGGCACTGGTAAAACAACCGCAGGTGCTCTCCTGGGGGTTAGGTTTTAATATACTGTTTCCAGGCTCAGCTGACCAGTGCTAAGGAAAACGCTGCCTCTTTGGAGCTGGAATACATCCGTTCCCAAGGCTACAGGCAATCCACCGTTGCTCGTCACTTCTCGGCAGCCTTCTGGCTCCGATCAGGCACACTATCTATTTCATATCTGATATATCCTCCCTCGGGGAAGGGCCATATCCTGTCCCAGCAGGAGATGTTCTTGAGCCTTTATGTTTTTCCATCTCCAATCACTCCAATCCTAAGCAGCTCGCATGCTCTCAATTGTGATCACAGAAAGCCATGGAAACACAAACAAACAGACAGCAACTCGAGACAAGAGCAGGGTGAGCAGCTCTGTACGGACCAGAGCCTGGATGCTGGCACTGCAATGTGCTCAGCAAACAGCACCTTCTGCTGGAACATTCCTGTCCCTGGTTTTGTTGTCTGAGTAGCAGTGACCGTGCCTTTGATCACCCTAAAATGTCAGCCCGGAATACAGCTTCTGTACACACCCTCCATCCCTGAGAACCAAAACCCAGTTTGAAATTCCCATACAAACCGCAGGGGATGTTACGTACATGAGTTGGGGGTGGGCTGGCGGGTCCTGTGGCCTGGAACATGGTTCCTTCCCCTCCTCCGTCTGTTTAATCCTGAGCTTGAAGTTTGTGGGCCGATGTTCCCTGGGGAGGCGTCTAAGACAGACCTCTTGCAACACCTGGAAAGGAAATGTCAACAGGAGCGTGGCTAGTTTCATCACCCCAAACCCAGCAGCTGCACAGCTCTGCAGGAGCTGGTGCGTGACAGCAGCATGCTCAAAGCTTCCTCCATGGGGTCAGCGCAGCCTCTTTGGTCTAGGGCTTTCTTGAGGGACCCGAGAGATTTAGGCACACCAGACTGGACTGGCAGACAGAAGATGCAGGTCTGGAATACTGCTCAGTTTTAGGAAGCTGGCAGGTGACCTGGGGCACTGAGCTTTAGTCCTCTAGTCCCATACAAAGATATTGGGCTAGGATGGGAGAGGGCTGCTGGAAATGTGAGCAGAAGGTGTTGTGATGGCTTCTGCTCCAAACTCACGCATGGAAGGCAATGGCCAAGCCGTTAGCAGCAAGGCTACAACTCCCAGCCAGAGCCGCTGTCCTGCCGAGGCAGCGAAACCAGCGTGCAGTGTTTCACTAATATAGCCGCTGAAGAACTTGTGTTGCTGGAGCAAGGACTGTGATTTTAGTCTAATTTTAGCCCAGAAAAGCCTTGCTGAACAGAGTGGATCACAGCTCAGCAGAGCGAGTGATGGGGATTTTGTCTTCTCTGGGGAGCCCACGTTGCCTTTAGGCTGAAACCTGTAATCTGTGACCTCTGTGTGATGTGCTGAGTGCCTAGGAGAGTGAGTTTGACAGGTCTCAGACCAGTTTTAGTGCAGCACAGGAAAAAAACCCACCAGCATTGCAAATCACCCCTTTTGCTAAAAATTTTTTTAAAACATTTAAAAAAAAAAAAAGGCACTGACAGATCCTCGGGGGTTTTTCCCCATTGCACCTTACCTTCAAAACACCCATAAAAGATCAGGCTTGCTGAGTCCTGTTTTGAATATGCAAGAGAGATGTGGGGTTGAGCAAATGATGCCAACGGAGGAGCCGAGCAGGGAATAGGAGGGTGAAGGGGTGGCTGTGCAGCTCTGCAATGATGGGGATGTGCTGGGGGCTGGCAAACCAGCACACCCCTCCCACTCCTGTCTGGGGCTGCTTTCCTCTCCTACTGAAACCTCTCGTCCTCATATTGTCACCCCAAAAACTTTCCTGGTGCCCAAGGGCTAGGGTAGACCCTGAGAAAGCCCCAAGACAGAAGGCATGCCGGGGTGGAGGGCTTGGAGCAGGGGATATCACCCCAATGCCAATCTCACAGTGACATTTGCAAACATGCCCTGGGTTTGGGGGGTTCTTTAGCTGCCTAAAAAGTCCCAACACCCAGCAGCTGCTACCAGGCTTGCGTTGTGCGCAGCAAAGCACCCAAAGTTAGCGGCTGCTTTCAGAGTTGAGTTTTGCTCCAGGTCCTGGGCAGTGATGGGTGAGCTGGGCTCCCCCTCGCAGCCCTGGGGGGCTGGACGGCCCTCGTCGTAAACATTTCACAGCCTCATCTGAGAATATGGCTCCTATTTTACCTAAATCATTTCCCGTCTCCTCTGTGGTTTGCTTGTTATTTCCTGCTCACCAAGCGGGGCGGATGGCAGCGTGCAGGCGGCTGCTGCCGTACCTGCCGTGTGCCGAGGGTCGGGGCAGAGCTGGCCGAGGAGCAGCCCCTGTGGCAGGGGCTCATGGCCCAAGCCCACAGCCCCTCTCTGCCCCCCGTTCCCTGAGACAGGACCTTCCATCTCATGTCTACGGGATCTGTATGGTGCCTACAGCCCAGCACAGACCCCAGGGGGAACCTGACGAACCCAGAAAACCTGGCCTCCCTACCCCATGCATACTTATAATACGGATGCACAACCCTCCCCCTTTTCACCTGCTTTTCACCTTCTCCCCTGCCTTTGCCACAAACATTTCTCCAGCCCAGCTTCCCTTCCTCTTCCCTCACAGCTCATCTTCTTCTCCTACCCCAGCCACCTTTTTTCCCTCGGTTCAGTCTCTCCATCATCCCCCTCTTGCCCTTTCCCATAAGCACGCACTCCCTGGCTCTTTCCACCTACCATTTATTCCTTTGCTTCTCTTGCCCCCAAACCCTGTTCCCTTCAATGCCATCCCATTTATCCTACTCCATGGCTTGATGTTCTTCATCCAGCCCCATCCTCCAGGCCTCTTTCCTCTTAACATCCCTCTGCCCGTCCGTGCACATACCCTGCTCGCAGCCCCGTGCCCACACTCTCCCAGCCTTCGTTTCAAACGCGAGGTCCCCTCGGTGTAGCTGCCCTACAGGCATGTGAGTAGAAGTTGCTAAACATCCTTCCTGCCAAAGGACAGGAAGCAAAAGTAGAAATCTCAAAGGGGAAGGGTGTGCTGAAGTGATAAAGGAAACAGAACAAGTTAGAAACGGCAGGAGGGTTTCTAGGAGGCTCTCAGCTGCTGTCATCACTCTTCCAAGGAGGCATTAGTTCTGCACAGGATGGGATTTGAGCCCAAGGCAGTCAACACAAGCCTCCATGAGCAGAGGAACCCTGGTGGCACAGGCTTTGCTGAAGGACGTGCTGCCACACTGATGTTATGAAGCCTTCCCAATTGCTAGGGCAACCCTCCAGTGTGCAGCAGGGGGGGCTCGCTGATTTTCTGAGGAGTGCAGAGGGCATCTGTGACAAAGCAAGAAAGCCAAGTCCAAGTCTCCACAGTGGAGGCTGACCACCGTAACTGCTAGATCTGACTTCTCCAAACCTCTGTTCCCTGAGGCTCTTAGCCATCTACACAGCCCGGGAAGAGCAGGGCAGAGGATTGTCCTCTCCTGGTCATGCAGCCAGCAGTTGCAGGTATTTGGCCCAGGACAAGGTGAGAACCCCTTTGCCTTACAGCCTCCTCCTTACAGTTCTTCTTGCCTCTCCTGGGAGCATCTGATGGCTGGTGTGGACAAAAAAAAACTTTCTCCAAGGGATCAGGGCTTGTGCCATCTACCCAGGGAGACGGAGCAGCTTTTGATGGCAGCACTGGTGGCCACAGCATGGCAGACACAGAGGGAGGTGGATCCTGGTATGCTCCAGAGACGTGGCACCACAGCCAGCGGGATGCACTTAATGCCCGAGCTGCCAGCTCTGCCTGCCCAGGTCATCACCAGCAGCTGCCGGTCCTGCTCTGGGGGTTTTTTTGGTGATCTCAGCAAGCTGGTGTTTGACTCAGGACCTTGGGTTTGGAGCTCGTCTGGCATCCGCAGGGGTTGTTTGCCTGCTGCCGCGTGAGAGCAGCTAGAGAGGTGCTGCGGGTCTGTCTTTTAGCACCGAACAGGGAGCGGTTTGGGGTAAGGAAGGCAGCGTTCATCCCAGAAGCTCCTTGGTCGCAGAGCTTTTGCCTAGCAGCCTCTCCCGTTCCCCTCTCACCTTCCTGCCTGACCCTGGGGGGCAGATGTAGGGAGATGAAGCATCTGGGGTGGTCCCTCAAGGAAATTCCCCAAACCCCCTGACGGGGACGTGCCTCTGAAGCATCAGGACGGGTGCAGGGAGCCTTTCTCCCCTTTTCCCCCTTCCCCTCACCGGTGGGGCCACCCGGGCTGCCCTCGCTGCCGAGCCAGCCCGCTCCCAGCGGGCCCCCAGCCCAGCGCTGGCTAATGGCCTCTCCGAAAGCCGATGGGTTTCCGGCACAGGAAAGCAGCGTGACTGCGGAGGGCGAGAGGCCCCTTTCTGCCATATGGTTCCCATTAGCAGCCCTGTGAAGTGTATGTTTACTGCTGGGATCACTGTACCATTGCAAGAGGCTTTCCCAAAGGCAAAGCATGGCGTGGGGGATCCAAGCCCTTTCCTCCTCCATCCCGGGAGGACGCGGAGTATCCCCAGCAGCACAGAAAGGCACAGGCAGGGGCTCAACACTTCGGAGAGGCTGTCAGGCTTCTCCCCAGGGAAATTGTGGGCTAAGCCGATTGCTGCGGGGACTGATGTCCCCGACATCATGTGCAGGATTAGTGCAGCCTACACACACGGGACAGCCGCTGACCCTCCAGCTCCATGGCCTCTCTCAGCAGGACTGCGTGGGATGGAGATGAAGAGGAGCTGGAAGAGCCTGTCTCCCGAGCCTGGGAATCACCCAGCTCACTGGCCCCTGTTTCAGCAGCCTTGAGCCTCATGGCCAATCCACACCACGAAACAAAGCGTGGTGCGGAATTGGCGTCAAAGAGGCCAGCACCAGAACCGGGCACAGCACCGCCAGGGAACGGGGTACGGCATCCCCGGTGCTGCTTCAGCTTCTCAAGCATGGAAAGAGACAGCGACATGCAGTTTGGGGGGGATGACGGAGCGAGCCCAGTGGTCATGGTTCCAGCTTTAGCCATGGAAGACCTTAATTCAGCTTCAGATCTTGGCTCCTTCTGTGGCTTCGAGCCAACCACTTGACCTCACCAGTATTTGGGACCCAGGGCAGGTCCTTGATGCAGGGTGAAGGACTCCAGGGAGGAGCAGCCGGGCCACTTCTGTGGACACCACTACCCTGTTCATCAAATTTCTGGAGAGAAGCCCCACCACACGGACCTGTCCCTGCCTGCACCCCACGGCATGGAGCTACCTTCCACCAGCCTGCCCCACTAATCCGCTTTCTGTCCACGTTCTGCGCCCGGTCTGCCTCTTGAAAGGCTGCCAGTGGGCAGGAAATCTGCAGCCGAAATGCTGAAGGATGCTGACAAGGAATAGTTGTGGGGAGGAACAGGGCTGCCTTTGTCAGGGCAACAATGGAGGACCCGCACAAGCGAGGAGGGAGCCCGAAGGAAGCCCCTGCCCACCCGCTCTGGTCTCCCACCTTTGTCCCTGCCTCGGCTTGCCTCCCCTGAGGAGGAGGCGCACGGCCCTGGAAGGACCAGGGCCAAGGGGGACCAGGCTGGTCCCCAGCCCCTGCCTCCCAGCAAAGAGGCAGACAGGGCAGGAGGATGCTGCTGGGATTCATGCGTTTTCCAGAAGTGGAAACTGAAGCACGGAGCAGCCCATTCCTGGGACCGTGGCCGTGTTTAATGGCATCCATTAAAAATCATGGTCTGAAGGGAGTCTCTGCTCCCTGGGATCTCTTATCTTGCTAGGAGCTCAGATAGAGCAGACAAATGCAGCAGAAAGCCTGCTGGGAGGATGAGAAGAGCCTCTTTTCCAGGCAGAGACAAATCCTCAGTAGTGCCAGATGACAGAGAAAGCGGCAATGGCCAAAAATTGCAGGTTTGAAGGTTCAGGTTGGACATTAGGCAAAACTGCTTCACTGGGAGAAAGACTTGGAAGCTCTGCAGCGTGGTACTAATTAAGTGCAAAATAAACGTAGTGCAAACAAGCACAATAGGCAAATAGCAGTTCATGCTCCTTCCCTCCCCTTTTCAGTTTTTCCGTAGTCTCTTCCATAAACCATGTTCCACCTGGAAACCTCACCTTCTGGTTTCCCACATAAATGTAGATCCATTTACCATTATACTGGCATTATGTTCCTAGTTCTTCTCCCACCATAATATTTGCCTCTCAGAGAGATTCATAAAGAGTAATCACATTCCTTATCAGTCTTTTTTTAGCAGGAAAAGGCAATTCCTTTTAATTTGGTCTCATAAGGTGGGTTCTCTGTTCCTACAGCCACCTTGGTGGCCCACTGCAAGTAGGTGAGCTGGCCTGAATGCACCACACTGAAGGAGATCTCACACCTTTGTATTCTGGTACAAATACTTCTCTGCTACCCCTGAAAACATCTGGCCTGATGTGCTCTTCCTCTGTCACCTCTGCCAGAAATCCTAGATGCTCTTTCTTCTTCAGTGCCTTCCACTTGCCGAGGTCCCTCCAGCCTACAGCAACTTCATGTTGCGACTCCCCAAGTGCCTGCTCTGGCACAACTCTCCTTTAGCCATTTCTAGAACTCCAGTCTCACCTTCCTGTTTGCTGATCTGTTTTTTCTCACCATGGGCAGATCTCCTGACTTCTAAAGGGACTGTTAACAAGTTCAGTCCCTAGATCTCTCCTTGTGGAAGGATCCAAGCGTCCTCCCATTTTACTGTCTCTTACCTATCCTCTTTCCTGTCTTCACCGAAAATAATAATTTCCTTGGGGCACTGTATCAAGTGCTTTCCTTAGATCCATGAGCCTCTGTTGTTTCAGAAGTCAGTTATCATACCCAAGGAAGATACTGAGCCAACTTGACATGATTGGTGTTAAAACCACACTGCATTTTATTCTGCTTCCCAATACCATGTCTTTGATGAGTCCTCCAAAACCTATTCTAGAAAATCACCTTTTATTGTACTCTGATTAATGGACCTGTAATTTCCTCTTTCCCCTAACATAACCTGTAAATGTTATGTTGGCTAATCTCCTCTTGTGGAATATCACCTGTAAAAAAACCAGACTTTGGACTGGCGTTTCCTATGTGGATTAGCCCATCTCCCGAGCTCTGAGAGAGTCCCTCCTGAGAGCTTCTGCTGTTTCACCATCTGCAGACGCAGCAAGAGCAGGAGTTCTGTTCCAGGCACCCCAAAACACAGCACAACCACTTTCCGTGGTCCCTGCCTCCGCACCACCCCTGCGCGAGCTGCTGTGTCCTCCTGCGTTTGCTGTCCAAATGCAGATTGTGTCAAAAAAAAAAAAAGCCACCAAAATCACATTCATAGATTAAATCTCTCAAAAGATCATTCTTATTAAGCTGCCCTGTCTATTTTCAGCCTTCACCTCCATCCTCCCTTTTAGGACCCAAGATGCCATACAGCCCAGTATAGGATCTGGTGCTCTGCAAGGCCATGGGATTTCAGCGGAGCAACGAGTGTGCTGGGAAAAGCAAGCCCTGGAGAGGCACATCAGAGGTTGCTGAGGCTCCGTGTGTCTGAAAACCCTTGAGCTGGCCATATGGAGAGGGTTATGGGCACACCAGAGGAGTGAGAAATATGTCTAAAGTGTGCTTAATATTGATTGCAATAATCCCTTCACCCAGATTTAATGTTTTCCATTCCAGAGCTTTTGCTAACAGCTAGGTAAGCTCTGCAACACCCCCAGATGGCAGATAAAAATGACTTAACTGGAAAGTGAAAGGCGAACACCTCTGGGGGAAGATGGCAGCTGTCTGACAATGGACAACAACCATGCAAAAGCTGAGGATGGGCGAAAAGGAAAAGAAAAACTCCATCGCCATGTAGGACTGGAGGGGGCAGTTGTAGGCTCACAGGACTGACTCGCTGAAGGAAACCAGAAGAGGAACTCCCCTCCCTAATGAGATGTCTCGTGAGATTTTTGTTGACCAAAAAAGGTCAGGAACCTAGTTTTAAGCTGTATGAAAAAGAAGATGCATCCAGTCACTTTGCAAAGCCCAGGAGGCTGGTTCTGACAGACGCTCACTTCTTAACTGGGCATTTGCTTCTTGCAGGGCTCCCATTTAAAAAGGACGTTAATGCCGGAGCTGTTTCAGACTAGGCTTGATCGGTTGCCCTGCAATTATTTTGTGATCTACATTAATAATGCTGCAGATGTGCTGCTCCTGGCCTTAAATACACAACAGCTCAGCTGGGGCACCAGATGTCTTCCCTGCGAGAGCCCTCACACGAAGTCTTTGGTGGACAAAGCCCATTTTCCAAGGCATGATCCAGGCTACTGAATTATCATGTTCTTTCAAAACTAATGCCCACCTCATGAAAAAAAATCAGCAGAAAATCAATCAAAAATATGACCTACAAGGTAGCCTAGCTGGTCTCAAGTGATCCAAGGGGATTAGAAAGATCAGACTGGCTCAAAATATGGTAATTACAGCACCGGACTGGGACTTGGGAGACCTGAGCTTGATTCCCAGCTCTGCTGCTAATTTTGGGGTGACAGTGGATGAATAATTTCATTTTTTCAGTTCCTTTCCCCCCTTCTCCAATGAAAACAGAGCTGCTCTCCTTTGTGAAGCCCTAGGAGATCCCTGGCTGTTAAGGGTTATGTCAGAGCTCAGGGTATTTGTGTTGTTATTAAATCTCACAGTCATGCAACAGCCTCCCCAGGGAAGTGATGAAAGACCTGTCGCTGCAAAGGTTTAAAGCCAGGCTGGATGAGGCGGTAGGAGACACACCACTGAGAATTAACAGGCATTAATGAAGGGGGATAAGGGAGTCGGGATCTAACAGGTTTTCTTCCATCTCTCTTCTTTCTCATCAGCTTAATAAAATGGATCTGTCCAGCCCCCCTCCGGCATGTACTGCAGCACACAACAAAGAGGGAATTACAGCCCAAACGGGCAGCACGAGCCCTGAAACCCCGCACCCCAAGATGCCCACTGCAGCGGATCCGGCAAACACAGGCCTCCGCTCGCTCTTGTCCCCATGATATGCTGGGTGCAAGCCCCTCGACCCCCAGCTCATGCAGGGCACGGGGTGCTCACCCCCCGCCCCGCTTCAGCAGCATCGCTCCCCAACAGGCTCCTGGAGCTCAGACAGCGTCTCCTTGCCCCTGCCTGACCCCGGCGAGGCCACCCAGGGCTGAGAACAGACCCCCTTGTGTTTCCCCCCACCCTGAATCTGCTTCCCGCGACCGCCTCGGCCGAGCCTCCTTCCAAAGCAAAAAAAGTTCCCGGGGTATCTGGGTGGGACCTCCTCCCGGGGGGCTGCGCAGGTAGGGGGGATGAACCCCCCATTTGCTGGGTGGCTCCTGGCCAGCGGTGCTGCTTCCCGGGGTTCTCCCTGTCTTTGCATTCCTCCCTCCTCTCCATCCCTTTCTCCCCGGGTGCCTGCCTCTCTTTTCCCTCCCCACTGCTCAGTCTTGCTTTCTCCCCCAGCTCTCCCACCACAGAGCAGAGCCGCAATCGGCAGCAATCCCCGGGGTGGATGAACCCCCTCGCTCCCCGCATCTCGGGGACCATCATTGTCTCCCGCCGAGCCGCCCGCTGCCTCCCAGCCCTGTTGTTCTCCACGAGCGAAGGCTCACCATATGCCTGGGCTCCTCACGGCGATGCCGAGCAGGAGGGTTTCGCCCCGGTAGGGTGGGTCTGTCCAACGGTGGGTCTGTCCAGCCGTCTCTGATGGCAAGGGTGTTCTGGCTCCCTTTCTCCCCGCTGCAGAGGCCGGGGCTGTGGGAGCTGGAGTCGTTTCCTGCGAGCTCCCACGGCCGCCTCGCGAGCCCTTTTATCGCTGGGCTGCCGCGGTGATTGGCTCTCGGCGTCTACCGTCTTCCAGCCGCTTGCTCCTTTGTGTGAAGCCAACCTCTAACCCCAAACCTTCCCCAGCCCCTCTCTTCCCGGGCTCCCTCTCCCCAGCAGCCCCCAGACCCCCGCAGCCTCCCTGACCCCGCTGCCAACACCGCCGACCCTGAGAACTTTGCCTCCGCTTTCCTCCCCGCCGGCAGCGTGCGTGCAATTACCCCTCCGGCATAATTAGCTTTTGCCCAGCCTCTCCCCCCATGTTCTGCGTGTGCAGATGGGCTTCGCTCAAGACGTTGGACACGGCCTCGAGCTCTCTCAGCATGGCGCTAACCCACTCGTGTAAGGTTTCCTGCAAGCATCCCTGAGGATCCGTGCCACCAGGGTCTGCAAAAGCCAAACTCGCTCCTGCCCCCAGCCTCAGCAAACTGTTTGCAGAGGAAGGATCTTGTCAGGCAGCGGCAGGAAAGGGGCATCCCAATGCCCCCAGCTCCTAACCCCCCCCAGGGGGGCAAAACTGAGCCATCATGATTTCAGAAATCCAGGTTTTACTCCATAGAAAGTTGATGAGCCATGCGTGGGAGTGGTGCTGCGTAAGGTGGTCCGTAGATCTCCCAGGGCAGGTTCTCATGGGGCGAGCAAAATCGCTGCCAGGGCAATAAAGGCAGCTTCACCCGCACTGCCCCTGGGGTTTGGGACTGGGTGGCTGAAGTTTGGAAGGCTGGGATTTCCCCAGGAACAAGGCAAAATGTTAGGAATAAATAGGTTAAATATTAATAGTTAAAACCTGAAGGGAACTCGGAGGTGTTTTGAGACCAGCCAAGGAAGCTGGGATGGCCGTGAGCTGGCAGAAAAGCGGAGGGACCCTGTGGCTCTGAGGACTTCGCCTTAACCTCCCAAACCCTCCAGTGGGGGATAAATGGATGCAAAATATGAGATGGAGTGGTGGGAAGAGCTTTGATAGTGGTGATGCAGGAACATATATTCTTGTTTGGGCTTCTCAATGCAGCATGGTGCTGCTGGAAAGAGCCAAATGCCGGCTGGAGATGGCCCCAAGACAGGCCAGCGGCAAAGGCAGGTGATCTTTGTCTGCAGAGTTTGTCTGTAATTCCCCATACAAAAAAAAAAAAAACCCCAAACAATTAAGGAATTTATGGCGGTGTTTACTGGACAAGGAGACAGCGGTGATATGATTTACCACCTCTGTCACTCTGCATTGCCCAAATAGCATCTGTGATGAAAAGGCTTGCTGCCACCGAGAGCAAATAAAAGAGGAATTTGACTCGATAGTAAAATTAGCTGTTGCCAAGCAGATCCAGACCCAGCGACGGGGATGGTCATACATATCACGCAACAGGAGACTGGCAGGGCTTCAAAAGCCAGTGTCCATCTGGACATGGGGAAGAGCGGAAGAGCATCCAAGGCATCACCGCGCTGCCCCGAAACGAGGGCAGGCGTGTGGGAAGCCTCCAGCGAACGAGTCCTGGGCTCTGGGCGTAAATGCACTGGCAAATGGATCCCGTCTTCAGGCTTGGTCTGCCTCCCCTCCCCACAGCATCGTCCCGCAGGGACGGGGTCTGGAGGAGGAGAGGGCTGGGATCTCATCCTGGCACCCACCCGTGGGGGACGCAGGGTGGGTGCAGACCTGCGGCCTGAGCCCACGGGAGATCCCCCTGCCCCGGCGGCAAAGTCCTTCTTGCAGCCCCTCTGCCTGCCGCCAGAAAAGCCGCAGGTCCCCCCCCATACGTGCGCAGGCACACGTGTGCACAGGCACACGTACGCGCACCCACACATGCCTGCACACCCATACCCACGCACGCAAAACCACGCTAGCACGCTCACACGTGTGCGCGCAACCCCCCGTGCCCGCACACCTATGCGCACACAAGCGTGCGCACGCACACGGACACGCACACGCGTGTGCACGCGCACGGACACGCACACGCACGCGTGTTCACGCCCTCGTGCACACACTCAGGCCCCGCCATGGCGGAGCTGCACAGCCGGTGCCAGGGCTGGGGTCCTCCGGCCTGCGCCCACCTCAGGGTGGGCCTCGCTGCGGGGTGCTGGGGCTCAGCTCCTTTTCCCGTTGCTATGGTGACGCGGAAGGCCCCAGAAGATGGAGGGGGAACGGGGATGGGGACGGGGATGGGGACGGGGGGGCGGCCCTCGCCCCTCGCCCCTTATTCCAACCGCCCCCGCTGCCGGGCTCAGAGGCCGGGGGCAGGAGCTGGGGGACCGGAGGGGTCGGCTCGGCCCGGGCCCGAAGTACCGGGGGGGTCCAGGGAGTGCAGAGGGGAGCGGGGAGCGGCCTGGGGGGGTCCCGAGGGGCTTCAGCAGACCGGGACCCCCCCGGGGCCACCTCGGCCCCCCCCAGTTCCCTCCCCCCCGCCGGCAGGGGGCGCCCTCCCCCGGGGGCGCCGCTCTCTCTCCGGGGCCCCGCCCCTCCTCTCGGGCGCGGGGGCCCCCCCCCTAGTCCTCCTCGCCCGCAGGGGGCGCAGCGCGGCGCGGGGCAGCCTCCGGCGCCGCTCTAGCCGCCGACGGCAGGGGTGGGCGGTGCAAGATGGCGGACGAGGGGACTGTTTGCAGCTTCGTTTTCAAGAAGCGGGGCCTGGCGGCGGGTAGGGGTCGGCGTAAGCGGCCCAGCAGCGATCAGGAGCAGGGTGAGGGCATGGCGAGGGCTCGCGGAAGACCTCGAAAGGGCGCTGGGAGCCGGGCCGTTGCGATACCCTGGGGAGGCGAAGGAGGGCCTGGTGCCACCCCGGAGCGCTGCCCCCACACGGAGGGGGCTCGCTGCCCTCCCCAGCCGTACCGATGTCCGTGTGGTGGCGGGGGTGAAGGGCTCTTCCCCGGCCGTGCCACCGCCCTCGGGGGCTCCGCCGGCCTCCTGCACCTTCCCGTGGGCTTCCCCAGCCCGCAGAGGAGGGAGGCTGCCAGCAGAGCCTGCGCCTGGGCCGAGGTCCTGCCCCGGGGTGCACTCTTACCCCTGGGCTTTACCTCTCAGAGAGCAGCGGTGAGGAGGGCAGCACGGTGGTGCGGAAGGAGCGGCGGCGGGAGACCCCCAACCCCATGATCCAGAAGGTAAGGGAGCCATAGCAGGGCACTGCTCCATCCGAGGTGCATCTGCAGTGGCCTGCCAAGCTCAAGTTAGACACAGTGTTGGAGTCTTCCGTCCTTCCTACCTGCTGTCTTCTTGCCCCTCAGACCAGGAGATGCACAAAGGAGAGGCCTGCCTACGCGCTGAGCAGTAGTGACGACGAGGATCCATCAAAGGAGATCGGAGTCACTTACAAATCGACAAGGTCGGCGGTAAGGACTGGGCAAGAATGTGGTTCTGGGGTGTGAGGTCAGGTGGGACTGGCAGATCTCACACTCGATAGAGAGAATTTGCCTCTGTGAATGTGGGATTGGCCATTCCTTCTTTTTTATCTATAGATACATCTCCCTGTCCCTTCCCTCTTCATAGAACATGCACCTTGTGCTGCATTTATTCTCCTGATAGCCCCTGCATCCCCAGGAGGCTGTCTAAGGTTGGCCTTTCCCTCTTAGAGGCGGGAATTAAAACCCCAAGATGCCACTGGACTTGCCCAACATCGCACAAAATTTTCAGGAGAGGGAGCACTTGAATCAGGTTTGCCCTGCTGTTTGGTTCATGTTTTCAGTTTTAGACCATCTTCCTTCACAAAGAATTCAAGGTGACTTAGAAGGTGCTCCCATCTTTATCCTTGTGACTAGTGATGGAGTAAGAGCTACAGAGAGAGGTCATTGTATTCTTGGGATTGATGGCTGGGGTGTCCTGTTAACATCTGGAGTGGAGAGAGATCAGCTGTGAAGGTTTGGGCATGGCTCAAATTGCTCTCCCTACTAGTTTTTTTCTCTTAACTTTCCTCCTGATCCAGTGAAGTTTTGCCCATTAGGATGAGCCTGGGCAGGATATAAGTAGGATTAAAAGCAGGTATCAACACATGTTCGTCTTCAGACCTATTTCTTTATTGTCTGCGCCTCTGTAAAAAATGGGAATAAAGCCTAACTGTCCCCAGTTAAAGCTGCAGGGTCAGACTGAAGTCTCCTTGTCACATTATGGATTTGGTTTTAATTGAGGCTGGCTGTAATTATTCCTTGGTTTCTGTGCAGCTGTTCCTGAAGATTTGATAAAACCTGGGAGTAGGTGTCTGTTCAGTCCATTAAAGAGGAATCTAAACCAGATCACTGTATTAAAACTGAATGTAAGCCACCTGCAGCTGGGTTAAAAGTTCAGACATAACATCCTGCGTGTAGGCGGGATGGTCTCATGATTGAAGTGTTGGACATGGGAGATCTGAGTTCAGCTTCCAGCTAAGCTGAGCCCTGAGCATGAAGGAGTAAAGTAAGGACAAGTGTTTCCTGACTCTGCAGGCTAAAACTTGAGAGCAATGGGTAATTAGCACTCTGTTCTCTGCAAGCACTAGGCTGGATCCGGCCCATCGGGGATTCTCCCTGGCAGGTGCTAAGGGACAGTAGAAACTGGTGGCAGGTAAAGCAGGCCATGTGCAATACTTGCTCTGTGACCAGCCCTTCAGGTAGCCAAGGAGCTCTTTGTCTTGTACGGGTTTTCTCTTCACTGTTGTCACAAGTTTTTCTTGCTTTTCAGAAACCTGTTGGCCCAGAAGACATGGGAGCCACAGCAGTGTATGAACTGGACACGGAGAAGGAGAAAGATGCCCAGGCCATCTTCGAGCGCAGCCAGAAAATCCAGGAGGTGAGTCAGCTTTGCTCTGTAAGAGGTAGTGCTCCATAGCAGGAGTACATGTGCTTTACTCATCCCCTTCTGCACACCAAGAAGAGTTTGAGCCTCTTCCTCCCTGGAAATTTGAGAAGCCAAGAGTGTAACCCTTGCAAATAGGAGAATTTTCTGGCTTTATCAGCATCTTGGTATTAAGGAAGGTGGGGCTGGGGAGGGAGACTGGTGTCAGAGTGGTGAAAGCTAATAGGCATCATGAAACTTTCCTGATCCTTAATCACCTTTCTTTTTGCTTTCCTAGGAGCTGAGAGGAAAGGAAGATGATAAAATTTACCGTGGTATTAACAACTACCAGAAGTATGTGAAGCCCAAGGACACATCGATGGGAAATGCCTCTTCAGGAATGGTCAGGTGGGTTGGGATAAGCCTCAGAGGACTGGGACCACAGAGGAGCTTAGGCACCATCCCCAAAGGCACCTGTTTGGGGCTTGAACTTTGCTGTTACTGGCAGCTTCTTTCTGTCTAATGAGTCCGGTGTCTGGTTCTGACCAGGCCCCCAGGGGCCTTCACTGCAGCTGAGCAGCCAGCCTGAGCCTTCTCCCACCCTTTCAGAAAAGGACCCATCCGTGCTCCGGAGCACTTGCGGGCCACGGTGCGATGGGACTACCAGCCTGATATCTGCAAGGACTACAAAGAAACTGGGTTCTGCGGCTTTGGAGGTGAGTGGATCTTGCCTGCAGGTGAACAGATACTGTGCCAGATCTGCAAAGGGATCCAGTCCAGCTTGTGATCCCTTATTTGTGGTGCTCAGATGGGCACTTAATGATTTACAGGCACTTGTTTGCAGAGTTGGTGTGTGGCGCTGTTGCAAAGTTGTTTTATGCAATGTTCTTGTCATTTGTGTCGGCCCTCCTGAAAGCTGATGGCCTCTAATCAGTGGTTATAAGAGTCCTGGGAGGGACTCCTGGGATGTTCCCGTGACCCACATTTCCACAGGTATTCTGGCTGCTGATGCCATGTGAGGGATGGGATTTACTGTTCCTTATCCCGCTTCTCATGTGTATAAATGCTGGAACTGTCACTGTGGCACACAGAGCACGATCCTCATGGCCTGTCAACCCTGAGAGGGATCCTGTGCCTGCTCCAGGAGCTTGGTGCTGCCCTGGAGCACAGGTGGGCGGGAAGCAATCATCAGGTTTCACCTTCTGCTGGGCAAAGCTCAGGCTGCCCCTGAATGACATGTCCTGCTAACACTCTACCCCGCACAGCCTAGCTGTTAATTCCTCTTTCTTTGCCTGGCTCAGACAGCTGCAAATTCCTCCACGACCGCTCGGACTACAAACACGGCTGGCAGATCGAACGGGAACTGGATGAAGGCCGGTACGGAGTCAATGGTACGGCACCACCCCTCTGCTCTCCCTGTACCTAAGCTAACGGTGGATGAGGCTACCAGGTTCTGACTTTTATCGTGCCCTAAAGTGAACATGACTTAGGGATATTGGATCACTAAGAATGAAATGGATCCTTTGCTGTCTCAAACTGCATGGGCCATGCGTTGAATTAATATTAGACAGAAAGGACTCTTTATTCCAAAGCTGTGGAACTCCCTGCTCCGGATAATCTTAGGGCCAGTAACCACTGACAGTGCTGAGCAAATCTGCTGCTTTCAGATAACCACTGACTGCCACCAGAGAGAATTATTTCCTCTCGCTCTCTATAAAAGGACAGCACTACTGTTGTATGGGTCCCAGCAGCGAGCTGTGACCATCTCCTGCCCCCCAGATACCCAGGAGGTGGGATGCTTTCATGCTGCGTCACATAATTATTTCTCACTCACAGTGTCCTTAGCTGCAGCCCAAGGCTCATGCGTTTTGCTCATGAACTGCTGTGCAGTTGTGGGGAAGAGGGTGTTCTCTGTTCAGTTGGAGCCAGAGTTTGGTGACAGCTGGTTTGGAAGAAAATCTAAGAAAGAGGAGGGGGGTGGAGGATATGTCTCTTTATAGCAGTGAGTGGGTGAGGTAGAAAAGAATTTGCTCTTGTGAGATGAGCAACAAGCATGCCGGCTCATTAGACCTAATTATATCTCAGTCCCACATGTGTTACTGACATCAGCAACACCCAGATGCCAGAGCTCTATTGTTTGCAGCAAAGATTTAATCCCACCTGCTGTGCTCTCTCCATATTTAATATTATTTCATGCCCCACGCATGGGCTGGTCTGGCTGCCTCTGCTCTTGCTTCAGTCTGGTTAACTTTCTCTTCTGCAGATGAGGAAAACTATGAGGTGAGCAGCGATGAGGAGGATATGCCTTTCAAATGCTTCATCTGCAGAAGTTCCTTCAAGAACCCCGTGGTCACCAAGTAAGTAGTTTTTTGGCCTGAGGAGCCAAGTGTCTGCTGTCGATCCAGTTCACTAGTCATTCACTGTTGAGGCAAATACAAACACTGCCCACAGGCCTGTGGGTGGAACCTGCTTCTTGTCTGCTGTGGCTTTGTGGTGGGTGGGGAAATCTTCTGGTAACCAGGGAGTCTCATAACTGCATCTGGAGCATCTCCTCGGAAGGGATCTCAAGTCTTTGTTGTCCAGGCACCTTCTAGATTTCCACAGACGCTACCTCATTACATCATCTTTCCCCTTAACCTTGAGATTTTGTTTTCAATCCTTCCTTCCTCCTGGACACTGAATGGCACGCTGCATTGCGTGAGCAAAGAAACAGAAGCATGGGGAAGCCAAGAGCTTGGCAAGGATGAGGAGTAAGCTGAGGGGCAGCATGGACATCGTGCGCTGCCAGCCCTCTCCCACAGTGCTGGCTGTCTTGCTGGGTACCTGGCGTCTGGAAGAGCTCACTGGTGGCTCTGTGCCATTGCTCCACATCAGTGAAGCGATGCTGAAACACCTTTCATGAGGACAATGATGCAGAGGAAGCTCTGCATGCAGCTCACTTTTGCATCCCCCAGGGACCAGTAGTCAGTAATTTCTAACTAACTCCTGGACACAGTGATTGTATCTGGTGACTTGTAGTGGCATCTGTGTCTCCGTACAGGTGTAGGCACTACTTCTGTGAGAGCTGTGCCCTCCAACACTATCGCAAATCCCAGCGCTGCTATGTCTGTGACAAGCAAACCAATGGAGTCTTCAACCCAGCAAAAGGTAAAACAGGCACCTGTGGGAGAGAGGGCTTTCAGTGGGAGAGGCTGGAGCAGCAAAGGCAGCAGCTCCTGAGGTATCTTCTTGGTGTTGGGCCTGGCCCTAAGCTGGAGCTCACAGCTCTTGGCTGTCAGCAGAGCTTCCTTTAGTGCCAGGAGATACTAAATCATGGCCTGGGTGGCTCTGTAGGTGCAAAATGAGCATCTGTGCTTGCCCAGATGGGGAACTAGGGGAGTGTGACTTCTGGTGAGGGTAGGGAGGATGTCCTGCGGGAGTGGAGGCAGCAGCTTGTCTGATGCTCTAGTTGGCAGGTCAGTAACACACTGATTCTATGACTGTAACATCTGATGCCCTGGACTCAGAAAACGGTGATAGCTCCTAGCTGAGCCTTTGTGTAGGCAAGTGATTTTTGGTAGCTGCCCTGGTTCTTGTGGAGATGGGTGTTTACAGGACCTGGGCACCTGGCTTTGCTGTGGGACAGCCCCCGCACATGGAGTCTCATCCTGCCTATTCTTGTTTTACAGAGCTCATGGCAAAATTGGAAAAACACAAAGGGGAGGAAGAGGAGGAACAGCAGCATTCAGACCATGCAGAGGATCCACAATAGCAGAGCACCCTGTTTTGTATTTTGCTGAATAAAGCTTTCATGGGAGAAAAAAAAAAAAAAGCTCACAGCGGTTGCCTTGGGGCCAGCAGCTGTAGCCAGGCATTGTGTATCCAACCAGCAGCTACTCAAACAGTGTCCTGACTGTGCCGGACTCCTCGTTTGCGGCCCTGTGAAGGCATAAGGCAGAACAGGTAAGGTCAGACTCAAGAGTCACAGCTGAGTACAGCCGTCTGCTACCACCATGCTGCCAGCAGGACCACAACAGTTGCCTCTGAGTGCAGCAGTGCGCCTGGGGAAGGTGGTGTTGAAGACTACATTCAGTTACTTCATAACTTCTTTTTTTGACCAAGGCGCTGCTGTTTCACTTCTAACTTTGCACTGATCCTGCTTGCTTCCTGTTGCTGTGTAAGCATAAAACTATCATCTCTAAGTTAATTTATATCCATAATCTTTGAGCATGTAGCAAGCTGAAAGCATGGACAGGGATGAGAAATATTAGCTTGTGTTAAGTTCATCCTTCACCCTAAAAATGCTAACTCAGGGGAAGGCAGACTAAAGCGCTGCAGTTATTTGTGATTTATTACAGCTCAGTGTATGCCCTCCTGTGTTTTCTGCCTGCCTCTTGGTTCCTAGGAGAATTGGAGAGAGGCTTAGAACTTCAGTGGGCAACGCCTGTTGAATTATCCCTCTTCTATGAGGAAACCCATCTCCTCCAAACCATCACTCAGTCCCAGAGGTTTTATGCTGAGTGAGTACTGTGCTTTTTCTTGCTTTAAGTACTAGCAGACTTTTTAAGTCCCTGTCCAGGCTTGTGGGAGAGGGCTAAGGATTTTTGCAAGCTGCAGAACTTCATGACAAGCTAGGAAATAAAGATCTACTTACTATAATAAAATTAAACCAGGAGCCAAACCTGATCCTAGACAGGAAGTAGAAGTGGCCCTGTCCTATCTCTTGTATCCTGCCCTTACAAACACCCCTGCTCTGGGAGCATGAGTGCATTCTACTGAAACTTTCAGGAAAGAGCAAGAGCAGTTTGCAGCTTCTTGCTTTAGTTGAAATAAGTTTTTCAAACATGAAGGCAGTTGCAACTAACAGTGCTGCAGGCTGCTGTGGTGAGCTGTTCAACAGCAACTGCCTTCATCGGGTGTGTTCTATCTAATGCCACCCAGCCCTTGCCAGCTGAGGTGCAAGCAGCAGCCTTTTAAGTAAGGAAACAAGAGAGTAAGCATGCACAGCCAGCCTGTGTCATCATTTGTGACCCACTCCATCATCTTGCAGAAACAGCAGACTTAAAAAAAAAAAACTTCAGAAATATTTTATTTGTTTTGGCAAAAAACTAGAGTAACAAACTTTATCTGGGTTCAAGTACAGTTTATAAACACAAGAAGGACCTGTTGCCAGCACCACTACTCCCATCAACCACACCTACAGGACTGGATTCTCAGTGCTTCATTAAAGAGTAGAAAGACATCCAGCACCGATGGTCCTTGGAAGGGTCAAACTAAAAGCCTTAAATACACCTCCAAAGAACAAATACAGCATGGGGGAGAGCTGCCACAGCAGCAGGGCAGAGTCACACGGCCATGAATTGAGGGGAGCCACAGGAGAAGCAAGCTTTTACCTGTCATTCAGTCAGGGAAGGCAGAACAGCAACGGTAATGGAAGGCTTAAAATCAATTCTGTACATGATGTTCAAAGAGTCACAAGCAAGAGGATTTAGCATGAAAGTCAACTATTCCCCCCCATGCCAGGGCAAGTCACTGAGAACACGCTGGTACAAGCTACATGCTGTGAAACCAGCCCAGCTAACATGAGGCTCAATTAGATGGGCTGTGGGGGATAAAAAAAAAAAGCTGGTAGATTGCACAGGCATACAAACTGGGTTTGGTGATCCAGGCAGCCATGAGAGGGGAGGCTGGAATGCCCTGTCTGACCTGGAGTTCAGAGTGCTCAGCATCAAGTGAGAGGAGTCTCTTCAAAAACTCTCCAGAACTGGAAGAGAAGAATCCAGTGCTGCAGAGGAGTGCCCGATGCAGTGAGCGTGCCTGGAATGGAATCGGGTTGCCTTTGATCTCCCGTTTTCCATCACAAAGCAGTGACTAAATTTAAGAACATAATCCCTTTTTTCCCTCCCACCCTCAAAAGTTACCCTGTGACAACACGGTAACTAATCTGACTAGCTCTAAGAGAATGCCCAAAACTAAGAGCTGCCTGCCTCCCCTTAACTCTAAGGCACCCTTAAAAGAGAAAGAACCAAAGAGGGTAGGGAGATGCAGCCTTCAACTGTGATACGAAGAAGCCAGTGATTTTTAGAAAAACATAAATAGAGACTAAACAGACTCACTCAACCCATTCAAGTGATCTGCCAGTGCTCAGCTGCAAGAACTGGGGCTCTGGGCACTGCACCATCTGGAATACGCCACAGTTCCTTGGGGCTGATCCTTTTCCAGCTCAGGTCTGTCCATTTGTTTCCAGGCTACTTAAGTAAACAGGCAGCTGAAGTTCCTTCCCAAGGACCTGCAGACTCTTCTATGCGTAACATTCATCACTTTTTACAAACAGGACCAATAAATTACAATGTCCAGAAAGCTCCTCCAGAACCAGGTCTAGTCCCTGTTTTTCTAGAATTCCCAGTCATCCACATCCAGCTGCTCCAGGTTTGACACCAGCCCAAAAATGCCACTAGGATCCTGGGGCCGCGTTCCTTCAAAATTGGTGATTGGGGTGACAGGGCGCAGGAGTTCAGGGAGTGCTTCAGAAGCACGACGCTTGATCTGCACAGAAAGAAGAGAACTCGGCTGCTGAAATGCTTCCCCAGTTGTGCATCACAGACAAGCAGAACAACGTGTGGTTACAGGCAGAAAGTAAGAACACAGTATTATCTTTCTGCCAGCTCCGAGACGTGCAGAGCTTTCACACTGCACCTTGTATCGAGAAACTGCTTTGCATGCAGCTTTTTCAGCAGCACTTTGGTGCTACGGTCCTGATGCTCCCCTCAGTGAAGCACCACCCTAACCCTCAGCTCAGAGCAAGCCAGACAAATAATTTCAGGGGCAGGAGACCCCCTGCCTCTTCCCATGCCAGGGCTGGAGCTCACCAACCTGCCACAGAGCTGTAAGCAACGCACATGTCACCTCAGTTTGGTCTCAGTAAGGACCAGGTAAGGACTGCCTTGCCCCAGTACTCAATAGTGTCTCACCACTCAATAGTGGGTGAAAAACTGGCATACAGGACTGGCAGATTTACATCCTCTGTTTAGATAAGGAAGAGATGCATTGAGAAAAGCAAGTCCACCTCCCAGGAGAATGTGAGGATCACCAAGCTGCACTACAATTAGTCACCAAACTAACTTAATCCTTTCAGATCACAGAAAATTCAGCAACTCAACATTCCCACCCTCAGGTTCAGTGACACAGCAGACAACAACTACAGAAAAGCCACTGTTCTTTATCCACAGATTAACTGAGTTCCTTACCTGCTTGAAAAAGGGATGATTAAGCAGAGTGCCTGCGCTTGGCCTGTGGAAGGGAGTTAGAATAAAGTAAGCACACAAGAAAATGCATCAGTGTTTAAAGTCAGGTAGTGAAAGAAAGAAAAGACCAGGCTCCTTCCTGCCTCTCTCATTTCTCAGCTATAGGATATCTCCCTTTTGAAACCAGTGGCACTGTATATTATGTTCACATGATGGTTTATGCAAGAGTTCAACCTTCTTCTGCACAAGTTACCTACTTGCGCACCCCAACATTTGGTCAAGGAAGAGTTTCTGAACAGTGTGGTATGCTAGGGCAGTTTGTCATGGCTAAAGATGACTTTACACTCACTACAGAGGAAAATACAGTTCTTGATCATTTCCCATTATTATTCTCTGCTGGCTGAACAGCAGACATTCACAGTGGTGGAAACTGGGTAAACTGTCTCACAGGGACCAGAAATTCAAGTTGTACCGTTTATTTTCCTGACATGTAGCGCCACTCTACCACCCAAAGAAGGCTGCAAAGTAATTCTTCAGGCTCTCTTATAGAAAGTGCTCAAGGTGTTAACACTGCTCTTGTTTTACATACTTGGACTGCTCTTCTCAATGTATGGAGCACATCCTCACTCCACTATGCTTTTGGAAAGAAAATTTCAA
Source organism: Harpia harpyja (assembly GCF_026419915.1). Taxonomy (NCBI): domain Eukaryota; kingdom Metazoa; phylum Chordata; class Aves; order Accipitriformes; family Accipitridae; genus Harpia; species Harpia harpyja. The sequence continues at coordinate 82,893,019 of NC_068943.1, forward strand.
ACAACCTCTGCTGGCTCTCGTGGTTTAATCAGCCCTAGCAGCTTTAACCTGGCTTTACCTGAAATCGGGGTTCCGCTGGAGGCACTGCTCTACAAAGTTATGGAAGTAAGTGGAGAAGGTCCGAAGATAAGGGTGCAGGGTTGGCTCTCCATTGGCCGCTCTCATGTTGCTAATAGCCATGCTCTCACCCATCCCGTAGTTAGCACTTGAACGGGAGGTCTTCATAGTCAGCTCATCAGCAGGAATTGTGGTGGTGTCTAGCAGGCAGGGAACAGTTCCATTCAGCTTTTCCAAGAGCATCTGGAAGAGAAGGGGCATAAGCAACATCACATGCAGTAAGACTAGACAGTTAAGATTTCCCATTCAGGTAAGCATGGCACCCTTCTGCCTTCACATTCCAGAGCAGCAAAGCAGTTCCATGTGCCAGGATGAAGGATAAGAAAAGAGCTCTTAAACCTTACCTGAGTAGAAGGCATATCTTTAAATGGTACGTGTCCATTTGCCAGCTCACAGGCTGTTATCCCTACGCTGTAAATGTCAGATTTTGCATCGTAACCCTGGAGATTCTAGATGAAAAGGAAAAGAAAAATTAGCCTTGTGGACTTACATGTGATTGCATGGGTAATACCCATGATTTGATATGCAGAAGAGCAAACCCAAATGATTGGACCAGAAATAGTACAACCCACATATAGGCTGGTTTATCGTGGTGGTGGGTTTTTTTGTTTGTTAAAACAAACAGTTAAGGGCAACATTTATTTAACTGAAATCAGCTATCTAGTAGAGACGACATCCACCTTAGGGTAACTGGCATCTAATGTAATACTTTGCTAATGGGAGACTCTGTAGAGGTACCTACAGGAAAACTAGTCAAATAGATCCGATCAAATTCTACCCACTCGCCCTGCACCTGTCCCAAATCTGTTTCCTCTAGCCTCCCCCCTTCCTTTTCCTTACATTTGCACACCTTCCTCTGGAGGGAAAGAAAAGACAATGTTGTAACATGGGCTTCTCAGCAGTTGCCCTTTTTGACAGGAATACAGGTTTCCCCTTGCTAGGGGTCACTGGTTTTAAGGTTAAAAGGATAGGAAAAAAGGGTAGAGCTCATCATGAGAAAAAGTAACCCTGTGGCTTTTGTTTTGTTTCCCCCTGCCCTGCCCCCAAACATGCCATAAGAACTCAGAAAGTTATACAGAGATACCATGTATCACTAAAAACTAGCAGGTTTTTTTAAACACACCTGCTGCAAGACTTCAGGACTGAGCCAAGGCAGAACTTTGATGCTGTATTTGGGAAAGTCATGAACAACTTTGAGTCGCTGCCCATGGTTGATCATACTTAGATTACTTCGCAGGCCAGAGAGGTACACCTTCCCGTCCACAGAGATCAGGATATGGCTGGCTTTAACACTCCTGGAAAAAAGTAAAAATAGTCAGGTTCCCTGGCCTCAAAGGAGTTATGTTCCTTATAGCTTTCCCAGGAAGACTTAGTGCAGAAGGGCACTACAAAGGATTTAAAGCAGGCATAGGTAAGCTGAATGTCTTTTACAGTACATACAATAAAAGTAATAACCACTAAAGACCTAGAACTTTCAGCATCTGAAATTTACTCTCACAACAGAGGAATGTGTCAGAGAAGAGGACAAATATGCTAAAGGGTGGAGACAGCGATTTAGAAAGAGATTAAGAAAAGCTGTAGTACTAAACAGAAATTCATCCTTAGTGAGCACCTATGGAAATACTAAAAGCCTACTTTACTGGACAGCTCAATGCACAGGACAATACTTGATCAGCCTCAGGAGACACTCAGGAGGCTGAGATTCCTAACGACATCCTGAATGCTGTGCAAAACCACCTCTACAAACATTAACAGGACTCTACACACCCGCTATGCAGGTTCCCAAAGAATGTTTCTGTGGCAAGGAGAAATACAGGACTAAAGGTTATGGACCCAGGATCTTCAAGACTACAGGGAAAATCCTCCCCCGTCAGTGTCAGTCTCAATTTGGAGAGTATCAACAGTATCTGAACAGAGCCTTAATAAGTCAGCATGTCAACACGCGCTGCAGTTGTGATTTTAGATACACAGTGGTCTTTGGGTAAGTTTGTTCCACAGTGACTCTTTCACATAGTTTAGTAAGATCAGTGATGTAATTTCCCATGAGTATCAAACTGACTTGATCTAACAATCTTGTGGCCTGGATAAGTGCACTATTCACTGGGTGAAAAACTGGCTGGATGGCCGAGCCCAGAGGGTAGTGGTGAATGGGGTGAAATCCAGTTGGCGGCAGGTCACGAGTGGTGTTCCCCAGGGCTCGGTGTTAGGCCCTGTTCTGTTTAATATCTTTATTGATGATTTGGATGAGGGGATTGAGTGCACCCTCAGCAAGTTTGCAGATGACACCAAGTTGGGAGGCAGGGTCGATCTGCTTGAGGGTAGGGAGGCTCTACAAAGAGATCTGGACAGGCTGGATCGATGGGCTGAGGCCAATTGTATGAAGTTTAACACGGCCAAGTGCCGGGTCCTGCACTTCGGTCACGGCAACCCCATGCAGCGCTACAGGCTTGGGGAAGAGTGGCTGGAAAGCTGCCCGGCCGAGAAAGACCTGGGGGTGCTGGTTGACAGCCAGCTGAATATGAGCCAGCAGTGTGCCCAGGTGGCCAAGAAGGCCAATCACATCCTAGCCTGTATCAGGAACAGTGTGGCCAGCAGGAGCAGGGAGGTGGTTGTTCCCCTGTACTCACTCCCTGGTGAGGCCGCACCCCGAGTACTGTGTTCAGTTTTGGGCCCCTCACTACAGGAAAGACATTGAGCTGCTTGAGCGTGTCCAGAGAAGGGCAACCAAGTTGGTGAGGGGCCTTGAGCACAAGTCTTATGAGGAGCGGCTGAGGGATCTGGGGTTGTTCAGTCTAGAAAAGAGGAGGCTGAGGGGAGACCTTATCGCTCTCTACAACTACCTGAAAGGGGGTTGTAGTGAGGTGGGTGTTGGTCTCTTCTGTCAGGTGTCTGGAGATAGGGCAAGAGGAAATGGCCTCAAGTTGAGGCAAGGGAGATTTAGGTTAGATATTAGGAAAAATTTTTTTACTGAGAGGGTTGTCAAACATTGGAATGGGCTGCCCAGGGAAGTGGTTGAGTCACCATCCCTGGAGGTATTCAAAAAGCGAGTGGACAGGGTACTCCAGGGCATGGTTTAGGGGGCATGGTTAATGGTTGGACTTGATGATCTTGAAGGTCTTTTCCAACCTAAATGATTCTATGATTCTAAACTTGATAATGTGTTCCACATCACTTGAACTATCTACTCTATTCTAATGATGAGCAGTATTTCTGAGAACTTCCAACAGAGGGAAAATGGATTGCCTTTTTTTTTTTTTTTAAATACCTATGTACGTAGCCCATATGGTGGATGTAGTCAAGTGCTTTCAATACACCTTGGAGGATATATGCAATAGCCAGTTCACTCATCCCATCCATAAAATGGGTACAGATTAAATCTTTTGCAGAACCTAAAAAGAAACAAACCACCTCTTAATTGGTCAGAAAAAAACCCAAGGATACTTCACCTCTTAAATTTCATTTCACAGAACATGATGGTCAGACAAAGGTATTCCCTCTCCACCTACCGTACGCCATGAAAGATGTCACTACCCATAGCTCATTGTCAGCTATGAAAGTTGCTTTGTATGGCACAATGTTAGGGTGGTTGAAGAGCTTGGAAACATGAAGTTCCCCCTAAAATAAAAAAAAGATATTTTGATTCAACTTAGTAAATGCAGAAATATGAATACAGTATTGATAAGCACTGCTCTTGCTGTCTGTCTTCTCCTAAACTTGCATTATGGTATTAGTGGATTCATGTTACCTGCAAGAACGTGACCATTTCGTTTGTACAGGCCTCCAAGTTCACTCTTCTGACTGTGACATACTCTCCTGTGGGTTTATACCTGGCCAGGTTCACAACCATCAAGTCTTCAAAGCCTCTGCCTGAAAGAAAAGGCATTAAAGCTTCAGCAATACTTCTGGAGAACTCCTCCAGTCCTTGACCCTTAAATAATCTTTATGCTCATTTACTGAAACTATTTTTGGCCTTGTGAAAAAGAGTAATCATTCCATCAGATACCACCTTCCTTGGCATGTATTCCATCAAGAGAAAGCCTCCTAGCCAGTAGTATTATCCTGCCTTTCAAGTTCAGAACTGAGGTAGAAATAAAATGATTAGGCCACAGGCCCAATAAGGACAGGGACAGGTTTCAGGCTGCTGCTTCTGACTTTGTACTTCACACTCAGTATCATTAAGCCACCACATGCCTCTTTCAGTTCAAAGCCTTTAGGACTGGCATCTCATTTTCTATTAAAGTGATTTTAAAATCAAAGAGGACAGGCATTTAATTAAAAAATAAGTAATCAATCAAGAAAAGGCCAACAAATCTGCACAAGTTATTTTCTTTGCAAAACAGACTTTCAATCCTCCAGCCCGCTAGTAGTATTACCTATGATAGTGAGCAACTCATAACAGCTGCTGTCTGGTAGGAAGTTGCTCATGGTGTCCCTTTTAGGGGAAGAAGCTATCGACTCGGAGCTCGCCTCATTTGTCTGGGGAGGAGGGAAAAAAAAAAGTCGAGTCAGAAGAAGTAAAGATCACATGCCAGAAAAAATCATCTGCTCCTTATATTATCATACACCTCAAAATAATATGACAGTACTGAATATAGAAGAGAGAATTTAATTGCTGTTAAAATAATTTTAAATAGTTATTTATCAATTGAAATCCAGGAGATGCCTCATTTCAGAAGATCCAGACATCTGTGTTTCAAAACATGTAACCATAACAGGTAGGTTCTTAATTACTGCAAGATAGAATTTCTTTACAAATATTTGGATAAAGCCAATTACTATTCCCCAGGACACCTTAAGCACTGCTTTATAGTAACTACCTTTCTCCCATTAATTACAAACTTCTGTGCCACCATCCTGTTGCCTGAGCAAAGGCCATCAAAGGAAAGCTTGTTTATAGCACTTGTCTGCATTGTGGCAGTCACCATTCCTGTCTAATGCTGGGGCTTCTTGTTTTCAGCTGCTCATCTCTGATAAGACCAGCACAGCTGAAGCTGCTTAGCTGAATGGTGGAAGTGATGAACCAACTTAGCCCAAGATATGAAGATCAGACACACATGAAAAGAGAAGCTCCAAATGAAAGCAAAAACTTTACTGCAAAGCATTAGTGCTTACAGGAAAAAGAAAAAACAAACCAAAAAACAAAAACCACACCACACAGGGAAGCAGCACTCCCAAGCCTGTCAGCTTTTCTTCACTACATCTGACATAAAGCTGCTTTATTTACATACACATAACCTTTTGAAGCAGGATTTTGCAGAAGACAAACTTCAATGTTCTTGCAAGTTCCATTATACCTTCCAACTCCCTCAAATTTTCAAAGTCACAAGGAGAGCATCCTAATGGGGAACCAAATTTATTTGGTGTCTAAGATAAGACTTAGTTATCTCAAATTTCCAGCACATTAACTCCTCCTGACATTTGGAACTCCAGCTCATTTTTTCCACCTCATTCTTCACCAACTGCAAATGCCCTTTATCAGACATTTTCTCATGGTACATGAAGCAGAAAATGCTTGTGCATTTTCCTAGAGTGACAGCAAATACTCTTTTTCCATCACTGAAAGATGGAAACAACACAGTGACAGCTGAAAAACAAGGAACTTGCTGTTCTACACTCAGTCCAGGGTAAATGTAGTGCAATGAGCACAGATGTGAATTTGCCATAAATTACCTTTGTGTCCCTAACTATACTTTGGGAGTAAGCTAATAGTCAGGCTTCCCAAGTTCTACCTTTTCAAACGACTTTGAACAGCACACATTTTACCTCTCTCTGCCTACCTTTAAAATAGGTATATTTTTCAGTTAAGAGAAAAGGCAAAATTTAAGGTTTGTGAACAGTGCTATGGTGTAATTTCAGCTCAAACAACTCTAGCACAGCAGCTCAGTCCTGTTTCAGGATAGCTAACCCCTGAGATCTCAGCAATCCCAAATCCTTTTTGTCTAGTCCTACTAGCACACTACACAGTGCTGTTTCTTGGCCGAGAACAGGCAGCAACTTTCCATTCATGATTTCAAACTTCTGTTAAAGATGCCTGTCAATTCTCATCTCAATTGTATCATTCATTACTTCTTCCAGCAATTTCACACAGTCCTGTCAACAGCAAGATTGCCAGGAGACACACACAGGCAGATGGAAACCTCTGAAGCAGAAAGGCACCACCAAGGAAATGAAAGCAGGAGGTTCTGATAAAGCAGCGTTATGGAGCAATGACAGCTGGTGAAACACTGAGCAATATGTAAGTGGTTTGCTTTATTAAAGTCCACTCCAGATATAGCATAAGCCAACAAAACAGATGCAAAAAATTAAATTTAATCTTATTAATGGTGTAGGCTGTTTCAACAATAATGGAAAAATACTGTAAATTCCCTTTTCAAAAGTCTTCCAGTATATCAGAGGTCTTCACTCACCTCTCTTCATGTTAGTAGTGACCGATAACTGAGTTAATGCAAAAGGAGCTCTACCCAAAATTTATCAACTTCATACAGGAGTTTAAAAAAAAAAAAAAGTTAAACTGAAATGTCATTTATGAAATACTGCAAAAAAGCTCCTCAGTGGTTTCACACAGGACAACTTTTGGTGTATGGTCAAAAGCAAAAGCAGCTGCAAAATGAAGTCACATATGACTAGCTTTATGGCATGACATTCATTAAGAGGTAGCTTTCCAGCTTGTTGGTCTGATTTTAATTTGAGATAGATTTAAGGAAATTAATCTTTGAAAGGCAACTACTGTTATAAATGCCATAAGAAAATCAGTTAAGTGATGCGAGCAAGGATCTGCATTTGCGAAATGACATTCATCCAAGTCAGGAAGAGGGAATATAATTTTTGTTCTGCTGCCTTCCTCTCCAACTCCTCATTCCCTCACTCACTTTCAGCATGAGCCACAAAAATTTTCCTCCCGTCCCTCTCCCCAGATTATTTACCTTTTTCTATAGCCCTGCTGGAAGAAGTAAGGTTTTATTTAGATGTAAAAATCAAAATGAGAGTCAGCAATACCACTGCAAAAGTGTTCAAACCCCAAGTGAATACTTTAACAAAAACAAAACAGATGCTAATCTCAATTTGCTTCCAATTCAGCATATGTGTAACACTCAGCAATTTAAAAAAAGGTGTGAATTTGCTTGACTTTATACAAAACATTCCATATACATCTCAGATTTTCAGCATTGTTTGTGCCAGTAAATTACAGACACTGGCACAAAAATCAATTATAAGCAGCTTGAACTGACACAGTTACTATAATCAAATCACACTTAATTCACATTTGTAATTAGCTTAAACTAGAGCAACACCTGCACACAGAAGTGTTTTAATATGGTATATTGAAGGTAGGTGGGAAATCATTTCGACAAATACATGCTATCATAAGTTGTGTTATTCTATGAGCATTGCTCATTATGAACAGATAGTGTGCAATCAGGGCCTACAGAACAAAAAGCATCAAGGTAAAGTTTTCAACTGCCACATTTTGGCTGTACATTTTTGAACAGACATGCCATGTTTGCTAGTGATTTTAGTTTTTAAGAGGCAAAGCTCTCTAAGCATGCATGGAATTGGCTCCAAGGATGACCAGACAACAGGAGGTAAAGTGACCTCAAACTGAAAATTACATGATGTTTGGTTTTGATGTTGGAGCCTCTGTTGTGGCTGCTCTACAGGGAAGAGAAAGGAAATCAGAATCGATGTGTTCAGAAGGGAACACTGGTTTTGAATAGCCAACATAAAATTTTTTGGGCCTAGTTTTCAGAAGTCCCATCAACTTGTTGTAAGAGATTAGCATCTCTGAAGAATCAGATCTAAATCATCTCGAAAAAGAGACCCTTGTGGGACTGGGGGGAGGGGGAACGATGACACAAATACAAATCCAAGAGATTATGTTTGAAGTTTTGACTTGTCACATATAGTTTGAAAACCACACACCAAAATCTCCACTCCAGGGTGAAACCTGTTTCCACACTTGTAGAGCTAAATATAGAGATGAAATATATAACTAAGATAAAAAGAAAAATCAAACTTCCACAAGGAATAATCTCCATGCAATGAACCACAGCACCACAGCCTGCAAAAGTCACTTACTTTTCTCCGAGAGTCACCCGGAGGCTGCTCTGGAGTAAAGAAATTAATTGTTCACCATGTTGTGTTTAACAGATACCCATTAAAAATATAGTTGGAAAACTGAGTAAAGAACCCTGTGTGATACTTTTTGATACCAAATATATACAATATTTTTTTTTCAAAGACATTTAATTTACACATAAGGTTGTAGCACTAAAAATAATCAAATTCTAGTACAACTATGGAATTAAAGAGATTCAAGTAGTGCTACTGTTCATATATTCAACATAAATGTAAAGTGACAAATTTTTTTATTATACTTCCAAACACATTAAAAAAATGATGTATCTACTTTGCTTAAATACAGAAGAGACTATCTAAAGTTTATTTAAAATAATGAAAATTCTTCCAATCCACCTGGAAGCTCAAGATCTAGATATCTTTCCTATGCTCTGATTGCTTTACCTGTCACTGATGAGGAATTCTGCATCCTAGTGGGCAATTTTGTTCATTATGCACAAAGGAGAACAGAAATCAGTCAGCTCTCCTGCAGGCACACTGGGGAGCTGTCATCAGTTTCAAAATCCATTTTTACCTGGAAAATTGTAATTAACCTTCCCAAACCCCAAATCTATCTTTTGCATAGGAAAAAAGTGGTTATGCTAAGAAATACAGAACACAGGGTCTGAAAATAGTACTGCCATCAACATGAAATTGATTTCCAAATAACTTGCTAGATCTTGGACACTTCCATATTAACTTTATATGGTTAGCCAGCTTGCATAACCACATCTGGTGCTACAACCAGATTTATTCATCTCTTTTACTGTTAAGATACATATTTGCAACCAAATTAACAAACCTTGCAGCTAAAATAAAACATTTCTAACAACGTCATCTAACGAGCGGAAAACTTACCTCCAAACAGTTCAAACTCCCTTAAGCCCTCAACAATGAATTTTTCGGACACCCACCGCTGAAAGAAGAAGAAGAAAAAAAATCCCCCAGATAATTAGTTATTCCATCTAGAGACAAATTTCTTTTCCCCCTTCCCCAGAAAAAATGGTAACACTTCAAGGATTCTGCTATGGTCTGAAACTGATTAGCTGCAACATCAGAGATACATCCTTACTTTGGACAGGATATTCTCTTCTTGTGCCATGAAGATGGCATACACCCAGCAACCACACAGGTGCTACTGCTTTTCCTGACCAGCATGCACTTGCAATAAAGTTAACATAATTTTAGATCATTCAAACATGAATCTTTACACATGCACATACAGCAAAATTAATAAGCATGCTAAAACTCCCCTATACGGGCAAATAAAAGTTGTTTTTTGGGTGTAACAGGTGTAAACAAAAAACTTCAACTATTTACAACGAGGTGACATCCTAGAGAACTTAAATATTTTGGCTACATATCTATTGACTGAATGCAGAATTAGAACATAGATATTTTAAAGCTATTGTTCTCTTCCAGAATTCATGCTTAAAGTTCACAGCAAGCATTTGCTTGTGCAGAGAAGTGTTTATACCAGTCTATTCAACTCTGTAATTCAAAGAAAGATACATACAAGCACACATAACACACAGTAGAATATGCAATTTTAGGCTTGCAGAGTGTTGATCATGAAGTTAACGTTAGATAAACACAAACGCTCCCACATTAGAATTTGTCTACTTGGTAAAATAACTAAAAAAATAGCCTATGTTGTTTAGTGCAAGGGAAGGCGGTCCTAGAAAGCACCAACGAGTCTTTAGGTGACAATGACTCAAAACTCGTATGTAACAATACCGTTTTAAGGCATTAAAAGTGGTTTTCTCACATGAAACTTCCTCACTTAAAAATGCAGAACCAAAGCAAGCTGTTGTGTTTAGCTTTCCAAGAAAGTTAAGTTTAGAAATAACCTGTCGGTGGTGTGACAGAGGTGAGGCAGATAACTTCGTAAAGAAAGGTAGAAAGAAATCAGCATTACCACGCTTTTTCTTAATTGCAACGCCCATTACAAGCCCCTCGCACCGTACACACAAGAGATACAGGTGTGCAAGCAATAAATACTTCAGCACAGGGTTTGGGTTTTTTTCCGCTAGCGCCTAGCTTGCACATCGATACCCTGCCCTATAATTAGCACGTTTTAACGTGACTTTAAAGTGCTTTCCAGGAGGCCGGCCCCGCCGCTGCTCCTCTGCACAAGCGCAAGGCTGGCTCTACCGACACGCCGGCGTCTGAGGGAAGCTGGAAGGTGTTCAACACTCACCCTAATCCGTTCGGGTTTACTTACAAGAAAAGACATGGAATCCGCGTTTGTGTTACCACACGCAGCTCGTTAAAGGACCGGCAACCTGCAGGCACAAGAGCGGGTCACCCCCTCACGCCTCACCCCGGGACCGAGCGCCGCTGCCGGGCAGCCCCAGGCCGGCAGGACCCTACCGGAGCGCGGCCGGCCGGTAAGCACCGCCGAGGGCCCGCGGCGGCCCCCGCAAGGCAGCGACCTCCCCTCCCGCCCCCCCGGGCCCCTCACCCGCTCTCTCAGGCTGCGGCCGCCGCTTACCGGCAGGAGACGCTGCGCGTGTGACGCCAGCACGCCGCCACGTGATGCGGGCGCTCGCGTGACGTCACCCCCCGAGCCTCCCGCGCGTTACCAGCGGCGGGAAGCGGCCGGCGCCATGTTGGTTCCCTCAGAAAGCGGTCGAGGCTTCGTCCCAGCGGCCCGCCCAGCCGCTCCTCGGGCACCGGGGGAAGGCGCCCTGCCCGCCCTCGGTGCTGCTGCAGTGCCTGCGCGGCCCCGTCCCTTAAAGGCAGGGGGCAAATCCTCCATCTCCACCCACCCTGGCCTGCACGAGGGGAGAGACGCCTTCCTCTGGCTCCGGGCCCTCTGCCCCAGCACCCACCGCCCTCAGAGGGAGCAGCTCCCGAGGGGACAGAATCATTTCATCGCAGCAGAGATAACGGCTGCCCCTATGTGTTGAAAAACCGACCCAGGACAAACGAGGCTGTGAGATTCTACCAGATGAAAGGAACACAGAGTCCAGCCAAGTAAAGTAGGCAGGTGGAGTGTTTCAATTATATTTTACTCTTCATTAGATTGTTCAGTTGAATGTTCATATTACAAAATTAGCTGCCGTGGCCCACAAACGTATGGGACTTCAGGAAAGCTGTCCACTTACTCAAAAAAGCACAAACTAGTATTTCCTTTCAAAGAACTTTGTGAAACAATACCATATTAATCTTTAAAGCTAAATAGTGCTAAAATTTCACATAATCGACATTAGTTTTGGTTTTAAATAATTTTACCAACCATTATAAAATTAATGTATTTGCATGTATCAGGTTACAGACATTTGCATTTAAATCAGTGTGAAGTATCCCATGCTGGAACAAGAAGTTTAAGCAATTGCTGTTTCAACAGCAACTCATTCTTATTGCCTCAGAACCAAGTTTGCACAAAATATCGAACAAGAAAATGCAAGACATTTTTCCCCCCAAAACTGTTAAAAGCAACAATAAAATTCCTTCTAGACAGGAAGCATTTATAAAATGCAGAGCTCTCTCAGTTAGCGAAGTGCTTGCACAAGGGCATTCACTTCATTCTCCCCATTTATATTCAAAAACCTGAAATGATCGTTTACCAGATGAAGAGGATATGTGTCCTCTGAAACGTTTTTACTTGCTTGGGGAAATTGGCAATTGCAGGTACTTCACTGAATCTAGCTTCTGGCTGAAGTGAACTAGGCAGCAGCTGCTGAGATCAAGAGAAAAGTTTGAGGCAAACTTGTACAGTTAAAAATATTCAAGGAAGGCTAGTTGAAGCTGTTAACTCACCATGCGCTCACTCCTGAAGGAACACCACGCTGACATTACAAACTTCACATTGTATTAAGCTTGCAGCATTCAAAACCACAAGTAGGAAACTGTTCATGTATTCCATTCCCTCGTATCTAACCTATCTATATGTTTCATACATATGCCAATCGCCCACAGGTGACATAATACTGTTTCAGTCCCTTGTTTGTAAAAAAAGAAAATAAAAATCACTTCTATTCTACTGGGCTTAAATCCCTGAAGAATCCATACTGTGTATGGAAGGCTCTAAGTTTTGTGCCTTTACAAGCTTGATGCAAATAAATGCACAGTAAATGATTATTGTGCAGTTTTCCTCCCCTTAAATTTTTCTCCCTTCCCTCCCAATAACTAAAACCAAAGTTTAAAACCAAAGCATGAATATGTTGCCAGCACACGTGGACAGGTTTACAATCTTCTGTTTTTAAAGAACAAATGACAAAGAGCATTCAAGAATATTGCAATTTTTTTTTAAACAGACAAGTAGCAAAAATTTATACCACCTGGAATAAAACTGCCGAGACAAAGCTCTCTACATACACCTGCATGTTGCTGTAATACTTAAATAAGTAACACCAATGCAAGGAACATTTCTCTTAATGGCTACTAGTGTTCAAAGAAGCATAGGATTATGGAGTTAAGTAGGTCTTTGTACCCTGTGAATTACAATTCTGCAGGTGGCACTGAGACGCTTCTCACAATGGAGTCACATAGCTTTCACTTTGATTTGCTTCATCTTCATCTGCTTCTTCTCAAGTTTCTTCTGCTCACGCCGCAAAGCAGCTTCCTGTAGGCAGGGGCAGAGATCTGAATGAGCATTGGTGATGTCTTCAAAGAGCAAAATGATCATTTCAGCAGAGCCAAACAAAAACCACCTCCAGTACACTTGGGTTCACATCTCTAACCACATGAGCTGGCTCCACACTGGGAGCCTTCGCATGTTTCAGAAAGCAATAGCATATACCCTGAAAGTTGTCTGCCTTCCAGCAAATAAGAAATCAAAGTTGGCCATTGCTGGTGCACCTACAGGCAGCCCTGGCGATATCATAGGAGAAATTTGCCAGTAGCTTGTAACAATCTGAAAATCCATCTCACCTCCAGCCGACGCTGTTTTTCAGGATCCTCTTCATTCATGATTCGCTCTTTCTCTGCCCGTTTTTTCTCTTCTCGACGGGACTGGGCAGCCTCCTGCCTTTGCACGTGAGTCAGTTTAAGGAAGTTCTCTTCCACACGAGCCCTGTTCTTGTCAGCTTTTTGTTTACCCTTTTCACAGAGAAAAGCAAATGCAGTTAATACAGATTTCCCCATGAGCAGGATGCAGTATCTCTGGTAGTCATATTGGAAACATAAGGCTCCCAATTGTAAGATTAATGGTTGCGATTTCGTACAATATTCAGAAGACAGAAAAATACACACTACTTACTTCTCTGTTCAGACGGAACTTCTTTGCTTTGTCAATAGAGTAGATAACCATGCTCATCAGAGGCAGCAAAGACTCCATGTCCTTTGGGGAAGTGTTGCCTGAACCAGGCACTGAAATAAAGAGTTTCTTGTTAATTCGGAGAGGTTGGCAGGATTTTTCTACTTGCTGTAACCCTCCTTCCTTATTGCTCACACCATTCATGAAAGAAAGATGTTCTTATCGTCCTCTTCAGGACAGTGACAGGCACATTTCCCACACACAATCCTTCTTAGTTTTATTAGTACAGAATACAAACATAAGGGCCGAATTCAGGGTCTGACATTAGCTTCACTTGGAGCTACGGCCTTGAATTTTGAAGAGAACTATGGGCCTTTTCTAGAATAGCCTCCCAACAGGCTGTTTTTATTTCAAACCAGGGTTAACCAAGTAACTCTGCAAGCCTAAACTGCAAGGCATGTGACTTAAAAACTAGCCACCTTCCAATGATGACCTAATACAACCACCAGTAGACATACGAGTATGAACCAAGATCAACAATAGCAAGATTGAGTATCCTATTATTATGACGATATGCTGCTCAGTCCCCGGTGTTAGTACTGCCTTCTGTTCACTGGTTAACCAATCAATGATCGTGTTACATGCACTGAAGTAATTCGTCATACATTGTCTTCCATAGGTGACAGAACTTGAGCATGTGACTTGCACAAATAAAGCACAACACTCCCACAGATACACATATACACATGTACACCAGTTCTCCTACCGTTAAATGTAAACAAAAGTGTCTTTTTAGTTTCGGGCAGTTTTGTAAGCTGACCCTCCCTGGTAGGAAAGAAAAAAGTGGCCAGAATGAGTGAAGAAAAATACAGGCATACAAAATACCTAACATTGTTAGGGAAAACCTCGTCAAGAACCAAGAGACACTTGCAAACTACTCAAATAAAATAAACAAGATTAAAAGCCTGGCTGTAACCCAAATTTAAGTTTAAAATTTTTCAGATTCCTGAAGTGTTTTACTCAAAAGCATGCAGTGAAAAGGCATTAATGCAAAAACATACTAACAGCACCATCAAATCTGATTGTCAGAAGTCATCTGAGCTCTGGCATCTGAGCCCTAAGAAGGCTGGTATATTTTTAATGACACTCCATTTTACATATGCCCTGCTGTTTATACTACTACAGATCTTCTATAAATACTAGTTAGGAAAAACAAAACAAAACACAAAACTAAAAACCAAAACATTTTCTAAAGAATTCAAGTCTTCACTGCCCCAAACCCCACAGTATTCTAATGTAAGAAAGTCAGACCTACATTTCACAGATCCTCCAAAGCCTAGCAATTTCAGTACAAAGGTACATATACTGCTGTCTTATAATTAAATCAAAGTATGTTCTTTTTTGGAGGACAGTTTCAAGTTCTGATACGGATCACTTATTTATATGCCTGTGAGCGTAATACACCCTTGCAAAAACCTACATGGTAATTCAGATAAGATAAATCACCCACCACTTGCAATTCTGAAGCAGCAGATAAAAGCACCTCAAGACTAGGAGGCTTAGAGAAACAGAAGAGGTACTGCATCTGTGTATTTCTGAAGCACAGCTGAGAATCAACCTGAACAAAAGTACCCAAGCGATGGATTCAACAACAGAAGGTTTAGACATATCAGCTAGGGAAGGGCAAGCAGCCTTGATTTTTTTTTTTTTTTATTTTTTTTTTTTACACTGCAGACTTTGCTTAAACCTAGTTCTTAATGCATCCAAACAGCATCTGAGTTAATGTGTTGAGTTCTCCTCCTGCAGTGTTATTTCTTGGCCCTTAAACTCTAACACGCCCTATACCTTTAGTGGGATTACTCAGTTGCTTTCCATGCAGCTGTGTACACTAGCTGCCAGATGTTATCTGAAATTTGTAGCTGCCCAAACTACAGCATAACCAGCACACAAAAACAAATATTAAGGCAATACAGCACCTTGATCTTCTAAACTAATGCAGCATTTGGAAGCATTGGGAGTGTATTTATTCACCTGTTTTACCTTAGCTCCCAATTTCTCTTTGTGTACATTCCAGCAGGCTTCACACTGCAAACAAGTTTGTCAGCCTCTATTTTGCTTAGTGTTACAATAGCTACTGGGAAGAGAGATCTAGCTTTATACGTACTCTTGCATAAGTTTTGGACCGGAGAACTGGTCCGAGAATTGGACGGACTCAATCTTGTCAGCATAGTGCGTGAGGAAATGTATCATCTAAAAGAGAAACTGGGGTTAGTTTTTCCCAACACCGATCCATCTGCAGCCTACCCACTCCATATGGGTTTGCCAAAGAGTCCATATATCACTTAGAAAATTGCTGTGCTCAGCTTGCCACAATGACTCTAATTTAAACTGCCAATTTTTTTTTTAGCTTTTGCTAGAATGGGCTTCAATGCATGGAATTAATGTGAGCAACTCAGATACTATATAATTCTCATTTGGGATTTTCCAATTCATTTGATAACATGTCAACTCTGAGGACCTGCAGACATACCATCAACACCCTCCTTCGAACTGGCCGCTGAAGCTAACTTCCAGGCTCTGAAAGGCAGTTTTAAGTCTGCAGTTCACGTTAGACTAACAGTTGCTATGTAAAAGGAATAAACATGAGAATAACATCCTTCTTCCAGCCCTTAAGCTTCCTTAGGGTCTTGACTTCTCTAGATCTCACTAGGGCTATTTGGCTCTCCTGTTGTGATATTTACAGGAGATAAAGATTAGAACTTTTTTGCATAGGCTGCAGGTGCCAGGGTTACCAAGGAAGATTTGTACTAATTCATTCAAGATTACCTTAGCGTCCATCATTCCCTCTGTGACCTCCCCCATCTCCGACAAGATAGCCAGCGAATCTGGAAGCCCGTATTTTGCACCAGACTTAGGCTTATCACTGCAGAACTCACTCTGTTTCAAAGAGAACAAAGGGAAAGAAATAAAAACAGAGGCTTCTAAGTATCTTATCAGACTGAACTGATACAGCACAGTGGGACCCCTAAAAGTACCTGAAAAGAAGCAATAAAAAATACACTTGGTCACTCAGTCTGGCTGGGGACATTTCAAGCATAAAGCAAAGCATGCAGTATCAATAGTCTTTAAGTTAGTATTTCCCTTCAATAGTCAGTACTTTAAGGGAAAAGATAAAATGGTTCTAATACATCCATGCTGGAATGCTCAAAGAGGATTAAGGCATTTTGCTTGTATTGTTTCATAACAGAACAAAAACAACTGGCATCCTACCAACCACACTTCAGACCTGTTACTTGAGACAAGTTATGAGAGAAAAGATTTGCAAACCACTGCTTGTTATCACTGGATTCTTTCCAAGCTTCAGGGCTTGAATATATGGAAAGTTTTAACTTCGGATCACATAAAAGCAGAGGACTTAGACCCAAACTTTCCACATCACATGTCACTAATTAAGTTTACTTTTCAATCCTTGAAAAAGTCATTAGTGCAAATTAAATGAGGTGAAGTGACACTGGTGTGTATCCTGACAATATACTTCAGCCTTCTCTTAAATGAGCTATACACCAAAAGGAAGATGTAAGCTGCCTTCAATTGTCTCTTTTCTTGCAGTTCTGAGAGCAGCTGGCTAGCACTTCAGATGTTTGATGGCATTAGACTTTCATCCATCAGACAAAAATGTCTTTTCCCCACACACTAATTCCAACAGGTCAGTCACAAGTTTTCAGCTGTTCCCAAGAAAATACGCAATCTACAGACTAGAGGTTCTTATATGCTATTATTTAACATGTTAGTATTCCCAGCATGAACATACATACCAAGTCCTGCATCTCCTTCTGAAGTCGCACCAGTGCTTTTCTCGTTCCAACAGCAAACACATAGGTGTCCATATCTTCATCATTCATTGTTACTTTTATTTGCTGCAGGACAGAATGTTATTAGCCCTGATCAGATTTATACGACGTACTCTGCCTTCAGACTACTGGCCAAATATGACTTCAATGTTTGTCTGACACTTTGATTCATAAGAAGAAAGACTAATCAAGGCTATACACAGCTAAGATAAAGGTTGTTGATTTAAAGCTTCTCAGTGTGTCTTAAGGTAAGGTAGCTTTTTAATTATATTGAGTACTCAATTCAGTATTCTGGTATAATGCTAC